>NC_141137.1:154882037-155232037 GCF_053477565.2 Lygodium microphyllum
GGGTCAAGGTCCTAATGAAAGCAATTGCTGTGCATCCAGGATTTCTGATACCTTTAAGTATTTCCATAATTTATGCATATTGTGGATGCCAAGTGCTCAAACAATTATGAAATCAATATTGTGCACATGTGGAAAACATCCTTTCAAAGATTTTTAACTACCGTTCTTATGCGGCGTTGCACGAACCTATGCGGCGTTGCACGAACCTAGCACCAAGGAAACCCTCGTGCTACTAGGCTCTCATTCTATAATTATTCACCGATCTATATGGCATGCAAACAAAAACCAGCAATCTTTTCATCATTTTACTCCACTTTGAGACACATTTTAACTACTCTACCCTTCCATCAATCAAATGTTGCATTGTTGTATAGATTTATAAGGCATTTTGCCATCATTTTATGTGTAAAGAGCGGGAAAAACACACTAGGACAAGAAGGTGGGGTCTAACTGAGGCAAATCCTCATGCTTCAGTCCCCACAAGCATTCACAAACATTGTTCTTAATTATCATTAATTTTCCACACCCGAAATGCATTTTTCCCTATTTTTTAGTGGTTTTTCCTCTATTTTCCTTGTATTTTCCCTTATTTTCTGCATTATTTAATTACTAAAAATTCAAAATAGGTTATGGGCTGTGGCCCTTAGTTCCTTCTTGCAACAAAAATGAAAATTTAGTTGGTGTTCCTATTCATTCTTCCATTTTTATGCCCAAAAACATCATTTTCCCTTGATTTTTCATATTTTACGTGTTTTACTGTATTATTTTGAGTCACAAGATGCATGTTTTTCTGATTTTCTAATTATGAACAGCAAGTACTCATGGAAAACAGCAACATAAACAATTTTTAGCCCACATGAACAACACTTTATCAATCAAAAGCCATGAAATCTCAAATTTCCTTTGAAAAAATTGAATTACCGCTTATTTGCGTGTTTCAAGTTTCATGTCCATGGCTGCAAATCTGAAAATCAGCAGCACTTCATGCTCATGTTAATCACAAGTCACCATTTCCAGCCCGTGGAGCAATCCGATCGATGCCGGACAAGCCTCCACCATTCTTTCTTCTTCTTTTCTCTTCCCACATGAACTCCCTCTTAGAGGAGAGAGAGGGAGAAGAGAGAAAGACTGATTTTCTCTCTCCCTCTACAGGCTGTCATTCCTCGCGCGGAGCGGAGCGATATGGAGTGGAGACCGAGTGTGGTTGCCTTCTGTTATTGGTTTAATGGCTTACTTGCAGGCCTCCATCTCGATTTGTGGGGGGGGGGGGGGGGGGGGGGGGGGGGGCGCGTTTTTTTCGGCGGCGCTGATCAGCCGCCGCCCCCCCTCAATCACTATTTTTTTAAGGGAGGGGGGGGGGGGGGGGGGGAGGGGTGCCCCTTCACAAAGGCACCCCTTCACTTCTCAATTTTTTGGGCACCTCCCAGTTTTTGACCGCCTTTGGCCTTTTCCCCGTCTCTCACGCATACGATGTCCAAATCGCAGTCTGAAAATTTCTGTGAGCTCATCTCGGCATCCCACACTGACTGATAGCTCCATTGACCACCACAGGCACATGAAAAAATTACTAAAAATCTGCAAGTGTTACCCGGGCGTCCTTAAAGCACTTTGACGCTTAAAATCGTCCTAGGTCGAGCCGCCGCCTTTGACATTGGATATTTTTCCCTTGATATTCATAAATTTTAGCTATTTTTAAGCACTTCCTGGCACCAAAATTCCGCTCTCAAACATTGTGGGGATAATTTTTGTGTGATCGCGGCTAGCTGAGTCCTTGTCTATAAGATTTCAAGAAGAGAATAAAAAGAAGATAAGCATAAGTAAGCACACTTAGAACAAAAATGGTGTAGTAAAATCCCTTGAATTTTCATTGATTTGGGTTACATATTTCATCCTGCAATTGGAACCATATACTCGATACTTGATTCAAGTTACATATTTTATCATGCAATATGAACCATATATTTGATACCCAAAGCTTATTCAATTCATGTTTTATTGGTCCTCTTCATGTTCCTCAAAAGCATCAACCAATTTTCTCATTCTTACTTTAATGCTTTCCATGTTTTAACTTTTTTGGACCATAATTTGTCATAAAAACTCCCAATAGGGTCATCCATGTACTTAAAACAAAGCAAATAAACTTGGATGACGAACAAGCTAGTGTTTGCAAAGTTACAAAAATCCTCCCAAAGTTATTAGTGTTTCGTATGAATATAAATGAAACACATGGATCTTTTTATTATTTTCATTCTTTAGACTTATAGCCACATGACATCCACCCCCTCTAAACCTGCACATTCTCTGAACTATGCAACCCTTTTGGAACAAAAGGCCAAAATGTAATCATCCAAAGCACCATGCACAAAAACATATTTTGACCTCTTGAATAAAAAATCTAGATAGTCATCTTGTATAGGGCTTGAGCATCATGGTATCCCCCTATATCATAAACTTGAATACTTGTCACCTATACATGCATGCAACCAAACCAAATACCATCTCTTGGATCATATGGCATCAAAAGTTCATATAGTTCAAATAGCATGTATCCACATGTATCTTGCTGCAAGAAATCTTAAGACCTGAGTGAATCAAAGGGCATAGTGGACCCATAATATTTTTGAAGCATGTTATAGCATATAAATCCCTCTAGATCATAAGGTAGCATTGAGTATTCCCACATTCCTTTTACTATCTACTCAGATGCTTGTAACTCATACAATATATTCACATTTGTCTCATCATCATAGACAAAAAAACATACTATCCATGTATCCAATATCCATGACTCCTTACCTTGCAAGTAGAAATCCAAGTGAAGTAGCTTCACCCCCTCTAGTTTTGCAACCCATACTATGCATCCATAGGGAAGCAAACTCTGTAGTATTTGAAACAAAGAAAACACCTTGAAAAACATATTTATCTTGCACATTTAATAGTTGTGTAGGCCGAAGTTCATCATATGCACCACAAATCTCCTCTAAAGTTTTCTCAACTTATAAAGAAATATAATCACATATACCATCCATATTTGCCATATATCCAACTAGCTTTTCATCATCCTTTCCATCTTCTTGCAAGTATTTTGGCACCACTGTAGTTGGAATGAGTATAAGCGGTGGTATAAACTCAAATTCTTCTATGCACTCCACATGTAATTTTGATTGGATAGCATTTGCAACAATCACATCAACATAGTCAATCAAAGCATCCATATCTTCTGCATCCTTAGTTAGTGTAGCATCTATATTCACTATCAAACATTGGTAGATAACATACTTGCATCATCAAACAAAGCATGTGTATCTCGTGCATCCTTAGACAATATAGGTTCTGTATTCTTAGACAAAATATCATATGCATCCTTAGTCAAAGCAACATCTACATTCATAGTCAATGTAGCATTCGCACCCATAATCAATACATCTATATCATTAGTAACCTTGGTCAAAGCATTTGTGGAGAACACATTTGTAGCATTAGACAACACATTAAAGAAGACATCTACATCTTCAACACCTCAAACATCATCCAAAAAGCAATGGAAAAATCCCAAGTTCATCCTGCTCAATCTTTAGATCATCATCTTGCGCTAGATCCGGTATATACTATTCTTTTTTAAGAGCATACTTGAAATTCTCCCAAGTTGAACCATGTTTTAGTCGTATGTCTTGAACATGTGTCTTGATTTTACTTTTCACAATTTGTTTGAAATACACCATCGTCTGATCTTTTGGAACACCTCGCGATTGTGTTTCTCCACCATAGGTTCTGAGATATTTAGATATATCTCACTCATCAAATAGATCCAATTCTTTTATGATAAACTAAAGTGCCTCTTTAATTGAATCCTCAATCCTTCAATGATTTCTAAGGCTTTTTGTTGCTACTTGTATATTGCTGCATACATGTCATCTGTCTAAATCATATGCATCACATCCCTTTTATAAACCACATTTACATCCAATTGAAATCCCATATCTAAATCACCAAAGATGTTAGAAAGATTTTGCATGATTGCAACTAGCGGGTCTCTAACTATAAGAGTTGTTTGCTTTAGTGGTTTCCATGTTTTCATTTTTTGTGTAGGTATAGAGTCTAGCCATAAATTCGTCATACAAACCCCAAATAGAGTTATCCAAGAACTCAAAACGAAGGAATAGACTTGGTCAACAAGGCAACATAGATAGAATTACAAAAATCCTTCCAGATTAGTCGTAAACACAATTTTTTTGTAAATGGAATTTTTTATATTTTTGTCATGGATGACTTGTACCACTCAAGATAAGTCCTTGCATGTATTTAGATTTATCCAAAGCTCTCATTAAGTCATAAGAACTTGATCTTAGATATGCAAGCTATTTCTAAGTTCAGTTTTGTGACTAGATTGTTCCTAGAAAATCCAGTAAAGACTCCTTGGTATGTTACCAAAGTGACTAAACATCTCATGAAGATAAGCAATTAGTGTTCCATATGCATATAAATGAAACACTAGTTTAGATGGATCTTTCTATCATTTTCATTCTCTGGACTTATGGTCACATGACAATGTGGGAGGTTGTGATTGACTATTAGTGCTTTTAGTGGGAATCAATTTTGTGTCACTACAAACTTACTAGGTACCATTAATTACCCCCCTCCCCCTCCCCTGCACACGCACACGCACACATGTAGGTATATGAAAAGTCGAGTAAAAAATTTTGCACTAGCTTAAAGAGGAGAAACACAAGAAAAGTCTCCATGAAAATGCTTGGCAACCCTCACTCTTTGTCTTTTAAAGCTATGCTAGACACCATAGCCTTAGCTTGCAATCCATGTGTCCGGAAATAAGATCATATTTTGTTCTAAGATCTAGACAAATGGGTCAAGAAGATGAGATGCATTGCAATAAAATTTGGAATGGAAGAACCTAGCAATGGCTAAGATGCCAATGCCACATTGCATGATTGCATGCGGGCTATCAATATTGGGTAGAGGAAGTGAGTACTTTGTTTTATATGATTATGAGATTGCATTTCTACTTTAGTCTTAGATGATATTATAGGGAATATAAATAATGACCCCACAAATTAGAAAAAATAGAGGAGGAAGAGGGCCGATGAAGGATGCAACTAGCGTTGCATTTTCTTGAATATATCCATTGTGGATGGCATCATGTAGATACCTAGGCTTCTTGTGGAAGAAGCATTCAAAGACTTCCCATAATTTTGACACAATATGATTAATAAAAACAAAGGCATGATGTATTATGAAGTGTGTTAGGTTGATGATCTATTAAGTGAAGATTTGTTCTTTAGGTTTTAAGCATACTCTTGTGCGTTTAAAGTGCTAAAATCCTATGAACCCTTCCCCCATCAAACTCCATTATGGTGATGTGCATATATTTTGATGAACTATTAAAAACTCATGGATATAGAACGGAGTATACTACATAGTAAAAGATAGTGTACTTTTTGCAATTTCAAAAAAAAACATAAGTTATATTCAATAATATTATATAGGTAACATAGTCATTGATTGTATTCAATAGGTTTCGATAGATGTAGTTAAATAGTTTGTGATGCTAGTGTTGTAGTCAATGAACTAATTAGTTAGAGAGAGCATGTGTAGTGTATTGTAGATAATAAGTATTAAGTTAATTAGCTAGTGTATAGTGTTGCAAACGACACACACACACACACACACACACACACACACACACACACACACACACACACACACACACACACACACACACACACACACACACACACACACACACACACACACACACACACACACACACACACACACACACACACACACACACACACACACACACACACACACACACACACACACACACACACACACACACACACACACACACACACACATGCATGCACGTATGCATGTATGTATGTATATAATTACTTCATTAAATAATTCATTAGTGGTTGTTATTTTGAATATGAGACTAATAATTGTTGTACTTGGGAATTAATGTAGTTGACTCATTAGGTTCACCCTCATCATTGCAAGCTTCACTTTAGCAAAGGCATTTTGCAATCTTCATGCATATAATCTTTCATAAGATTAGAATCTACCCTTTTTCTTTTTTGTCATAATGAATATTAGAGGAAAGTAAAGAAAAACAGAAAGGAGTGCATACCTTCTTGAAAGACACATTCCTCCATAATTATAAAACAATGAAGAGACCTATGCTAACTCTTATGCTACTTGCATAGCATGTTCATGTGTTTTTTTTTTTGTGTGTGTTACTACTATGCTTTTACATAGTTAAATTTCAACCAAAAAAAGTATAGCGAAATATGAAAGCCACTACATCTTAGACTTTGACCCTAGTTTTTGGTTTTATGTATTGCAAGGTACACTTCATCAACATAATGTCTCAGGTTGTATGACAAGCTTCTAGGCAAATCTCATTAGCTTCAGAAACTTATGACTGTTATTCATTTAATGCATAGTTTAAAAGAGATGTTCATTTGCTTAGATATGGTTTAAAACACTTTTAATTCAACACGATTAACATCATGCATTAAAAACACACATTTAGCTCTCATATATAGTTCAAAACACACACATTCATTCTGCCTACATATGGCTAATAGTAGCTTCAATCTGATATTCAACATCCATGAACTTAATATGTTACCTTCATTTGATTTTGAGTGATTTACAGACCCCCCATACTTGAAAAAAAATGCAATTTAAGTTCAACTTTTATTTTCAAATAACAAAAAGTAAACCCCGCTCTTTCAAAATGTTCCAAAACAAGGACTTGATAAAAAAAACACAAAATATCACGCTACCTGAAGTTGGCAGTATGTGTAAGCCTAGTTAATTTTTGGAATCCAAAACATCTATAGCATTTATTGCCCTTTTAGTTTTAAAAATCCAAAACATCTACAATATGTATTGCCATAGAGTGGGCTTAAGCTTTGAATTATCAACGTTAAAGTGTCATTAAAATCACCTCTTAATTTTACGAATCATTTACAATATTTCTTGCCCTTTCAGTTTTAGAAATCGAAAACATTTACAATGAGCGTGTGGGTGTCACGTACAATGGGTGCATGAGTTTAAACCTTGGGTACACCCTTGAGGCATCTTTCAAGTTTTAAGCCTTTTTCAGAAAATGAAAGAAAAGAAAAACATCTACATTATTTCTTGCCATAAAAGGGTCTTAAGCTGCACTTGTAAAGAAGAAAATAACTGGTTTTTAAGACACATAAAATAAGAAAATAATTGGTTTTTACTTGTCTAATCTAATTTCTACAGAACTGTTTTTACCTATTTAATCTAACTTACAAACCGCATTATGAAAGAATTTATTGGCCATTTCGAATTAACAGAGGCGGACTGACGACGTCGACGAGTGCTTCGTCCTTCCTCCCTGTTTATTGGAGAAAGTAAGCTTCTTCTGCTTAGCACTGTCAAGGATATCAAGAACGGTCAGAAAACGCTCATGCGGTAAATCATCCTGACTGTTTGATGCGTAAACAGATGCATTTGCGCAGTTCAATGATAATTCATGTGTATTAGGTCACTCAACCCCCAGAAAACTGTGGCAGATAAATGGAAGAACCTGGCGAGGAAATCCCAAATCCTGCAGCTGACGAACAACAAAGTAGTGGGCGTAAGTGCACATTCTCAACTTATATGGGCTGGATTTTGTTAGGTTGTGCGGCGTTCTCAATTGAAGCCCTTCAGGCTTCAGTTCTTAAGAGCTCAGATTTGAACATTTGTGGCTTATTCGTTTCCTTATGCTTTAAGTCAACAGGATGTGAGCACCTGCTAAAGTTTCTGTGTATGTCATGATGTTTTCTCATGTACAATTCTCTTCTTTGTCTGTGTTGCCGACTTGCGGTTCTTTTTTGCGCCGTTCACTCTCCTTAGTCTCATTCTGTTTTGAGGGGCCCAGCATAAGTTGTGTGGGCTTTCATGTTCTTTGTTTTCCAGAGAAGAAAAAAATTATACCAGTAAATCCCCTCTGGACAAAATATCTCAAGGCAAAATACAAAGCACAAAACAACCCTATAAGGGACTTCCTTAACAAAAAAATATACAACAAACGGGGAGTTAATTATAAGGCCTGAATGAATGATCAATCAGGATATCTGATCCATATGTAGCCCATGTAGCTGCAGCCATGTGTTTGTCTAAGCATTAGAACACTCACTGTCACCCTTCTATGCTAGCTATCTTGACGACTCTAAAGCAAGTGTAGAGTGTCTTTGCTTTGGAGGGCTCCAAAGCCTATGCATAAAATCACTGTTTGGAAAGGTGCCTTGGCCACTATAGGTGGTGGTTGTGAAGATATGCCAACGTTTGCGTGGAGTAAACACAGAATGTATAAACATGACTAACTTACAATAGCTTAGACAAAAATGCAAAAACACAAAATGCAAAACATGGAACACAAATAGAGGAAATATAATCTAAAGTAATGAATGAATACTGTAATGAACAAAAGAGTTTACAAGATGCTCAAAGGTAGAGCTGTCCAACAAATAATGACTTTTATGGGAGTAGCTTAAGGACCATGAGTCAGAGTTGAGATGGTGATGAAAATGGAAGAGTAGCAGCATGGAAATCAAAACATAGTAGTGTGGAGGGTTGGAATTGGTGAACACAACAATGTACCGCTTGACTAGTGTGTGCAGTTGGCCACATGTGGATTGCAGTAGTATGTAGCTGGGCACAACTAGGAGGGAGTAGTTGGATGCTGGGTGGCATATGTAGCAACCAAATGCAAGTTGGAGATTTCGGTCTAGGGTACTAGATACTAGGGTGGCCTATTGCAGTAGTAAATGTAGCAACTTGTGTGAAGAAATGCTCTAAATGCAAAAAGCACAAAATCAATCGTACGACAAAGCACAGACTGATAAACAGAGAACACACAAGGAATAATGAAGTGAATGAATAATAAATATATAGTGCTCATGAAACAACCTGTCACAACTCTATAGAAACAGAATTTGTATCCTTTTTCATTAATTTGTCTATATAATGATTTATTAAATTTGTTTCGTTTGCACTAATTAGATATAAAGAAAAGTGCATTGGAGCTAGCCACTGATGAGTGGTCACATGTTATGGTGGACCCACGCGGTGGGTTAGAGAAAAGATAGTTCACACTTTCACCTATATGGCCCGATTGGGTGCTTGTGACCAGAACTCACGCATATCAGGGTTAGACTCGCACACAGAAAGGATTGATGCCTTGAAGTATGGGCTAGATCTGCCAGAACAGACAGTTACAATCAACAAGATGGCATGATCATGAAATGCTTGTACAATGTGCATGTATGGGCTGAAAGTTTGAAATGCACATTTCTTTGTATAGGAAAGTCACATGAAGATTCTGATACCGTTTTTGCGATGTACATGGAAAAAGCTTTTATATGACACCCATATTAGGGGGGTCCCTAAATTTTAGGAGCCTCGAATTAGCCTAAAAATGCTAGTCCTAAAAAAATAGGATGTCATTCTAAAAATAGTAAATTCTGTACTCTGATTGTGCTTACTAAATTTGGTTGTTTCTATTCTTGACAGTATTCAGCCCAAAAAGGAAGGCCATAGAGAAGAGACAAGTGCCAAGACACTTGTCACACAAGTTTCCAAGTGTCCCACCACTTGTCACATCTCATGACATATGGCTGGACACTTGTCTTGTGCTACTCCACTTTCCCCTTTTGTACTAGCTCTTCCCTCTCTTGTAAATAAGAGCTCGTTTTTCTTCATTCAACATCATTTTTCTTTGCTGTAAACTCATGTACAACACCCACAGATAGCCAGAAATTGGCCCCAGGGCCCATCCATCCCCATCATCATCCCCCACTTCTCCATTATCAAATTCCTCCATATTCCCTCTTCTATCATTGCTGTTTTACAGGACAACAAGCCTGTAAATTCATTACAGCACCTCCTTCTCGAGCTCTTTCTTCCATTTTAGCAACAAGAAGCAAGCCCTATCCATGTACTGCTGATCAACGATGGAGAAAGGCTGATTTCCCCTCTTTCTTCTCTCATACTGTAAAGAAATCAGTTCTTATCATTGCATAATAGATAATGCACATGTGTTTGTACATCTTTGCATGATCTTGTGAGAGCGAGAATTACTTCTCCTCACTCTCAGGTTGATTGTAACTGAGCTCTTCCCTAAGGGACTTGGGTTGAGCAGAAATACATTCCTTCAGGGAGGGTTGCCCATCTTCAACCGTCAATCTTGTCTCCATTACTTTTACATTTTCATGGTTGTAATTTTGTGAATAATTTTCATTTTCAGCTTTAAGTGTTCATTCTCTCTTATATTAAATCTCGAAAACAAGCGAATATCATAATTCTTAAGCATACTACGTTGTTCGGGGCGTTTACACAACCACACTATGCAGTGAATCGTGAATCTCCAACTCTCGTATCTCTGGGATCAAGGCAGAGGTTATGAGCTGTAGAGTGTACTGTACTCCGAACGGATCTCAGATCGCAGCAAAGGTAGCTTCCCTATGTCAAACACTAGCAAATGCAACCAAGGTGTGGGAGAGGGAGAGAGATTAAAAACACAGGTACTCGAGGAGAGAGAAAAGTTGGGCGATAGTAGTCAGGTGCAAACGCAGCCTATGGAAGAGAGAAGATTTATGTGGCAGTTAGAAATTGTAAATGCAGCCTTATGGAGGAGAGAAAATTAGACAATAGCTCCAGACTAATGACGATAGCACCAAATACTGATGTCAGTATCAAACGCAGCTATAGGCGATAGCTCCAAGATACAAGGTGACAATTGTAGATCAAAGGTGAAGGTTGGAATCGGGTGCTAGATGGTAGCAGATGGTTGGGGGAAGCTCTTGACCGCAATGTCCTTTGCGAACGGGATGTGGGCAGTAGGATATGGCTCTTGAAACTTGCCAAAACGAGATTGAGAGAGAGTGGTGGATGGCATGCCTATTTATAGCACCCAAATTAGGGTTTTACATGTGGGACGTAGTAACTCTCTAGGATCCCATTTCTTTTTAAAATTAGAAGGTTTCTTCATTAATTATGCATTTTTTGGGGCTATTTAAGTCAAACTAATGCATTTTTAGCTCAATACCATATCTTTAGGACACTAGGTGACAGTTGTAGATTGAAGGCAAAGGTTGAAATCAAGCGCCAGATGGTAGCAGATGACTGGGGGAGCTTTGACCGTGATGTCCTCTGCAAATGGGATGTGTGCAGTAGAGATACGGCTTCTGAAACCTGTAAAAACGAGATTAAGGGAGAGTGTGTTAGCGATGTCAGATTATGGTCTGGCCACAGTCGGACTGACTAGTCGGACTGCAACGTGGCAATCCGACTGTACTGCACCAGTCGGCTGCATCTAATGCAGCCGACCTGCCTATTTCTGGCGCCTATTTTCTGGCTATTTATAGCCGATGTCCAGCACTGCTTCTCCCACTTCTGATCGCAGGTTTCAGGCTGGAGATTCGTGCAGATCACGTCTCTGTTTGCAGATTTCAGGTTGGAGATCGTGCAGACTACAGCGGACTTCGAGGTGAACAGTAGGTTGCATCGTCGAGGTGGAGATACGCAGTCCCGCGCACTGCGCCCGTGTACATATGTGCATATCTTTGTATACAACACACTTTATACAGCAGATCTTCATCTTTCACTGTCTCTTTCTCTCTCTTCTCTCTGCATTCTCTCTCTCTCAGTCTTGGTGCCACACTTCCGCATCGTTGCACTCTGACATGGTATCAGAGCAGTGAAGAAGGGCTGACTGAGTGAAGAACTAACCTGAAGAGGAGATTCCATCGCGATACAAGGCTGCATTTCCAGCGTTCAAGGGCGAGCGGGAGGGCTACGCATCGGAACAAGGCTGAAGCGAGCGTGGGCGCGCGGGAAAGGAGTCCAGTTGGTGGATTTGCTGCTGTTTATTGCTGTTTGAAGAGGAGGAAGGCTGAGTTTTCAGTCTTCAAGTGCAGGTTTTGCTTTTTCATCGCCTCCGACGGGTGAAGAGGTTCGGGACGCAGAAGAAAGAGCCCTAGCAGGCTGCGTTTTCACAGTCAGAGGCGGCTGCTTTTGCGTTTGTGAAGGCATTACAAACGAAGATGTCTACAGAGATTGACTTGGAGTTCCAGACGATCATGGACCAGAAGGTGCCTGTCTTATCGGCTCTTTCCGCAGATCAAAAGCTCGACGGCGACAATTACCGCATCTGGCGCGTGATGATGTTGGCCATCCTTGAGTCCTACGATTCGGAGCTTGTACAGGAGATTGACCGGTCCTCGGTGAGAGATGAGTCCAAACTCTCTTCCGATGCTCGTGCGGAGTTGGCCAAGGCATAGTCTCACTGGGACAAACTGAATGTCCGGATTCGTTCTTTTCTTTTTTTGTCATGTACTACAGTCGTGATAGCCCACATCGAGCACTTGACAGTGGCTCGGGAGATATGGTTGGAGCTTGACCAGATGTATAACCGGATGACCCTTATGAAGCGGGTTTCTTTGGAGGTGCAGATGCGGACCTTGTCCGCGAACAAGTCTTCTTCGCTGCAGGAGCACATCAACAAGCTTAGACAGCTTCAGATGCAGGTTCAGAATGCGGGGAAGCCGATTTCCTCCGAAGACATGGCAATTACACTCTTGTCCCAGTTGGCGCCACAATTCGGTGCTTTTTACTCTGCCCTTATTGCTTCGGGGCGTGAGTCTACGCTTCGATGGGAAGAGCTGGTTCCTATGGTCTTTGGACCAAGAGGAACAACTGAAGGGACAGCATGCTTCCAAGTCGGAAGCCTTGAGAAGTCAAGCCTCTTAGAAGAAGGGGAAGGACCAAAAGAAGAAGAAGGAGGACAACAAGTCAAATAAGGACAATTACAAAGAATCCACATGCCATATTTGTGAAAAGACCGGCCATTGAAAGAAGGATTGCCCTGTCAAAGAGAAGAAGGACACCAACAAGAAGGACATGAAGGTTTCTGGAGCGGTGGCTGCACCCTCATCAATTGCGTTTCTTCATCTAGTTGTCATTGAGGACTCTATACCGAACACTTCTGATGCTGCGATGACAGCTCCCCAGGCTCGAGAGTGGATCGTTGACAGTAGTGCCTCCCGGCACATGACTCCTTCATCAGTTGGTGTTGCCCAGTTGCGACCTTCGTGTGGGCAGATTCTCATCGGAGATAGCTCTTCAGTGTCTATTGCAAGACGGGGTGAGATGCAGCTTATTCCAGATGGACGTGGTGGTACCCATACCTTAGAGGTCTTGCATGTGTCAGGTTTAGGGTATCATCTACTTTCGGTTCATAAGATTTGTTCACTTGGACTTTTGGTGGAGTTTGACAGTGATTCGGTGCAAGTCCTTGATCGTGGGTCAAGGAAGGTTCTCTCATCAGAATATGAGGAGAACGGCATCTACAAATTGACATCTTCTATCATGCTCCCTACTCTTTTTCTTAACTCTCAGACATAGTCAGAGCTATGGCATGCTCGGTTTGGTCACCAGAACTATGATTATCTTCGGAGAGCTTCACGTGGACAGCTTGTTCGAGGGTTGCCGGACATAGTGGTGAGCCAACAGCCATGCGTCTCCTGCATTCGTGGGAAACAGCATAGGGATGCGATTTCCAACAAAGCTTCGTGGCGGTCTACTTCCCTGATGGAGCTTGTATCTATGGATCTTTGTGGCCCTATGAGGAACGAGTCCTTGAAAGGGAGCTCGTACTTCATGTTGATTGTAGATAACTACAACAGGATGACTTGGGCCTATTTCTTGGCGTTGAAGTCGGAGGCTTTCTCCCACTTCAAGGATTGGCTTCTCTTTGAGGAGAATTGATCATGCCGGCGATTGAAGACCTTGCGATCCGACAAGGGTGGTGAATTTGTTTCTAATAAGTTTGCTCGTTTCTGTGCAGATAAAGGTATTCACCAGGAGTTTGCTAATACCAACACTCCTCAAGAAAATGGCATTCTTGAACGGAAGAACCGAAGTGTGATCGAGATGGCGCGCACCATGATAGAGCACCAACAGACACCTCAGTTTCTGTGGGTTGAGGCTGTGGCTACTGCAGTTCACATCCTTAACCGATCCCCCACTTCGGCCGTTGATGGGATGACACCTTTTGGGGCTTACTTTGGGACTAAGCCCGATGTTTCTTATTTTAGGGTTTTTGGGTGTGATGCCTATGTTCACATTCCCAAGGCTCATCGTGATAAATTTGAAGCTGCTTCCCGAAGACAGGTGTTTGTTGGCTACAGCTCTCAGTCCCAAGGCTATCGTTTGTATGATCCCGTCAAGCGGGATGTGTACATCAGTCGAGATGTGCGGTTCGTGGAGGTTCCGGCCATAGCAGTGGGTGAGGAGCATCCCGTTCTTGGAGATCCAGGGGAGAATTGGGCTTCCGAGACAGTTCTTTTGGAGCCAGCGCCTTTTGATTCCGATTGTGTTTCCGATACAGAGTCTACTGTTCCACCGGTCACCCCCGAGGAGTTACCATCGGTGGATATCCCACACTCTGTGATTCAGGGATCGAGGGGGTCCTTGAGGAGTGGGGACCGTAGGATGGTCCGCGGCGGTCACAGAGGCACCAGGCAAATTCTACGGAGCTTGTTTGCTCTAACTATTGTCTGATGACCCGTGTTATGCAGGATCGCAAGCCCACCTCCACGAAGGAGGCTTTACAGTCCGCACCATGGAAGAAAGCTATGGAAGCTGAGTTGGAGGCTATTGAGAGGAATGGCACTTGGTATCTTGTGCCTCGCTCCCCGAATAAGAAGGTGATTGGCGTCAAATGGGTCTTTCAGACCAAGTACCTTAGCGATGGTTCTTTGGATAAGTACAAGGCTCGCCTTGTTGCTAAAGGTTTTGTACAGCGCCCAGGGATTGATTGTCATGATACTTTTGCCCCCACTGCTCGTATGGCGACTATTCGAGCTGTTCTTGCCTTGGCTGGCCATAGGAGATGGCCTGTCTACCAGCTGGATGTGAAGTCGGCCTTCCTTAATGGTGATTTGAAGGAGGAGATCTATGTCGAGCAGCCTCTTGGCTTTGGATCTTCAGATGGGAAAGTCTACAAGTTGAAGAAGGCCTTGTATGACCTCAAGCAGGCTCCACGTGCATGGAACGAGAAGATTGATTCGTTCCTTCAGTCATAGTTGGAATATCGGCGTTCCAAGGCCGATCGGCAGCTTTATGTACACACTTCCGAGGCTGGTTGTGTGCTTTTTGTGTTGTATGTTGATGATTTGATTGTCACAGGTGATCATGCACAGAAGGTCAAAGAGACGAAGGCAGCTTTACATCAGACGTTCGAGATGACGGATTTGGGTCTACTCCATTTCTTCTTAGGCCATGAGATTTATCAGTCTCAGAGGGGAATTTTCATCTCTCAGCAGAGATATGTACAGGAGCTCTTGGTTTCTTTTGCGATGGAGGATTGTCGGACCATTTCTACTCCTATGGATCTGAACTGGAAGGCCACTTCACATTTAGCTTCTCCCATGGCGGATGCTTCCCGCTATCGTCAGTTGATTGGATCATTGATTTGGCTCCTCAACACTCGTGTTAATCTTTGTTTTGCTGTTGGTCTCTTGGCAGGGTTCATGAGTGAACCTCAGACGGTGCATTGGCAGGCTGCCGAGCGGATACTTTGGTATTTGAGAGGGACATCTGACTTAGGGATTCATTATCCAGCAGGCACAGGTGGTTCAGATCTTGTACTTGCAGGTTGGAGCGACTTGGATTGGGCTGGTGATGTGGACCACAGGCGGTCTACAACAGGTTACTGTTTTACCTTGGGTGCCGGTGTTATCTCATGGAGTAGCAAGAAGCAGCCCACGGTAGCCCTTTCGTCTACTGAGGCGGAGTATCAGGCCGCGTCTTCCACCACACGTGAGGCTGTGTGGCTTCGGAGATTGTTAGAGGAGCTTGGCTGTCCCCAGACTCGTCCTACTTTGCTGCAATGCGACAATGAGAGTTGCATTTCCTTGGCATGGAATCTTGTTTTCCATGCCCGGACGAAGCACATAGAGATCCAGTACCACTTCATCAGAGAGAAGCTTCTGGATGAGACCATAGCTGTGGAGTATTGCAAGACGGAGGACAATCTTGCAGATTTGTTTACGAAGGCGCTTCCCCAGGCTCTACTTCGGAGACATGCTAGATCCCTCAGGCTTCTGCCCCACCCAGGCTCTGAGAGGGGGTGTTAGTGATGTCAGATTCTGGTCTGGCCACAGTCGGACTGACTAGTCGGACTGCCACGTACTGTACTGCACCAGTTGGCTGCATTTAATGCAGCCGACCTACCTATTTCTGGGGCCTATTTTCTGGCTATTTATACCCGATGTCCAGCACTGCTTCTCCCACTTCTAATAGCAGGTTTCAGGCTGGAGATTCGTGCAGATTACGTCTCTGTTTGCAAATTTCAGGTTGGAGATCGTGCAGATTGCAGCGGACTTCAAGGTGAACAGCAGGTTGCATCGTCGAGGTGGAGACACACAGTCCCGCGCACTGGCCCGTGTACATATGTGCATATCTTTGTATACAGCACACTTTATACAGCAGATCTTCATCTTCCACTCTCTCTCTCTCTTCTCTCTCCGTTCTCTCTCTCTCAGTCTTGGTCCCATGCTTCCGCATCGCTGCACTCTGACAGAGTGGTGGGTTGCATATCTATTTATAGAAAGTTTTGGACACCCAAATTAGGGTTTTGCATGTGGGACTCTCCAAGATTGCGTTTCTTTTTAAAATAAGAAGGTTTTTTCATTAATTAAGTGTGTTTTAAGACTATTTAAGTCAGGCTAATGCATTTTTAGCTCAATGCCCCCTCTTAGGCCCAAAATTAAGCCATGAAAAATAAGCCCTTGATATATACATGTATACATTTACCCCAAGGTGTCCTATCCCAAAGCAGCCAAGGCATTGGACAAAAGGTGCGCGTCGGTTGCCCAATGATCTACCAAGACTACAGAGGCGATAATTAACTTATCAAGGGAGCCCATGTGATCACCCCAAAGAGGCGAGGGTGTCGGACCAAGGGTACTCGTCAGCTGCCCAAGGGTCTACCAAGTCCTTCAAAGGTGGACGGAATCAATAGTGGACTCTATGTTTGTCTTTTTTTTTTTTGGTTTGAGGACTTATGGTGTAATTTGTTCAAAGGATTTAGCATTAAGTGATGGTTTCAAATTAGTGTTTGTCCCATTGAGCGACAACTATTAGATGCAAACACGGCTTGTGGAGGAGAGAGAAGATTAAGGCGACAACTAGAAACCGTAAATGTAGCCTGTGGAGGAGAGAGAAGATCAAGGTGATAGCTCCAAACTGATGGCGATAGCACCAAATGTTGATGCCAGCATCAAATGCAATAGGCAAATTGTAGGCGGCAGCTCCAAGGTACTAGCCAATAGTTGCAAAGTGAAGGCGAAGGCTTGAATCAGGTGCTAGATGGTAGTAGATGGCTGGGGGAAGTTCTGACCGTGACGTCCTCTGCGAATGGGTTGTGGGTAGTAGAGATGCGGCTCTTGAAACCTGCAAAAACGAGATTGAGGGAGAGCTGTGGGTTGCATGCCTATCAATAGAAAGCTTGAGGCACCCAAAGTAGGGTTTTGCATGCGGGACACTAACTCTCTAGGATTGCGTTTCCTTTTAAATGAGAAGTTTTCTTCATTAATTAAGCGTGTTTTGGGGCTGTTTAAGTCAGGCTAATGCATTTTTAGCTCAACAACTTGGAGTAGCGGCAATGATGAAGGTGCTAGCTAAAGGAGAGGCCACTTGATTGAAGGGCAGAACAATTGGAGTGGACAACAGGGGAAAATAGAGTGCCTTGGATTGATCATGGTGTGGTAGCAATGAGTTGATGGCTGAACCCATAAAAGAAGGGATGAATAGAGTGCTTGAGTAGTCTCTCTATGTAGATGTGGATCCTCTGAAAATTAGGGTTTTTGCTTATGTGACAGAGAAATTTTAATAATCAATGAGTTTTGGGGCTGTTTGAAAGAGCCAATGAAGATTTAATGTGTAATGCATCTTTTTTAGCATAACAATGCTCCATCTTTGCTCTAATGATCTTGTATGGCATTGAGGACTTACTTCCAAACATTGAAGAGAATCATCAGTAGGGGTCTCTCCTATTAGTAGTGTAATTAGCTCATGAGGGAGTTTTGGATGTACCTTAGTGGGACTGGCATTATTGTGTTATTCAGGTTTTTTTTAAATTTGTCATTATGGTGATAGTTTTAGCATTTATTGCTAGTTGACCAACATTAAATGTTGGCTGACTTGATCACTTTATTGGCATTATTTTGTCCTATATATTCGTGCTCCTTCTCCACATTCAGTCATTCACCACTTGCAAATTCTAGTGCAAGGTTCTGTTAGAGAGAGGGAGCTGGTTCTAGTGCCCAGGTAGCTAGTGACTCATTGTTGAACATGACTCTCATGTTTGGTATACGCATTCCATTTCCTGAGCACATCTTTGAGTTCTCCTTTGCAGCATTCTTATGTTCTCTTTTCTCTCTCTTCTTCCAATCTATTAGTATAACTTGAGATCTCATTGATGTATAGCTTGAAAAGAGTGGATGAGAGCGGACAGCCTTGCTTCTCTCTAATAGTGCTAATGATCTCCTCCGATAACCCTCTTGGATGTTGGATCTTTCCAATGACTAACTCATACAATGCCAAGCAAGACACCCCACCCCACCTCAGTAGGGATCCGTAGCTCCAGTAATCTCTACATGAGCCTAGCTCGTGCAAGGCATTAAATGCTTTGCAGATATCTACAAAGCAACATTAGATTTGTCTCCCATGTGCTCTATCCTCTTTGATGATAGCTTTGAGTGTGAGGATGTGGTTGAGTGTAGAATACCCTCTCTTGAGCCCTACTTGTCCATATGCTTGATATTGGTGCATCTCTACCCATTTTCTCAGCTTATGTGCTAGTATGAGCTTATAAAGCTTGGCTACCATGTGGCCAACCATGATGCTATAGTTAGTGGGAAGCATAGGATCTCTAGCTTTCACGATTGCTACTTTAGAATTAGCTGACCAATTGGCAAGGAAGCCTTCACAAGGGGCTTTGTTAAATAAGTCGTCTAGGAGCAGTGACAGCATGTCTCTCACATGTGAGAGGTGCTTTGCTACCAATCCATCATCAGACTATAATTGTGCTAAAGAAGGTGGAGGAGGTGGGTTTGCTCGAGTAGAGGGGGCTGTCCAAGTATTTGGTAGAGAAAGGTAGCACGTGTGCCATGCCTCTAGAGAGGTTATAGGGTATGGGCTTTGGACTCTTGGAGTGCCTTTGATGCCACCTTGCTGTCTTGTCCCAAGAATAGCTATTAAAAATCATGTGCTAACCTTGACAAATATGCCCTTTAGGCTTTTCTTTCTTTGAAGTAGGCAATGGAAGATCGTGCGTGCTCATGTGTAAAGTTCCCTCGTGCTTCCTCTTGCTGGAGGCAATGCAAGTTTTTTGGATTCCGTATTGTTCTAATTCTAAAGGGCAATACAAGTTTCTCGGATTCCTCATTGTTCTAGTTATTTTATGCAAGATTCTTACTCGGGAGGGTGAAAGGAGGTTTTGTGGAAAGTATATAGTAGCTGAGATATGGACCGTGGAAGTGAGCTGCGTGGTGAACTTATCCAAAGTTATGTATGGGTCCATATCTTGCAAGGCCCAATGCAAGTAGTTGTAGTAAGCACTTGTAGTCACTTTAGTAAAATGATATTAGGGGTATCTCTAAGGGTGTCTCCATGGTGGGGTCAAATCATATTGGTAGGTGATGTTGAGATGGAGGTAGGCATGATTTGAAGCGATTGTGATGTGTGAGGTTAATGCTCAACTTGCACGCATGCACACGCACATGCACACTGGATAGTGAACAACAAGAGAGTAGAGAGTTTTGGAATGTCACATCCACTAATGTGAGAATATAATGAAAGTATAATCCCCAAGGTAGTAAAGTATTATGCATGAACCGGTGCTCACGAGGGAAAGGACCCTCCTTTAGCTAGAAGGTAAAAAGTGCACGTGGATAAGGGAGTGTTCACACTAGAACAATGAAGGAACACGATAAGTGTAACAAACCCAACTTGAAATGAATGATATGAATGCAATAGGGAATGATAGATGAATCCCCGAATGGTAGTAAGCCTAAAGCCCTGCGGAAGACTTTAAACTTTCTCTTGAAAGAGCTTTAGCAAATACCTTTGCCAAATAGTTCAATAGGGATATAAATCAAGTCAATCTCCCTTGCATGGAGGCTCTTTTTGACATAATGATAATGCACTTCAATGTGCTTAGTGCGAGAATGAAACACTAGGTTTCTTGCAACTACCATCGCACTTTGACTGTTAGTATAGATAGGAGTGGGCGACCGTTGTTCCACATTGAGCCAAAAGGTGTCTCAACCATACAAATACATGAATCATCAGGCATAAAACAATTACCACTAGTGGACACGTTACACGTGTGTGTCGAAAAAACTAGGCTAATCACTGTGCATGAATGCATGTAAGCAAAGAGAAGTGCCTCTAGGGTAGAAGAGGCCCAATGATCGATTGCCTTTAAGATAATGAAATACATGTTTTATGCTTGCTAATGCTTCGTGCTATGGCTTGGCATGAAGTGTGCCTACCAAGAAACTTCAAACTAAATATTTGGTAGTATATTACACAAGTACAATAAACATCCCACAGCCTATTGCTAGAAAGAAGCATGAAATGGATCTCTTGTATCCTCAAGTTTAAACTTGTAGCTTGTATCAACCAGAGCAGAGATAGGGTTGTAGTCTTGCATCTGGAAATGCTCAAGGAATTGCCCAATGTACTTAAAACTGCTGCAAAAGAGTGCCCCCCTCAATTACAATAAATTGAATGTGAAATTAGCATTCCTTCTCGGATAGGGTGGTAATAACTTGATTAAGCTCTAATTACAACAAGCATATAACTTACATAAACTGAAAATATGAATTTACCTCTTAATCTTGGATAATGGATAGCCTATTGGCCCAAAGCTGGTGCCCCTTACAATATTTCATTATCTTATATTGCAATTTGGATCAAATACACTAAGATTACTTGAATCTCCTTCACTCTCCGATTTCCTCTTGCTGTCACAAATGTTTAGCAAACCTTCAAACCAATTTGGCCCTTAGTTTGCTCGAGGAATTCACCATCAATGTGCTTCTTGGATGACAAATTTTGCCCCAAACTTAATGTTGGCTGGCTAGCCTCTTGAAATTCTCTGAAATATCCAAATTTCAATTGTTGAATTTCAAGTACTAGACCCCAATATTTTGAGCACTCTTCCTAGGGTGGCTGGTAAACCCTAATTTTTGCTATGAAGTCTTCAATTGCACCTTTTTGGGATTGAATTTGGCTGAGATGCTGTGAATTGGCTGAGAGAATGGAGAGGAAGTTGGAGAGAGAAATTTCGGAGTTTCATCACTAAAATTGGCTGAAATATAATGCTGTGCTGCTGTGAATAGCTGATTGACTGCAGCTCACTGTCAATAGGAGTCCCATATGCAGTCATATGCCCTTGTGGACCCAAAATTGTCGTCACTTGCCTGTAGATAGCCTACAACGGCTGTCACCTACCTCCAATGGCCTCTTGATCAGCATGTGGCAGCTCTTTGATAGCCTCCAATGGTTGGGCTGATCACCAATTACTAAAAATTGTAGCAACAGCTCTCTCTCTTCCTCTTCCAGCCTCCACAATGTTGGAGTGAACTCCAACAACCTCTAATAGTCTCCCTTACTTGTATGGGCAAGTTTTGCCAACTGGCATTTGAATGCATTTTTCAGCCTAATTAAGTGAATTTTCAGAATGTCAACTTTGAAAATAATTTAACTATTAATTTTAGCTTAGAAAATTAACTATACCAGCCAATAATTCAATTGGCTTGGTCAATTTACCATCCAAGCAATCTTGAGCATTTATTAGCCCTTGAATTAGCATTAATTAATTAATTAATGCCTAGTTTCTAATGTAGTTTAGGAGCTCTTCTTTGGCTTCTACCCCTACAGGGATGTGATGTATGGCCATAGTTGATGACATGGGATTTTGGGATGATGTAAAGAGGATTGATGCCATGGTTCATCCCCTCATACACATATTGCGCCTCATAGACGCAATGTAGCCATGTATTGGCAAGGTCTACGAGGCTATGGATAGGATGATGGAGTGCCTAGAGGAGCTGGTGCGAGATGAGGATCAATATGATAAGATTTGTACCTTATGTGTGACAGAGTGGGATGCCTATCCCTCTTCTTTGCATTCAATAACATACATGTTGGACCTTGACTCTTAGGGTCGTGGACAAGAGAATGATAAGGAGGTTAGTGATGGTTGGAGGTGCATCTTGGAGCACAAGGTTCTTGATATTGATGCGAGGTGCACAGTGAGGGATCAACTTACATTTTATAGGCTTGGTCGTGGTTCGCATGGCTATGGTGATGCAAAGGTAGACAAGTTCATTAGAGGTGGTGCTTTGTGGTGGGAGGATTATGGATATGATGGCCTTGAGCTTTAGCGCCTAGCGATTTGCATTTTGAGCTAGGCTGTTAGCTCCTCTTGTTTGGAGCAATTGTGGAGCTCTTACAACCACATTGTGTTTAAGAAAAGGAGCAGTCTTGATGTGCAAAAGGCTAGTGATCTTGTCTTTGTCAGTGCAAACTTAGGTATGTTTTGCAATAGTATCATTGCGAAGGCCGATCCCTTTACTCAGTGGGAGATGGAGTAGGAGTAGCAGATAGCAGGGTAGGTCCCATACTCGAGAGATTGAGGAGGCAACAAAGAAGGTAGTGGAGGAGAGCATCGATGACATGGCAGACGAGTCTTGAGGTCCTAGAGGCAGGAATATGAGCCTTGACCCTTGAGGCTTCAAGATATTTTGATATTGTCATGCAGCATGTCACATGGTACTTGGTGTTTGGACGTCTATGATCTATCATGATCCATTCTATGTCATATGATCTTGAGACTTGGAGTATGATGTTACATGTATCTTTTTTATCTATCATTTGTTTGATGTACTAGAGACTTTATTTTTGACATTTGTATATATTGTTGACCTTGGGACTTGCCATTTGTGACTTGGGCCTTTAAAATTTGAACAATTATAAATTATCGTTATGGCTCTTGAGTCTTCAATGACCAATCTTTAAAGTTTAAACTTTAATCATAATTCATGAGAATTTATTGTTTAGAGTTTTCTTGGTTGTGTGCACTTGTGACTATCACTCAGCACTGTGTAGTGTCTATGTTGTATTCATAATTTCATTGTTCAAGTCTTATTGAGTTATTTGCAGCTGCCAGCATCGATTGGTGTTAATATATCTTTAAAGTGTGCTTTTAGAGTATCTATGAATACTTGTGAAGTTGTTTAATGCAGAATTATTTAGAAAATCTTGAATTTTGTCCTTTTTTTTCCCCTTTGGCCCCCATTCCTGGAATGGGGCCTCCTTGTTCCAATCTTGTTCCCCGTTCCCCACACTCCCCCCATTCCTAGATGGGGCCCTCGCCACTCCAATCACATTCCTTGTTCCTGTTACCATTTCTTGTCCCGCAGCTATGGGTGGCCTACTGTCCCACAGGGGACAATGCAGTGGATCTCTTCATGAAGCCTTTGCCTCAAGCCTACTCTGGCATGCCTCAATCTATCATGAGTGATAGAGGTGAGAATATAGGCACTATGAAATTCTCATCTTCTTTTAATCCACAGACAGTTGGGCAGTTGGAAGAGGCTAATTGCATTATTTGAGATCTTTTGAAATGCAATGTGTAAGAGTATAAAGCAAAGTGGGAACAATATGTGTGACTGGATGGAGTTTGCTTATAACACCACCATGCATAGTTTCACTGCTAAACACCTTGCATAGTTTCATTGGCAAGGTGCCATTTGGGATAGTGGAACAGGGAAAGAAATGTGAGAGTGAAGCAATGCGGAAGCAAATGATTGTGACAAAGAGTGAACAGAGAGAGAAGAGAGAGAGAGAAAGAGATAGTGCAACACAGAAAATCTGCAGTGAAAATGCTGTATAAGGTTGCAGAATTATACATGGGTGCAGAGAAAATATCTGCATATGTCTCCACCTTGAGGACCTCGATCTCCGTCAGCCCCAAGTGCAGTCTCCATCACTAGCAAATTGAAATGTGTCAGATACAAGTGTCCAAGACTGTTGGAAACTCAGCCTTGTAAAGGTTGAAAAGAATGCCTGAAAAGTACTTGAACTAATTAGGTTGGCAAAATGCAGCCGACTTTTGCCATGTGGCAAGAAATGACTCTCAACACCCCCTCTCAGATCTTGGACAAGGCAGCAGATGGAGGGATCTGAAATGTCGATGAAGTAAAGCCTGTGGAAGTGCCTTGTAAACAAATCTGCAAGATTGTCTTCAATCTTACAGTGCTCCACATCAATGGTCGCATCCAGAAGCTTCTCCATGATGAAGTGATATTGGATCTCTATGTGCTTTGTCTAGGCATGGAATACGAGATTCCGTGCCAAGGCAATGCAACTCTCATTGTAGCACTGCAAAATAGTAGGACGAGTCTGGGTGCAGCCAAGCTCCTCCAACAACCGCCAAAGCCACACAGTCTCACATGTGGTAGAAGACGCAGCCCGATACTCTGCCTTAGTCGAAGATAGGGCTAGCGTGGGTTGCTTCTTGCTACTCCAAGAGATAGCACCAACACCCAAGGTAAAACAATGACCTGTAGTAGACCGCCTTTGATCCACATCACCAGCCCAATTTGAATCACTCCAACCTGCAAGAACAAGATCAAAACCACCTATACTTGCTGGATAGAAAATCCCGAGGTCGGAAGTCCCCCTCAGAAACCGAAGTATCCTCTGAGCAGCCTGTCAGTTCCTCTTGGTCCAAGACCATAGGAACTAACTCTTCCCAACGAAGAGTCGACTCCCGCCCTGAAGCAATGAGAGCGGAATAAAAGGTATTGAAGGCGGCAATTAGGACAATCATGTGATCGCCATGTCTTCGGAGGAAATGGGCTTCTCCGCATTTTGAACTTGCATTTGAAGCTGCCAAAGCTTGTTGATGTGTCCCTGAAGCGAAGAAGACTTATTCATGGACAGAGTCCGGATCTACACCTCCAAAGAAACCCTCTTCATAAGGGTCATCTGGTTGTACATCTGGTCAAGCTCCAGCCATATCTCTTGAGCCATCGTTAAGTGCTCTATATGGGCTATCACGGCTGTTGTACAAGACAGAAAAAGAAAAGAATGAATCCTGGCATTCAGATTGTTCCAATGAGACTGGGCCTTGGTCAACTCCACACGAGCATTTGAGGAGAGTTTGGACTCATCTCTCACCGAGGGCCGGTCGATCACCTCCATCACAAGCTTTGCCAATTCGTAAGACTCCAATATGGCTAACATCATCACATGCCAGATGTGGTAATTGTCGCCATCGAGCTTTTGATCTGATGGAAGAGCCGATAAGATAGGCACCTTCTGGTCCATGATCGCCTATAACTCCATGTCAGCCTTTGTAGACATATTCACGTGCAATGCTTGCACAAACACAAAAGAAATCCCCTCTGACTGTGAAAACGCAGCTTGCTAGGGCTCTTGTCTTCGCGTCCCGAACCTTCTTCAGCCACCGGAGGCGATGAAAAGGTAAAATCTGCACTTGAAGGCAAAAAACGCAGCCTTCTTCCTTCTCTAGCAGTAGAAAAACAGCAGCAGCTTCAGCAAATCTTCTCTTTTCTCGCACGCCCACACTCACCTCAGCCTTGTTCTGATGCGCAGCCCACCTGCTCGCACTTGAACGCTAAAAATGCAGCCTTGTGTCGCGCTGAAAACTCCTCTTCAGATAGGTCCACCCTAGGTTTGATACCATGTCAGAGTGAAGCTCTGATACCATGTCAGAGTGAAGCAATGCGGAAGCGAATGACCGTGACAAAGAGTGAAGAGAGAGAGAGAAAGAGACAGTGAAACACAGAAAATCTGCAGTGAAGAATGCTGTATAAGGATGCAGAATTATACATGGGTGTAGAGAAAATATCTGAGTATGTCTCCACCTTGAGGACCTCGATCTTTGTCAGCCCCGAGTGCAGTCTTCGTTAGCAGCAGGCTGAAATTTGTCAGATACAAGTGTCCAAGACTGCTGGAAACTCAGCCGTATAAAGGCTGAAAAGAATTCCTGAAAAATACCTGAAATAGCTCCCTTCAATTCTGGAGTGATTAAGGCTTGGCTATCATGATAGGCTGATTGTTGAGCTTGCTCGTTTGATCTGAATATTAGGTGTAACAGAGAGAAAAATGTGGGTAGAGCTGTTATTTCACCTCCCAGCCTTTGCACGATCATATTTTACTGTAATCTGAAGTGAGTTAGATGTATACTTGATGCATCACCCAATTACTTTTCCTAAGCCCCTGTTCACACAGTTGATTGTCCTAATCTAACTGTTCAGCTTTAGCCAGTATTCATGTGTCTCATGTGATTAGTTATGCCCTCTGAACCCCATATGTTTATATTCTAGCCAGTCACAACTCTTAAGAATGTGCCCTTTCATTGTCACATTAATTGATGTGTTATCATTGAAGCTTTTATTCCATGATGTTAAGTGTGTCAAGACCAAAAAAGCCAGAAATTAGGAAAACCTATGAGGTGAATGCTCCAAATGTGTTATAGCACCCTGGCAGGATTTTCTTGCTGTGGACAAATCGTGCATCAAGTAGGAGAATACGAAGCTTTGTTTTCCAGCTAAAAACCAAAACCTGATTATTTTTAGCTAAAAATTTTGGCAATCTTATTTGCTTTGTTTGGTTCATCATATGTAAACTTTATCCTAGATGGTTCAGCTTGGTTCTTGAGCTTTACTGTTACTCTGATGTTTAATCTTATATGGATAATTTTTGTTTTATTAAGCTGTGGAACCAAAATTGTTTGCTGTCTCAGTCTTATCAATCAAAGAAAATTTCTAGTGGTTGGTAGATGCCTGAATTGCTGTAGGGACTTTCCTTCAATCCCCTTATTTTGTTTCTCCCCCCCAGCATGCTTCTTCAAGAAGACCAAAGGCAGCAAGAACATGCGGAAGCGACCAACTGAAAATGAAGACGATGAAGCTGGGTCGGGTGTTGTGCAGAAAGCAAAATCTGCAAGAAAAACTGATAGTCAACTTGAATTTTCAAGTCAAACTTCATCTTCCAAGGGGAAGTCAGCAGAGCCGGACAGCAACAAAGAATCTGAAGTGAAAAGATTCTTTTATGAGTCTACAAGACAGGTTCAAACTCAAACAGATAATCGTGCAACTGCAACTTTAGAGACTGAGACTGAGTTTGACAAAGATGCTCGTGCCATCAGGGAAAGGGTTTTGAAACAAGCGGATGAGGCTCTGCGGGGGAAAAAAGGTGCAGATGAGAAACTTTACAAAGGGATTCATGGATACACTGATCATAAGGCAGGCTTTAGACGAGAGAACACAATCTCTGGGGAGAAAGCTGGGGGTGCACATGGGCCTTTGCGGGCTTCAGCTCATATAAGATGGTCGGTAAGGTTTGACTATCAACCAGACATCTGCAAGGATTACAAGGAGACAGGGTACTGTGGGTATGGTGATGCCTGTAAGTTCATGCACGACCGAGGGGATTATAAGTCTGGATGGCAGATGGACAGAGAATGGGAAGAAGCAGAAAAGAAAAGGAAGGAAAAGCTGGCTGGAGGTCTGCTAGATGACGAAGACGAGCATGAGGATGGAGGAGATGACGATGATGATGATGATTTGCCATTTGCGTGCTTTATATGCCGTCAGCCATTCAAAGATCCAGTTGTAACAAGCTGCAAACACTACTTCTGTGAGCAGTGTGCATTGAAGGTACTAGATAATTTAGTTGTGTTTAAATATAGGGTTCTTGAAGAATTCATCTTCAGGGTGCTATGGCTTACCACAACAATTCAGATGTGTTGACTGTAGGTTGTTGAGAGTTTACTGATTCATGTTTTGCAGCACCACTCCAAAAACAAGCATTGTTTTGTTTGCAACAAGCCTACAAATGGTGTTTTCAATACTGCTTTTGAGATTCTCAAAAGGGCATCAACAGGAGCAGCAAAAAGTTTATAGCTGAAGGTCTGCATACCAGGCATTGGACAACAAAGTGAAACAGAATTTTGATGATTTGTGGGTTTTCATCCCATTCTTGCATGCAGCCCCAGCATCTTCAAGAATCAATGAAGGGGAGGTCCAGATATAAACAAAATAGCTGATATTCCGTCAATGATATGATTACCATTAGCTGGACGTGGATATCCAAAGGCTACCATTTTGCAGGTGTTTTGGCATTGGCCATAAATGCTTCTTTATTTGAGTGGGTGAATTCCATTGGAGAAGGACAATGTTTAAGTGTAGGTTTCATGGACACTTCAGGTCTATTCAGGAGTTTGTTTCTTGTACAGAAATTTTACATTAAAAAATTGAGAAAAGAAAGTGAAAGAATATTGTATCTATTGAATGTTAGAGAACGGACTTAACAGATAGTTCCCATTATCCAGTGATGAGGGCTTACATCAAGAAATATTGACAACTGATCCTTTGCATGATGCCAGTGCACATGTACACGTGCATGTGCCACTCTTCTACATGGACACGTGCACACGTGTGTGTGTGTGTCTCTCTCTCTCATTGGACTACACTTGTATCATTAGTACATAAAAACCCATATGAACTGCACTAATCTAATTATACTCTAGTTATTAAAATTTTTAACTACTCTTAATGTATCAATGACTACAGCCTCTAGTTAAGGAGGCATTCATGTTGTCTACGAGGCTAAGTTTATCTATAGGTTAGAGTTTTATAGTTCGTTGTTACTTCATGCAGGTGGGTCATGCTTTGATGGAGGTGATATAATTTCAAAAGTATATTATGAACATGCCCAGGGTCGTTGCAACAAGAGGAGATGCAGTTCATTGACCAATGGAGTTGGTCAATAGAATGTGTACTTTTTTTGATCGTGGTTTGATAGAGGAAATAGATTGCGTGCCAGCTCATATGGGGTGGGAAGATTACAAAAGTGACCAAGTTGTAGATTGTGGCTACTAGAACATCAAGAGTTGCAGATACTTTTGGAAGAGAGCAATTGGTCATGCCTAAGCATTGGTTGTAGACATTTGAATTACTAACGATGTTATTGTCCTTAGATGATAAATGTATTTGATGACGATGCACACACATCTATATCCAATGAGCATTAAATCATAATGTAATTTATAGTACCTTGTTATAAGATTGTATGTGCTCTTATTTTATGAATAGTATTTGGCATTTTTTGGATATCTTCCCAAGGAAAGCTCTCACAATCAATCACTGAACAAATCAACAAAAATACCATGAAAAATGTTCAAATGCATGATAGCACATTGGTAATATGATGCTCAAAAATGAACTTCACAATAAAGGTTACATTGAAAAGATAGGCTTAAATGGATGATAGCTTTCTACATCTTTAAGAAGTAAGTTCATAGTATGAATAGAATACGAGAAACATGTTCTTCATTGTACTTATATATATATATATATATATATATATAAACATTACTACTACTTTCTCCCTCAAAGATTGTCAATGGTTTCTAAAATGATAGAAACTTTAGGGCATATTATCATTACATTTACATGTAGCAAATTTTGACCATTAGTGCAAAGCAATTGTGTATCCAAACATAGGAATAATTGTAGATCATATGTTTTAGAGACAATTCAACCAAGCTCTTCACTTGTGTTAAGCGTTGCATTTTTACCTCTTGGTGATATGGTAAAGCAAATCTTATTTTAGCGACACAACAATCAAATTTCTAATTCTATTGAATGGTATATTACATGTCATGAAGGATTTATCCACTTGTAGTACAATCTCAAACTTTCCTATCCATTGAATGCATCTCTAGTATCACTTTATTTTTGACTTTCTTCTCTTCCCTTTCTATAAACTCCCATTTCCTCTAGCATAAATTGAGATATACAAGAAGTAGCATTTGCATTCATTCTCTCTTCATTAGTTCCGGTATATTGCATTGAATGAGAAGTTGAAATGACAACTTGATTTCTTTTGATTTTGTTTCTATTCACCTTCAAATAATCAAGGAACATTCTTAAGGCCTATCATATGTGGAGGTGGATTTGTGTAAATTGCCATGGTGAAACCAATGCCAAAATAAGTGTTGTTGAATTCTCTTGGGATCACAATTGCAAACATGGTCACATGATTTGCAACATGACCCTAGCTTTTGGTTAATTGATGATCTATACATAGCCCTTAGCTACATTTTTTTGTCTTGTAGCATATTGCATACAATATATATATATTAGTAGCTATAATACAATATCTACGTTAATTTTAGTTTTCTCCTACATTTTTACTATACAATGTTGTGTTAAACAACTAATCTTTAATCACATGGATTAAACTTGATGTGTTCAATCATAGTTTAATATGACAAGTTTATTTGCTCAAGTTGTTGATTTTGAGTCATTGTTAGCTAAAATTCATTAACTCAACTATTAAACACCTAAGTTTCTTGATTGCATATTGAAGTAATATTTCCACTTCAACAAGTACATATTCAAATAATGTAAATATTACTTACCTACAACCATAGACATCCTGAAATCATCCAAAAAGACACTAATTATGCTGAGTATGTTTAAAAATGTTTGAAACCCCATTGGAATGCCACACCAAATCACAAAATTATGTAAATGAGCACTCCCCATTCCATGATAAAGGTTGCCTTTTCTTGGTCCTCCAAAGCCATCTTGGTCAAATTGTAGTTATGAAGAAATTTGTCGTAGAAGAATTGAATTTGTAAGAATTTGGTTAGGAGACCTTAGAAGTCTTTACAACCCCTTTTCAGGTTGATCCTTGTGGGGATGAGGTGGAGCTTCCCTCGTATAGATAGACTCTAGATCCTGGGCCACAAAGTTTGGAGGGCTACCAAAATCATACTATCAAGGGTTCATTGGATAGGCATGTTACATAATAGTGAGAGGAAATGATAATAGTTAGTGTAACATAAGAGAGTATTCTTCCCTACTCAATTGCTACCCTCAACCTCTATGGCACTGATTTTTGCAAAAATCTATGCATGCCCACAACTATTCATTCTGCTTGGCAACCATCAAAATTGGAGATTACCAAGTTGCTTTGCCCATTAAATAGATGAATATACCCTGCAGAAGTTGATTAGGTTTAGCTTCATTCAAAATTTCTCGATCTTTGGATTGACTTATAAACCATGTCACTATAAGTCTAGGCAAACAAAACTTCAAACTTCATCAACAATTCATGTGGGGTCTAACAGAAATTTAGATTGAACTTAACACATCCTCCAGGGTTTCCAACCTAACTTCTTTAAATAGACACACTTTGAGGCTTGGAGTTTGCATTGACCCACTTGGATGATTGATGGTCATGCTGGAAGGATGCATATTTGGAATAGAGCTTCCTTATATCCACTCAAACAAGATTTCCAATTCTAAATGAGTTCTAGATTTTCAATTGTAGATGCATGCTTCAGAATACTCCTCTTCATTCAATGGATTCCTTCAAGCATGAAGGAACAACCTCATTTGTGGGACCAAACAAATAAATAGGCCACTTTAATGTTTGTTTTCTTCTATGCATAAGCCAGCGACGATTCTATGATCCAACAATAGGATCCATCATCACCATCATCATCATCATCATCATCATCATCATCATCATCATCATCATCATCATCATCATCATCATCATCATCATCACTCCTCTTCTTTCTTAAGTATGTTGACTCCAATATTTGATGTTGCTTGCTCTATTTCTCTCTCTTCTCCTTAGACAATATCTTTTCATCTCAATCTCTCTTTTATTTCAACAAATGTGATACTTCTTCTTGCATCCATTGTCACTAATCTAATTCTTTAATCAAACATAATCATTATGAGCTTGCCTACATTATGACCAGGTGAATAGCAATGGATAGGCACCCTTGATGTCTTCCTTAGCTAAAACAACTAACGATTTATCAAAATGGAATCTTCCACTTCCAACATCACAGTAGAGAGCATATGCAAGCTTTACCTTGGTTTGTCATCTTCATAGCAAAGAGAAATAGTTGCCAAATTATTGTCTTTAGTGCTCTATAAATCTTCTCTTGTTTAAGGTTACTCAGATTTTCCATTACAGAGGATGTCCTTTAGAGGACATGCATATGTCAAGCATAGGACATGTGGATGAAAGACATTGACATTGTGGGGACCAATATTATTAGGTCAAGTTCAGAGAAGTGGCGACAGAGACACAACATGGGCATACTTCTAACATGGCATGTCCCAAGTGGGAGAAATGTCCCTCCTCTTTCCTCCTCTGGACCCACCATCTTTCTACCCCCAACAAGCCTCGCCCCTTTCCCCGCATGGAGTTTTTTGTCCATGCTCTCTTGCCTTTCTACAACATGCTCTACCTCTACCTTCACTATTCACACAAAAGAGGCAAAAGGCTAGTCATGATTTGCATTGCCATCATCTCCTTCTAAATCCAAACTTAGATACCACATTGATGCAATTGGACCCATTGTTGATGAAGAAAATGCTACCTCTATTTGAATCTAGCCTTAGAAACCATTGATGCTTCTTGAATCAATATTAATGAAGGAACTACTACATGAATTGGACTTTTTGGATTCCTCAAAATTAGAATGGGCCGTTTTTAGACTCCTCTAAAGTGACAGTTCTACCAATTGACCTCCATAGAGCATGTTGATGTAGTGGCCTTAAGTGCCTTCTTGTTCAATCTATAATTTGGGGTGTTGATTAGAAATGGATATTGTGCCTTCCCATGCTCAAATTACTCCAAAGAAAAGTGAAAAAAAACCATACTTGCCACTCCATATCCCAATGCTTCTTACATTGGTGGCCTTTGCCAAAACTTGAGCCTGCCGCCACTCCATGAAAGAACAAGAAGAAAACCTATGGTTCTTAGGCAGTGGCCTTTGCAACAAATCCTCAATTTTGTCTACACCTCTACCACCATGAATGACCTTGTGGTGTTGCTCTAACAATCTCTAGGTTGAGCTAAGAAAGCCACCAATTTGGTGGATTCCTATTGTTTGCTTTCTTAGAGGGTCACACCACATCTACTCCAATTCGTACTTAATATATGATTTGTCTACCTAGACCTATCCTCAACACTATTTCCCATGGGGTTTTTATGGCCCCACATACAAAGTATTGATCATGATTGCTTCTTGTGCTAGGTGCATTGGGGGCCATGGATCTTAGCTCTAAAGACATTGAGGAGTTGGGATCTATGGTCCCTAATGCACTTGGCAAATGGAAGAAATTGTGACCAATACCTTTTTAAAAATTAAACCCATCCAAATGAATAAACGCGGCCATGAATGTAAATTTAGCTAGTCAAAAAGTGGATTGGCTAGTGGTTACCGCATACTTTTTGGAAAAACCCAATCATACAAGTCAAACCCAACCAGTTGGAAAGTTGGCAGGCCACCGGTTTTTCATCACGACGTTGCATGGGCCCCATTCACCTTGTTAGGCAATTTAAAAAATCATGTGGGGTCCACTTCTAAATTAAATGGAGCAACATGGTCTCCCAAAATTCTAGTGGTTTGCAAGCTAGAACAAAAGAAAACCCAACATAAAATGTAAACCTAGGCAATAAAGAAAATTGGGAAACCAAAATCTAAAGGTTGCTTAGAAGTGTTATCGCCAAAAATGCTCTCGCTATTACCAATTGAAGATTTCAGCACACAAGTCATGTTCAACGAATGTTTGAAATTAAGTTTGAGTTCCTTAATTCAACCATACCCAAGCTTCTAAGGTTAAAATCTTCACAATTCAACAACTATGGCTTCCACATCAAGGTGCATTTCTCTCTCTCTTTCTCTCATGTTTCCTATAGATGCATTGTGACATTCTCGTGATGTTTTGGCAATATATGCCTATATAGTCAATGGGTATGGATTGCGAATAGCAATCTTGAGAAGGAGGACATTGACAAACATGAAGAAATTCAAATGAATCATCAAGTGAAGGGACTAAGATACATTAATTCTTTTTTGAAGACAATGATTTGGCAACACAAGGAAGAAGTAGTGTTGCACCAAGCCCACTTAGTTTTACTGCATCAAGATACTTTTCTTTGATAGACAGAGCTATAACTTGATGCTCAGTGATTTGAATGAAAGAAAGGCCATCACATTGGAGGTACTCAAACAACACAACAAAAGGGAGTTGGTGGATTCAAAGAAGTGGAGAAGGATCAAAGAAAGTCTTTGCACTGACACAAATGATGTTGGCCTTGAAATTGGAACCATAATTGCATATTGCATGTTTAGAGGATTGGGAGACAATCATCCTTTGAATGTATGAGCTTAGTCCTTTGTCAAATTGGGGATCATTGCAGCTTTGTCCTTGTATGATCACACACGCGCGCGCGCGCGCGCACACACACACACACACACACACACACGCACGCACGCACGCACGCACGCACGCACGCATACATACATATTCCCAAACACCACGTGCATGCACGTACGCGCACATGCATGCATACATACATACATATTCCCAAACACCAAAATGACTTCAGCAACCAACTTTTCCCTCCTATGCATTATGTCGACTCTGTCCTTCCTACATTATGTTGACTGCGTTTGACCACCCAAGCATTGTACCAAGTGTTGATCAACTTGCTCTTATGGTAGAACTCACCATATAACCACCAATTAATTAATCCAATATTGGGTTTTGTTGAGCGATTTGGCTAGCCCAGAAGCATTGGGATAGCTACAGAAGTAATAGGCTAAGTGCAAAATTCCTTGGATATGCTACTCCTCTCTCAAAAAAGCCTTAATAATAGTGAGGAATTTTTTTTGCTTGCCACCTCTATTCTCGTTTTGGGAAAAGATTGAGCAAAAAAAGTTAAAAAAAAGAAAATACTTTTATTTCAAAAAAAGGGAAAGAAAAGTGAACTTAAGCTATACGTGTAAATAGTAAATTTTATCATACATTAACTTTAAAAGTTAAAAGCTTAAGATTGTTTTATGGCAAGTTGTAGATGTTTTGGATTTTCAAAATTAAAAATTAATTGTAATGATGCATTAACTTTAAAAGTTAAATTCAACTATCCCTTTCGTAAAAAGGCTGTGAATTGCTTTGCTTTTTGAATTGGGCCTTGTAAACAGAAGCTTGAAGATAAGGCTCAAAGTTGTCAAATGAATTGTCATATATGTGTAAAGTCTATGTAATCATTTATAATTTTAGTTGTTTATATTTACTGAAGTATATAACTACTTTGACTCCCGTAAAGTCTACTCCTCAAGTGATTTGCCCAATAACATGTCAAAAAATATTGAATAGAGATGTTGGTGGAGGATACCAAAAAGTAAAAATTAAATCTAAAATTTTAAATATATAGAGCAAGAAGCCAAAATAACCAATGAGTTACAACTATATCACACTACCATAGGCTCCATAACTTTTGTGGGATGTATTTTGCCAGTTGGTTCCATCACCACAAAGTAGCTCCCAAATTGTCATGGTTTCAAGACATGGATTAATGTTGAATTGCATTTAGTAGGCTTGTTAGGGCTAGCTTCTTTAGCTTGGGCGAGACATCATGTCCATGTTTCTTTACTCAACTCCTAGATGTGAGAGTTGACCCTAAAGAGATACTTGTTTCTCATGTACTTATCCTTAATCCTGATCTTATGGCTCATATATATTTGAGTTTTGTAAAGGAGATTGACTCCATTATTCACACTTGATTAGTCAAAATATTCAAATTTTCTAACTTTTCAAGGAGATTTAGATTCAATAATAAGGGAATTATGGTTGAAAGATATGATGCATCTCCATTTAGCCATTGCTATTCTTTTCTTGGTAGCTAGTCATATGTATAGAACCAATTGGGTTATTGGACATGCAACAAAAGAAATTTAAAATCCCACAAGGATCCTTTTACTAGAGTGAAACCCACAAAGATCATTACGAAAATTGGTTGTCTAATGGCATGCTCAATTAGAAATCAATCATCTCATGTTGGGATCCCTGACAATTCTAGTGGCTCTCCTTACCGATATCTAGCCCTACTGAATATAGCATGCATCACCCTTACCTATATCTAGCATTATCCTTGTTTATGCATCACATGTGGATAGGTGGCTTCTTAATAGTTGTGTCACGAATCACATGATGGGAAGACTTGCTTGAGTTGCTGTGCCAAACATACCATACACACAAGAGCAAGAGCTATGAAGCCAAAATGTTTTCTTGTGAATTTCTTCTTCTTCTTTTCCACACAATACAATGTACATAAAGTATAGATAAGATAAAAGATAAAGGAAAGTGGCATGCTAAGTCAAACAATGCATACTAACTATATGAATTGATTGGTGCTATAACTATGTCAATTGTAGGTAGGTGTAGCAAACTACATATAATATGTGATAAGTTAGTGGCCGTGTGAGGATCATAATGAACACTGACGTGCTAAGTGTAGACGTGCAAACCCATCTAACCAGGTAGTCTATCATCAATATCCGCACATGTTGAGCTTGCCATCTCAATCTGCCACCTTAAGCAAGTTGATAGATCGGTTCATGCGTATACCACCAAGTTCACAATATTGAATAGTTGCATTGAACCAAATGCACAGAGCTGAAGGATGAAATGTCAAATGCCCTATATGTCCAATGTTTTAATAAACCTATTCGAAAAGCCTTTGCTTCTGATAATCTCACATGTAGTACTAGCATTGACCCATTCTATAAGAAAGCTCACAAGTTGGAGAAATTTCTATCGAAAGAGAAGTTATGAAAAGGGAAGAAGTTAGACAAGTCAGTTGAAAAACGCCAACATGACAACAATAGTGAATCAACTTTTGATTTTGACCTAGAGATAGAGCCTAGCAATACATAGTTTGATTTTGAGGAGGAAGAAAAAAAGACAAAAAAAAGAAAGAAAGATAAAGGACAGAAAATAGTAGAGAACAATAAGAAGAATGAGATTAGCAACCTTTGGTGCACACAATGCAACAATCACAAACCTGTCTAGGCTGAATGCGGCTTGAACCAAAGATGGTGCAACATTTGCAACTTGGCCACACACTGTACTAAGTATTATTGCTACAATGGCAGGTTCCAAATGGCCCATCTTGGAGGTTGGCAAGGGACTAGAGCAACCAACTCCGGTCAATGAACAATAAATCTCCATGCCAATTCGATTCCTACACTGGTTGTGGCATATACCAATTAGGATTACTAGCAACCCAATAATGGCCACAGTGGGTGTACTCGAGGTGCAGGAGGTCGAGGGAATTTTCTGTTCTTTTTTAAACATCGCTTCTTTTGTATGCATGAAGGACACTAATGAGTTGAATACTTCGATGCCCACGCATATGATGCTCATAAGAGATAGGGACAAGGCACATTAGATATGCCAGGAGCCAATACAATGGAGATCAAGGAATTGTCAAAATTGGAGGTGCACGTGATCTGTTGAGTGTTGAAATGACCTATTTTTTGGCTGATTTTTATTGTTTTTGAGAGCTGAATGGTTGATTTTATGAGATGATTGATTGGTTTGGAAGTGGTTTGAGAGTGTTTTGGATAGGTTGGAATGGTTTTATTAAGCTCATGATGTTTATTAGTGGAGATGTGAAGTTCTGTTGATGTTTTGATATGTTCTGTTTGGTCCTGATAGCTTCTGTTGAGCTTCTGTTTTATTCTGTTTTCTCTCTGTATGGAAGGATGGAGTATTGATTGATAGGGTTTGAGATTGTTTGAAAGCTTATTGAATGATTTTTGATGGTTTGGAATGGTTTTGGTATGAGTTATGTGGTTCTGATGCTTTCTGTTGACCTTCTGTAACTCTCTGTTGAGCTTCTGTGAGCTTCTGTAGACCTTCTATATGCTTCTGTATGTGTTCTGTTGGATGAGAGTGTAGCTTGGAAAAGTTTTCTAGCCTTGGAAAGAGGTGAATACAAGTGTAAAAGAGCTAAAAGAAGTCAAAGAAGTAGCTGCTGAAGACTCAAGTAAAGACTAGAGTGAAGTGAAGTGGTGAGCTATGAATAGTCACTGTAGTGACTTTGGTGCCTCTTCATATCAGACATACCTCTTGGGAGGTGCATCCACGACCTAAGAAGGATTATTGAGGTTTATTATGAGAGTATTATAGTGAGGATATGATGTACTATTGATGGAGAGAGAGAGAGAGAGTTAGAGATAGTCAATTCTATCAAAATAGTGTAATTGTATGTGAGAGATTGAGAGAGAGAACTATGAAGACATTGAAGATGGATAATATGTGATTGATTTCCATTCAAAGATGGTGTATTCCTTTGATTTCTTTGTTCTATTGATGGATTTTGTGAAGATATTGAAGAATATGGTTGATTCTATCAAATCCGTGGGAGATCTACATGATGCTGCATGAAGATTTGTTGTGCCTATTGTTCTTTTCTTCATTGTGATCATATAAACCCTAATAAAAAAGCTTGTTGATGTTACAAGATATATTTTCTTGCAAGAGAATTCCCTTTTCCTTGGTGTTCCTCTTGGGGCTCTATGTTTTTGGTGCGCAGCTAGGGAATTTTGCCATCAACAAGCACCAGAAGAGGCTGAAAATGAAGGAAATGGCATTGCCAAGAAGAGAAGAATTCAATGGATGTTTGTAAAGTTCCTTCTTCCACTGAAGAGTTGGAATTTCTCATTATCAAAGCCACTTTCCACAAGAAGTTCATCCCATAATGGCGGAAACATATCACCATCATGATGCATGCTCTATGTGTTGGACAGTTTCCTCTTCGTGTTGAAGTAGCAGAAACTTGCATCTTGGTGGCAAACTGTTTGGGAACAAATTGAAGAGCAGAAATAGAGAGAATGACCATCCATGGAAGATTTGGCATTCATTGATAAGTTTCCAGACATCATCAAGTGGGAGATTGTGAAGAAGCTTCAGGAGTCTTGGTCTGTGGAGGTTCACAAAAATAAGAAGGAAAAGAGTTGGAATTTGTTCGTGGATGCTCAACAGCAAGATACGTGGGATGCTTGGTGTTCTGACAATCTTCTGTTTGTTCAATTGGCAACCCACTGGAAGTTGGTAGACATAGTGTTTTTCACAACATACACTGTTGAAACCATCAAAATCTGGCATTACTATAATGATGGCATCACCACAATGCTTAGACGTATGCATTTTGACACCTTCAGAACCGAATACCTTCCTCTGTGCAGTGGCATGAAAGCAGAATTCAGAGACGTTGAAAAGGAAGAAGTAGAAGTAATGTTGGCAAGAGAGTCCTCCAGAGACTGAAGCCTTCTGTTATCCCTTTGTGGAGCACTAACAACATAGTGGAGCCAACCCCCTGATGAATGACGCAATAAAGAGGCAAGCGTTAGAACGAGTCCAGAGGTACGTGAGAAGAGAGAAGGCAAAAATCAAAGCTGAGAACGAGCTCGCAGTAGAAGCCGCCTTTGACGCCCTTGCGGAACTCTTTACAGAAGTCCCAATGGCACATCAAGCCCTTCCTCCTCCTGTTGGAGGTCCACTCCCAAGCTAGATCCGTCCTGGAAATATTGATGACAGGCCAACGAATGTAGTCTCGTTGCCAGTTTTTAAGGGAGAGTACAATGAAGACCCTGATCTTCATGTAGCAGAGTTTATGGTAGCATGTGTGGCTAACAATGCCAAAACCCCTGAGCATTGGTTAGCAATATTCCCCGCCACTTTCAAGGGCGTGGCGTTTCAGTGGTATGAGAGACAAGCAGCAGGAACTTTTGGCACATGGGACGACCTGAAGTTGGCCTTCCTCACTAAATTCATGCGTGAAGGTTTTGAAGAGCGGATGCGAGAGGAATTTATGAATTTAAGTCAGTCCTCTGGAGAAAGAGTAGAAGCTTATGTCTCACGAATGGAATCCATCCTAAAGAGATGGACTAACCATAATCTAGATGATGGCATTCAGAAGGGGGTGTTTCTCAAAGGATTACAACCAGAAGTCCGTAAGTTTGTAGAGCTGCAAAGACCAGCCACACTGCAAGCTGCAACAAAAGGTGCAAGACTGTACGATGAAGTGGAAGCTAGATTGGCGATGAATCCAGGAAGAGGAGTCCTACCTCCTTTGATGCCAGGAATGATGTACCCACCAAATGCAATCCCAGGGACAGTTCCCTACCCCTACCAATAGATGCCTCGAGTATCACAGTACAGTGCACCAAATCCATGGTGGGGCCACAATCAATGCCTCAAATGATGGTTCAACCACAACAAAAATGGTCCCAAACAATTCCGCTAATGCCAAATCAGCAGCAACAGTGGAACCCTACCAACTGGAGCCAACATCCAACAGTTCAAACATGAGCTCTGAATCAGAATCAGAACAGAGACCCCTCTGCACCAGCCCAACCTGTTTATGTAGTGATTACATAGACTACTTTGATGGATGTGATTACAGAGTAGCTACAGACACTGAAAGTGAATACCGCTGGCATATCCAACGTTGCAGGAGCAGGAAGAGATGTGATGCGGTCAAATACTTGGTGTGTAAGTGTCATCAAGCAGGCCATTTAGCCACTGAATGTACACGAAAACCAACCATTCTTGGAGCTTTCTATTCCTACTATTTGCGGAAGAACCATACAGAGGATATTTGCTCTCTGAAGGAGATGCATGATAGGAGAAGGAAGGAAGAAGACGCAAGATTCAACTTGCTGGAATCCAAAATGACAACATAGGATATTGGACCAAAGCCTAGAGAGTTTGGTCCTAATTTCGGTCCAAGAAGATTTCCCTCTCAAAGTTACAGAGAATGGTCAAAGATCAGAAGTGGAGTGTTATAGATGCGGAGAAAAGGGACACATTTCACCAAATTGTCCAAATCCCAGAAGGTCAGTGGATTACAAGCCCTTATGCAGTCAATGCAAAGGAGAAGGCCACACTGCAAAAGACTGTCCAAGCCCAGCCCAAGTAAAAAACAGTGCTACTGATAATCCGGCCAAGGCCCAAGAGCCTACCTCCAATTTAGTGGAATTGGAAGTTGCTGCTATCACGCGTGCAAAGAAGAAGGAACCACCTATCTAGAAAGAAAATAATCCTCCTGCCAAAACAGTGAAGTTCAATCTTCCACCAGAAGAATAGAATATAACAGAGCCTGACAGTGCCGTGCAGAGCACCATAGTGCCACAGAGAGTCACAGAGACAATTCTAGAGACAGGACCAGAGGTCCAGGAGATAGAAGAGGAGGAAGTGCCACAAGTGGCAGAAGAAGGCCCCATGATGCCCCTGTTGGAAGAACAAAGGAAAATGAAAATGGGTGTTGCCCCATTCCCTAACCGGTTAGAGAAGCCAGTGGATCCTATTAAGGAATACGATCTGGTCAGAGATCTAGATACCTTTAAACCAAACCTCACATTCCGACAATTATTGATGTTGTCTCCCAGTTGCCGAAAAAGGTTCAAAAGTATACTGACAAGAAGACGTGGCTTAAGGATTGCTCCCCAATCAGCAACAAAGTCCAACAAAGCTCCAGAGCCTGTAAAATAAGTGGACGTGGCTAACGCCTTCCTAGATCCGGGTAACCTAGAGACTGGCGTATGGATAGAAGGCTGCTTTATTGCAAATGCACTGATTGATGGTGGTTCATCAGTGAACATTATGACGGATGTGACAATGAAGGATCTAGGTCTACAAGGTGTGCAACCAACCCAATGGCTCATCAGATTGGCGGATCAGAGCATAATCAAGCCTTTGGGCATTCTCCCGTATGTGAAGACTACAGTGGCTGGAAAAGATTATTGGCTAACCTATCTGGTGGTGAGGCCAAACTCTTATGGTACATCCTACCCCCTATTACTGGGCAAACCATGGCTTTTTGAAGCCAGAGTAAGGATGGATTGGTTCAAAGGGACCTTGACCTTGGGAAGAGGACCCAATAAAGTAGTGCTGAAGCTATATGGTGCTCAAAAAGGATATGGATCCACCTCCTTGGAATTATCTTCTGACTCCCCTAATGAGGCTATAGATGGAACATCAGCAGATGAAGATGCTGTCAAACAGATCCTTCCCAAGAAAACAGTGGCACATTCCTTAACAGTGGATACTGTAAGCCAACTCCCAAAAGATGTAAAGTCCCTGTCAATGGGTGAATACTTCCTATCTGAACTAGGAACGATTTCCGAACTCACTTCTGACAGTGAGATAGAAGCATGGATGTACTGCTCTCCCTGTTACATGGCCATAGCAGAGCCAGAGACAGAGGTAGAAGATGAAACAGAGAACCCGTTCTTCTCTTACAGAGCTCCTACAGAGATAGAGACAGAGACAGAGACCGAAGAGGATGGAGATGATATTGAAGAAGAAGGTTATGAAAGTGAGACGGAAGAGTCTATCCAACCCGAAGAAGATACATATGAAGAAGAAGTTCCAGAAGCATCGGAAGCAGACGAGCTCATGCTGTGGGACAGAATGGCGATGGTACCATTTGGTCTGGTAAATGGATTTTCTCATATGCAAAATCTTTATAAGAAATGGTTAAAGAAGATCAAGCCGTCTTTCAGCAGTGGCTCTTGCCTCCCTCACCCACCTTTGGCAAGAAAAGATGATGCCAACAAACACTAGCCTTACGTTTCCAATAGGCATTAGAGGGTCTCTGTTATGTGATGTTCCTGGACGCATCATCAGAAGATGAGTCTTCAAGCCAAGAGGTAACTAATCATGAAACCAAACCTAAAACGGCTCTAATCCCATTTCAACATCTCAAGGAGCAACCTAAGTCTCCATCAAAAGAAGAAGCTGGTTCTAGTGGGACATCAGAAGAGGACACCACCCCCTTGAAGGAGTCGGATTTGTACCCAGAAGCCGTCCGTGGGATCTTCATCCGTGAAGTAGAAGGTGAAAGGCAGTTAACTTTTGTGGATGTAGATGGCACTGAATGCCATTTGAAGGTGGGTAGCAGCCTGCCAGAAGAGGAGTTGTAAACTTTGTACAACTTGTTGAAAGAGAATTTGGACGTGTTTGCATGGTCCTACAAATACCTAAAGGGGATTGATCCCACAATATGTTAGCATCATATTGACTTGGAGCCTGATGCCAAGCCAGTACGGCAACGACAGAGGCGAATGAACCTGAATTATTCCACATTGATGAAAGCAGAGCTGCTGAAGCTTCTGGAAGCCGAGTTCATCTATCGTGGTCTCACCCACCGTGGTTGTATCCAAGAAGAATGGCAAGCTTCGTATATGTGTGGATTTCCGCAAGTTGAATTCCAAGACGAAGAAGGATCACTTTCCTATCCCTTTCACAGACCAACTGTTGGACACAGTGGGGCAGGACATGAGCTTTATTCCCTTCTGGATGGATTCAACGGATATAACCAAGTGCAGATAGCAGAAGAAGACCAATCCAAAACAACCTTCACCACAGAATGGGGGACCTACGCTTATCGAGTGATGCCATTTGGGCTCTACAATGCCCCTGATACTTTCCAACAAGTCATGATGGCCGCATTCCAAAATCATCTACACGACTTTATTGAGGTATATTTGGATGATTTCTATGTCTATAGTTTGATCTGTGAACACTGGGGACATTTGGAACAATGCTTTGACCGATGCCGAGAGTATGGGATTTCCCTCAACCCCGACAAATGCATCTTTGGGGTCTCTTGTGGAGTTCTGTTGGGCCACATTGTCTCTGCACAAGGGATGTCAACAGACCCTGCAAAGATAAAAAAGATTACAGCTTTGATAGCACCCACTAACCTCAAATAGTTGAGGGGATTCCTAGGCCATGTGGGTTACTAGAAGGTTCATAGCTCATTTTGCAACAAAGGAAATCTCCTTGCACAAGCTTCTGAGGAAAGATGCAAAGTTTCTTTGGATGGAAGAATGTGACAAAGCCTTCAACACTCTGAAGTAGTGTCTGATTGAGGCACCCATTCTGCAACCTCCTGATTGGACGAAGGAGTTTCATGTACACACTGATGCATCAGTTGAAGGGCTCGGTGCTGTCCTATGTCAAAAGGGCCCCTCGAAATTAGATCAACCCATCTATTACGCAAGCCGAAAAGTCACTGATAGGGAGCGGAACTACATAGTGATAGAGTTGGAGTGCTTGGCAATGGTGTTTGCCCTAGAGAAGTTTCGCCACTACCTACTGTCTACCCACTTTAAATTTTATGTGGATCATGAGGCCCTGTCCTTCCTGATGAACAAAGCAGACGTGAAAGGACACATGATGAGATGGCTCCTTCTATTCTAGGAGCTTGACTTTGAGGTAATTACCAAACCTGGTCGTTTCCATGTTCTGGCTGATCATCTATCACGTATCCCATAGATTGCAAACGAGGAGCAGGATGATCCAGACCTCCCTGATGCTTCCCTATTCCTTGTAGAAACTATAACCCCCTGGCATGCAGACATCGCCAATTTGCTGGCAACCCAACAGTACCCTCCTAGCATTTCTACTCGAGAAAGGAAGAAGCTTACGTTAGAATCAACCCCCTACACCCTGTTAGGTGGTGCACTGTACAAGAAAGGCAAAGATGAAGTGCTCAGAAGATGTATTGCAGGAGATGAGATTGGGATTGTTCTAAAGGCTTGCTATGACGAGCCATGTGGAGGCCACTTTGCAGGAGAAGCCACAGCCAGGAAGGCTCTGCTAGCAGGATACTGGTGGCCGACCATTCATAAGGATGCCTATGATTACTGTAAAATATGTGATGCTTGTCAGCGAATGGGGAAACCCACCAAAACAAGTGCCATGACATTGCAACCTATCCTTCCTTTGAAGCCTTTCGAGAAGTGGGGCATCGACTTCATAGGCCCAATCGATCCTCCTACTAGAAGGAAGCAGAACAGATACATCCTCGTATGTATGGATTATGTCACAAAGTGGTGTGAAGTTAAAGCCCTAAAGCGGGACGATGGTAACAGCGTGGCCCTGTTCATGTATGAGAATATCATCACCTGTTTTGATAGTCCCCTAGAGCTGGTAAGTGACAGAGGCACTCATTTCATTAATAAAGTCATGGAAGAGTTGACAGAGCTGTATAAGATCCGCCATTGCAAGTCCACTCCTTATTACCCCAGAGCCAACGGCCAAGTCGAAGTCACCAATTGCATCCTCTGCTCGATTCTGACAAGAATAATTGCCGCACATCGTCGTGATTGGGACGATCGACTTATAGAGGCCCTCTGGGCGTACAGAACCTCCCATAAAGCAGCAACAGGACAGACAGCCTTCTAGTTGGTGTATGGTACAGAAGCTATTTTCCTTGTTGAACTGGAATTGCCCTCTTTGCGAGTGGCTATCAAAGAGCGTTTGGGGGACGATGATTCACTGCAATGCTGTCTCCTACACTTGGAATGTTTGGATGAGATCCGAAGGATGGCTCTATAGTGCATGAAGCCACACAAGCTCGATGTAAGGCTTACCATGACAGCTTCATTAAACACAAGGAGTTCAAAGAAGGTGATTTGGTCCTCTCCTATGATTCATGATTTGGCAAGTTTCCTGGCAAGCTCCAACAGCGGTGGATGGGCCCATATAAGGTACTTGCTGTCAACCCTAATGGCTCTGTCCAAGTGCAGACCGTTGATGCCTCTGATGATCCCTTCCTGATCAATCGATATTGCCTGAAAAAGTACTTCCCTCCTTGGGGATCTTGACAATCACGGTCACCAGATCCTTTCCCCCATTGGCGTGGCACTATAAATTTTATGATGCTACTTCTGATAGCTGTTCTTGAGCCACTCTTGATGAGGTGGACGTAACCCTCTGTCCCCTCAGCCCCACCTTCCAGCCCTTATCTCTTATCCTCTATTTTCCACCAGCGATGGTGGCGAGGTTGGTTCTGACATATGGTCTTTCTACCATTCCTTTCCTAATGAAAAAAAAAAAAGAAAAAACAAAAGAAAAAAAACTATCGGTCATGGGAGAAAAGGACTTAGGTCCCTGTCATGCCGCCCTATTCTTCGAGAAAAGGTGGAAACACCCTCGGGATTAGGAGAAAAAGAAAAGAGAAAAATAAAAGAAAAAAAACTGTTATGGGAGAAAAGGAAGCAATTCCCTGTCATAACAGGCCTTGTTCCAAGAATAGGTGTTTAACACCCTTGGGCAGGAAGCTGGCTGTGGAAAAGGTGGTAACACCCCGCAGTTCAGGATAACTGACTCACCAGCAGCACATTGTCCAGAAGAAATTTGAAGCCACCTCCCTTGGTGCGCTGTCTCTGCAACTTCATCAGTCTGTTTGCCCCCTTTCGCAGACGATATTTTCTACAACCAATTGAAGTACCAGATTTGATGGCTACCTCCCTGGGTGTGCCTCTTCAACAATAGACACAACGATCTTCATCGACAAACAATCGAGTGATGTGAGCTTTCATCCTAACCGGATGGGGAAGTGAGTATGGTTGCCCTCTGTAACTATCAACAGAGAGTGAGACAGAGGGTGAGGCGAGAGACCAGTCTTTTCCTTTTAAATCAAATGAGAGGTGAGCAGTGTGAATGGAGTTTTGCACGCATGGGATGGGCCTCTCAATGCACAAAGCATGATTTGTTTTTGTTCATTGCACCATAAGGCTCCCTGGCCTTCCTTCTCGCACCGTATGCCAACATAAGGCGGGATGCACAGTTGCACCATCAAATGCGCACAAGGCATACAACCTTTGCACAAGTGATCGTGAGGATTACATCAATGGGTTTTAGGACATGGTTGCCTCTATATCTATCAACAGAGCGTGAGATAGAGGGTGGGTTGAGTGTGATTGGAGTTTCTTCAATCAATTACCGAGAGGTGAGATTGAGGGACGTTATGACTCTTGGAGTCAGGTACGTTCCCATTTTCCTATACACCCACGGGGTGGGTCTCTGCCATCAACACATGACACGTCACCCTGTTCTGTACACTGCACTGTAAGGCTCCCTTGCCTTCCTGCTGGTACCTATGCCAGATGGGTTGGACGCACTAATGTACCATCAACTGTGCACCCTCGCTTACTCCCTCTACACCATCCCCCTTGTTGATTTCTAAACCGGGTATGAGATATGGGTTTCAATCATTATTCATCGAGTCATATTAGTCATGGGCCGAGTGATTGCTCTTTCATTCCATATGAGTGATTGTGAGTTGAGTGCAATATTCCTCATCATCGCCAAATTTCATGCGATTTCTTCAACCAGCTACCTCCCTGGGTGCTGCTGCATGGTCCCTGCCATGAAGGACGTGTGCTGGAGCGAACCTTGGTACCTCCTGCAGCAGCCGACAACGACACAAGACGTGCCATCGACAATCAATCTTGATTCTCGACAATATGGGCCAAGTTTTTCTAACCCTACACCCTGTTTCTTAGTGACGGTCATGTTTTAAGTGTGGGGACGTTCGTGGTTGGTCTGTTGTGTGGTCCTAGGTCCCTGTTGCTCAGTCAACCCTATCCGTTAAGGTTTTAAGTGTGGGGACGCATCCCTGCGCATCTACATTGCATACCCCTTTGCATATGCCTCAACCTGCTAATGCCTCTATCCCATGACTTGCTTTTATCCTGATGGGGTCTCTTCCCCACCCACCCGTTCATTTTTCACCCACCCTCGGGACTGTTCCCTTGCAGTTTTCCTTCATTCCCTGATTTTGCTGTCCTGCCATGTGCACGTACCCTACGTTCTGCAAAATGCACATCCAACCATATAGCCCTGTTCATACCTTTGCGTTGACCATTTTTCCTTTTTACCAACCTCTGTTCTGGTGCACGGTTCTCGAGTTATTAATTTTTGACGCATTTTACGCACATCCGCCGGTTTTCCACGTGAACGCGCTTTGCTTGCTTCAAAACCGTGATCTGACATCATAGCCTTGCCAATCACATTCTCCCTGACATTTTTCCTTTTTACTCCTTGTCCTTCCGATGTCCGGTTGATCCGTTTGCATCGGACTTCCACTTTGACTTGACAGTCCTATCCCACGTGCCTTCCCCCACCTTTTTCCTTTTTCCTCCACCCTCTTTCGACTTCTGGATTTTAAATTATTAATTTTTAAATGTGTTTTCGAGTGTCTTTTTGGTGTTTTTCACATGTGAACCCCTCCTACTTCCGCCGGAACTGCGTTCTACCATGACAACCCTGTGCCACCCTTCCTACAGATATTTTTTCTTTTTACTGCATGCCATTCCGGCAAGTGGTTCGTCCAATATTAATTTCAGATTTCATTTTCGGGTCTGTTTTTTGGGTTTTTCCCATGTGAACGCGTCTCATCTCAGTTGGAACCATGCTTTGACGTGATAGGATTGTCGGGCACATCTTTCTGCACATTTTTTCTTTTTTTCGCACTTTGTTCCGATGCACGGATCTTTCGATATTAATTTTCGTTTGCGTTTTTGCACTCGTTTTTTTGCATTTTTTGCATGAGAACGCCCTTTACCCCCCGGAACCCCCGTTGCACATTTCCCCTGTCTTCCCCCTGCCGTTTGGTATATTTTTTGTTTTTACGCCATTTCATTTTGACGATCGGATTGTGAGATATTAATTTTTCTTTATTTTCACGTGTTTCGTGCGACTCGTCTCGCGCGTGAACACTCGCATTTGTGGTTTTACGCGTCTTACCACGCCCGGTCGCGTAAGCGCACCCCGTCACGACATCCCGATGCCATTCCAATCCCGCCACGGCAAATTTTTTTACCTCGCCCCACACGGGACAGGGGCACGCCTTTCTTTTATTTTAATTTAATTAATTTAATTATTCATTTTTTTCATTATTTAATTCACTTTTCTCCCCCCATCCCCCATGGGCACCCTCCCCTATCCCCCCCACCTCCCTTTCTCTCTCCCCGACCCCCAACCACCTCCCTCCCTATCTCCCCCCATGCGTGCCCTTCTCCCTCCCTCTCCCTTCCTTCTCTCTCCATCTCCCTGCTTCCTCCTCCTCATCTCCTTTCTCCCCTTCCTCCTCATTTCTCCTTCCTCCCTCCTCTCCCCTCGCCTGGGCCTGCCGCTCCCTGCCACCCTTCCTTCACGCCATTCCGCCGCCCCCGCCCGCCCCTGGTTGCAGACGCCCTTGCCTTGGACGCCTACGCCACTCTTGGCCGCTGACGAGCGCCTTCTCCCCCTGCTGCCGGACGTTGTCGAAGCCGCCCGCTGCCACCTGTCGTTGTCCCCCTTGGTGCGGCCGCCTGCAGCGTTGCTGCCGCCGCGCTCGCCACCACCTCCCTTGGCGTTGCCCGCTGCCTCCGTTGCTGCCGCCGTGCCCGCCTGTGGCTTATGTCCTCGCCGCCTCCTGCCTTCGTCACCCGCCCGCTGCTCCTGGCCGTCGCTGACGCACCTGTCGCCTCCCGCTCCTCCTGCCTGGGCCTCCTTCCTGCCCGTTTCCCCCACCAGTCCCACCCTTTCCCCCCTCCAAGCCCCCAATCCCACCCCACACCCCAACCCCCCCACAGGCCCCCGTTTCCCCTAAATACCACCCCCACACCCAACCCCCTTCCAGGCCCCCGTTCCCCCCAGTCCCTCTTCCGTCCCATTCCCCCCCGTCGCGACCTCCAAACCGAACACACGAAGAAACATGCAGAACCCCGCCGAAACCCGCAACAACCTGCAGCAACCCTTCTCAGCCCCCTATCCCCCGAAACGGTGTGTGTGTGTGTGCGTGGTTGTGCACGTGGTTGTTCGTGTGCGGGTGCGGGAGTCCGTTAGTGGCTGTTCACGAGCGGGGACACACGTTAGCTTGTCCGTGCGGTGGTGTGCATCAGCCAGCTGTTCACACGCAGCTGACACGCAGTCCATTCTTTGGTATATTCCCGGATTTTTAATTTCCAAAATCGGAACACCTTAAACATACATTTAACAATTAATTTTTAATTAAAAATCAATTAAATTCAAAAAAATTACCAAAAAATCTTAAAAAAATTCTTAATATTTATGCAGTAAATTGAAATATTTTTCCAAACGGAAAATCTTAGAATTTTTTTTTCAAGAATTTTTAAAAGCAAAAATTCTTTCAAAAATACACACAAAATGAAACAAATTCATTAAAATGGGTAAAAATACTAATTTAATTGCAGACAAATTCTTGAAAATTTCATTAATTTTTTTGCTTATTTTTGAAATATTTTCTAACTTGAAAATGCTATGCTAATTTATTCTATTATTAGTTTATGGTAAAAATGCTTCATTAAATGCCTAAATTCATTAAAAATCCTCTTTAATTCCAAACACAAGCTGAAAAATCTAGAAAAATCCAGATACCTTGGTTCTTTTTGGATTGCTGACCTACATTTTGGGGATTGAGAAGTGCATATTCATTGCATACACATACACCCACTTCCATGTATTTTTTCTTTTATATTTTTTATTTTTTCCGCTACCCCAAAATTCATGCTTAATTTTTAACATGAATCCTAAAACACCACCATGGTACGCGTGCTTGCGCCAAACACACATTTTTTTAATTAAAATCAACCCGCCGTTCACTTAGCACGCGCTATGTGCACTTAAGAGGCACCTTAATATTTTTAATAAAAATGAACCAGTCGTCACAAAAGCACACGCTGGCAAAAAAGCGCTCCACATTACCTTAATTTTTAATAAATGAATTTGTATTTAGAGACCCAGTTTGGTATCGAAGTCCGGGATTCGGATTAATGCACCGCTCCAACTTAATAATTTTTAATTAAAATTTTAAGAAGGAACTGCCGTTTTCTTGTTAAGGTTTATCACTTAATTAAAAATTCACCCATTTCTTAATAAGTCATAAAATGAACCTTTCATTAAATTAATTCCCTCTCACTGCACTTATTTCCCATTTTTAATGAACTCGTTTCGTGGGATGGGTAAGTGAAGTCTTCGGAGTTGTCTCCATGGTCAAACCTGATTATCAAAGTTGTGGTCATGATATGTGTGGATTGTTGTTATGTTTTGGTTTAGTTTCTTTGATACGGTTAAGGGTACGGTGTGTAGTTTTTTCTCTTGATTGCCTGATATGGGGATTTGGGTGTTTGCATGTTGCATAGCATGAAGCTTTCGGTCGCATATGTGTAGAGGTCATGTCGAATTTTTTCTAGGCTGTGGTTTGCTTGGGGATAGTTGGTCGAGTCACGTTTTACCACCTTGGTTGATATCTTATCCTTGGTTTTTGTCTGTTGCTTTGTAGGCATTCTCTTTGTTTGTCTGTGTTTGTGGTGTGTGTGTGTAACCATCTGAATGGCACCCTCTCGTACTCCTCCCCCGATCCAGTATGTTCCTTTGGCTTTACATGATTATTCTTTGCTGCTGGATTTAGATGTTGTCGCTAAAGCGGGCTTGTCCAAGTTCGTGAGCCTTTCTTTCCCACTGGTTCCAGATGATCCTACCATTTGTGACGAGTTTTTAACCTCTTACAGTAAGAGGTCTGGTCCAGTCCGTGGCACTACTATTCTTCTAACACCGAAGAGTCTAGGCAAGGCTCTTGGTCTACCATATCGTGGGGAGTCTGTCCCTGCTGCCAGACAGTTGTTCACCAATGACGATATTTTGAAGCTGTTGCAGAAGCAGACTCAAGATGTTCTTGATCCGAAGAAGGTCATTACCATGTCAGGAGTCAGTGTTTCCATGATTTCCAATCCCCTATGGAAACAGCTATACCAATTTCTTCAGGACAGGTTCATGCCTGCAAAATCCCCATCTCATTATCTTTCCAAGGAGTTGTTTACAGCTTCACGAATGATTTTGAAAGGCATAACTATTGATTGGAGTACCTACCTCCTCTCCAAGATGGATCACCACTTTATCCGAGCTACTCGAGGAAATGCGACTAATGTTACATTTGGGTCATTCCTCTATGTCTTCTTGCTACATGCTGCCCCTGCAAAGGAAGTTCCTTTAATCCAATTAATCCTCCAGAAGTTCCTCCTCCGCCTCGTAATGAAGATGATGATGTGATAATTGAGGATGATGATTCTCCTCCTCCCCTTGTCATTTAGAGAAAATGCCTCAAGAGGGTGGCTGAGTCAGTGCCTATTTCTCCTCCAGTTCTAGTGACCATTCCTACCCAGTTTTGCAGCACCTTGCTTGCATTCCTTTAGACGCCAAATCTTTTTAGAAACCATAGAGACGGGATGCTAGAACTTACTATTCCTTCTGTTCACCACCTGGTAACAGGAGATGCTATTCCGTTCCTGTGCAAGGATATCCAGAGTTCTATTGAACTTTCGATGAGTGGTTGTATCCAGCAATTATATTCTTCATTTTATGATGAAGTTCAGCAGTCTAAGGAGGAACTGAATAAGACCAATACTGAGTTAGCCTTTGCTCAGGAGAAATTCTCTGACCTTTGTACGCAAATGGAGCAGCAGACTAAGCTCATGGATACTCAGAAAGCTGAAATCTCTAAGTTGAAAGCTGAGTTGGCAGAAGCTAGGTCTCAAGTGGTTGCTGTAACAGAGGAGAGGGATAAGTTACAAAAGGAGAGTCAAGAGATGAAGGAGGTGATGGCTGCCCAAGCAGAGAAGTTTAAATCCACCACAGCTATCTTAGACCAGAACAATGCTCAAATCCACCAACTCAAAGATCAGTTGGCTCACTCTCGGTCTAATACCCAGAGTCTTGTGCAACCAGTTTCTCTTTTATCCCCTGCAGACTTGGCAGCTCTTCAGAGACATGCTACATTATGCCCCTTATTTCAGGCCAAGGTGGAAAGATTGCAATCTTGCATGGATTTGTTATGGTCTTCTTTTGAGCAGTATCAAGAATATGTTCCACCAGATCATTCCTTTTTTGTCCATTATCAACAACAGAAGTTGGCCTTCTATATAAAACTTTCCACGATGGATTTACCTATTCCAGAGGATGGATGGAGTGGGGCCTGGTCATCTGATTTGCTGATAGAAGTAGTGAGAATGGTTTTTGAAGACTCTGTCACTCCAGATACGATGCTTCTGTCCTATATGTATTTGAGGGGTGATTTACTGATTCTAGATGATGAAGGTCTGGCTTGGTATGTTGGAGATGTGGTATTGCAAGCTTTTTTGTATGTCCGACATTTGGAATTGAGGATTGATGAGATGTTCCAGGGATATTCTTCAAAGGTGGCTGAGTGTCCTAAGTTTTCATGGCACACTATGGTTGATGGTATCATTTTGAATCACCGTTAGGTCAAAGCTTCAGCTCATGCTCAGAACATTAACCAACTGAGGGTGGATCTTTTAGCCTATCTCTCCAACCAACCCCCATTTGATACTTCTTTCTTTGAAGCCTATCATCCTAGATTAGGTCCGGTCCTTACCATGCCTAACTCATTATCAACAAATGGCTCATAGGTATGATGCTTATATTTCCCTTTTTCAATCTAACCCAAAGGTTAATTTACCCCTTCTTTTCCAACCTCAAGGATCTCCTCAAATTCCTATCTTTACTCATTGTTCTTTTATTGAAGATCGAGTTTTTCTACCTCCTAATCTTTGTCCTTCCCCATCCCCTGACATTCTATCAACTTTTCATGCTTATCTTTTAACGCCTTTCTTAACCGAATCTCCTCCATTTTCAGCAAATCCATCTTTAATCCATTCTTCATTTTATGATTTTGCCTATCCATTGCTTCATCCTCTTTCATTAGTCCCTCTTCCGTCTCTTAACACTTCTATTCCTAATCCTCCTCAATTGGTTAGTGGGTATCAAGGTTTTGATCAGAAGATTCTTCGAAGAAGAGGCTGGAGTTCAAATGATTCCGTTATTGAATCTCAAATCAATTGGCCATTGATCCCAGGAGAATGGATAAGTGCTAGTCAGGCTTATCAAAATTATCTGCATTTTGCTCAGCAATATTCTCAGTCTGTAGATCCTTCTGTGCGCTTAACTACTCATTTTACTTGGTACCTGGCGTATATGCATAGGCATTCTCATAATGATTCAAAACCTATTCCAAAGTTGTGCATGAATGTCAATGTAAGCATTGATTCCCAACAACTGGATGTCTTGTACTTTCATGCCCTCTGTTTGCCTAGCAGATACCTTGTCTTGTTGGAAAGGATGTGCTGCCTTTAAATTTTTCAGAATCCTCCCAAGAAATTTGCAGATGAATCCTTGTCCATGGATCATTTTCGAAATCACCAAGCTTTCAAAAGGGATCATCTTCATTGATACCTTTGCAATGTATGGTGGATGATTTTTAATGATAAATCTCTCTTTTTGGAGGAGTCATTCAGATGGTTGTGTTGTGTGTAGTGTTTGTGTTGTGGGTTAATTTATGTGATAAGATCGTGGTGGTTGCCTATTCGATTTGCTTTCGTGCGAGCTACATTTTGGAGAATTGCGGTGATGGTGTTGCTGGTTGGATAGTTGAAGATGCTGATGCAGAAGAAGAAACGTCTTATATCCTTTACAAGGTGTTGTGATTTCCAGTTTGATAAGAAGTGTTAATGTATAAAGGGTTTTCCTTTCGTTGTATTCTTTATATCAGATACAGGTTATAAGTCGGGGTCATGGTTGGATGGACTGTTTTTGAAGATTTATTGAAGATCAAAGTTGAGCTTTTGAATGACCTTGTATTCCCTTTTTCCTGGGTCACGAGGACGCTTCCTCATTAAGTGTGGGGATATGTTGAGTATTGAAATGACCTATTTTTTGGCCGATTTTTGTTGTTTTTGAGAGCTGAATGGTTGATTTTATGAGATGATTGATTGGTTTGGAAGTGGTTTGAGAGTGTTTTGGATAGGTTGGAATGGTTTTACTAAGCTCATGATGTTTATTAGTGGATATGTGAAGTTTTGTTGATGTTTTGATATGTTCTGTTTGGTCCTGATAGCTTCTGTTGAGCTTCTGTTTTGTTCTGTTTTCTCTTTGTATGGAAGGATGGAGTATTGATTGATAGGGTTTGAGATTGTTTGAAAGCTTATTGAATGATTTTTGATGGTTTGGAATGGTTTTGGTATGAGTTATGTGGTTCTGATGCTTTCTGTTGACCTTCTGTAACTCTCTGTTGAGCTTCTGTAGACCTTCTGTATGCTTCTGTATGTGTTCTGTTGGATGAGAGTGTAGCTTGGGAAAGTTTTCTAGCCTTGGAAAGAGGTGAATACAAGTGCAAAAGAGCTAAAATAAGTCAAAGAAGTAGTTGCTAAAGACTCAAGTAAAGACTGGAGTGAAGTGAAGTGGTGAGCTATGAAGAGTCACTATAGTGGCTCTGGTGCCTCTTCATATCAGGATTATTGAGGGTTATTATGAGAGTATTGTAGTGAGGATATGATGTACTATTGATGGAGAGAGAGAGAGAGTTAGAGATAGTCAATTCTATCAAAATAGTGTAATTGTATGTGAGAGATTGAGAGAGAGAACTATGAAGACATTGAAGATGGATAATATGTGATTGATTTCCATTCAAAGATGGTGTATTCCTTTGCTTTCTTTGTTCTATTGATGAATTTTGTGAAGATATTGAAGAATATGGTTGATTCTATCAAATCCGTGGGAGATCTACATGATGCTGCATAAAGATTTGTTGTGCATGGTGTTCTTTTCTTCATTGTGATCATATAAACCCTAATTTAAAAGCTTGTTGATGTTACAAGATAGATTTTCTTGCAAGAGAATTCCCTTTTCCTTGGTGTTCCTCTTGGGGCTCCATGATCACCCAGTCGTTTGGCAAGACCTACAAGGTGATTGCATTGCACCCCACAAGCACTTAGTGGGCCAAGCAGGAGAAAGTTTGCCACTAGGTGACCGGATGGATTGCAAACATGCAAGACAACCATAGTGTCCTCTTTGTGCTTCAATCTAGAGGTTAAACCCAAAAATTGGGTGGGCAGCTTGAAGCAGTAGCCAATCAATGGGCATATCCCGCCCCCTCTCAGGGAATGCAACACTGTGGGAGGACATAGCCCACCTAACAGGAAGCTAAGACACTTCCAACTTGAGCACAAATCTAGATCTTGCAAAGTTTAAACCATTTGTCTTATAAAACATCAAACCCACCCCAAGAGAAAAACAAACAAGTGGCAAGAGAAGACCCACAACCTAGTGGAGTAAAAAACTCAAGCACTTGTTTTGACAATCAAAGAGGGAATGTACGAGAAGATCATCCTAGAAAATAGAGAAGTTAGATTCCAGAAGATAGACTAAAAAAGGTTGAAAGCACAATCTAGAGGATCATCCCTGACAAAGATAGAGAACCACCTTGGATGATAACCCCGGTGGCAATGGTAGTTAGAAGACCAAGGGGAATCTCACAATAGTGGAAGGGAACATGCCAAGCACTTTGGCTATTCTAGACTCACTTGAAGTATCAGTCAAATGGGGTCTTGTCCAATATTACTATCCCACTACGTGACTTACTCAACTTAGTTCCGTCTTTCAAAAATCATCTTCTAAGGATGATTCAACCTGAACGCCGAGTACTATCGAAACCGAAAGTAGTAGTGATGATGGCCCAAGCCCTAAAGGACACAATGAAAAAAATTTAGCACTAGCTAGTGCTAGCAAGCCCCCTATCCAACCTGACCATCCCAATTGTTCTCATTCAGTGGAGAGATCAGATCATCTGAAACGTCTTGCTTGACAACAGATTAGGGATAAATATAATCACAATGGCCACTTTTCCAGGATTGATGACTTGGGAACCCGCCCCCTTTCTTGGTACAGATGGCCAATCAAAGAGAGTATGCCCTCTCGACATCATTAGGTCCATACTTCTAAAAATTGCCACCATACAGTTTCTGGTACCTTTAGTAGTGTTGTTGAACATGGAGCATGTGGGTGAAGATTACCGCTTGCCATGGAAGATCTTGGCTACACCAAACAAGAGTAGTCAAAATTATAATAAGGATAAACCAACTATCTAAAGAAACAAGTACAAGGTAACGGTTTGCTTGACTAATGTTACCCCACTTGCCTTGCATCACCAACCAACTATTGTTGTTAAAACAGTTAATATGGTCAAAGGATTAAGTGTGATGATGACGAAGAAGAGGACTTCCTGAAGGCTAACATTGACTTGCAATCCCAGTGTCTCATTAATGTTCTCCATATTAGTGAACAATACATGCAATCCCATAGCTTGTAGTTTGAAGCCTGGGAAGAGCGGGACCAGGATAGTAGTCCAGACAGTTCTGGAATGTAGAATTTAGACTACACCAAGCGGCAACACCATCAATAATCGGACTTCTAAGGCTAACATTAGTGAAATCTTGAGTCAAGAGCGTGAGTTTGAAGCATAGATACAGAAAGTCATAAGGGTCAAAGAGAATGAGCTACATATAGTGTATCTTAGCCCAAAAAAAACCAGTTTTAGTTCCCAATTGCAACTAGATTTCTAGCAACAACTCATCGGTTTGCTGATGGAATTCAAGGATGTGTTTGCATGGGAATATTCAGATATGAAGGGATTGGATCCCCTTTCTACTAGCTTCATACTTCCCTGAAACCGGATGCTGTCCTAATATGAATGCATCGCTACAGAATGAACTTCATATGGGCAAATTAGTCAAAGAGGAGTTGGATCGACTCCTGATGAGGGTAGGTCTCATCGCTTAGTAGATTGTGCGGATTGGATATCCTAGATCATCATTGTTCCCAAAAAGAATAAGAAGCTGCGAATATGTGTAGATTATGGGAAGCCGAGTGCAACAAAATCTCACATCCTTTCCCTATCCCTTGCATGGACACCATATTGAATGAAGTAGCTAGCCACAAGATATACACTTTCCTTGATGGTTTTAGCGGATACAATCAAGTGCCCCTTGGCCAAAAAGACCAAGCTAAGAAAGCTTTCATTAGTGCATGGGGAGTACATGTATACACAATAATGTGGTTTGGCCTTAATAATGCTCCAATATCCTTTCAAAGAGATATGGAGGATATCTTTGGGCCCTACCTCATGGATTTCATGAGGGTCTTCTTGGGTGATTTTAGTGTTTTTGAAAAAACCACATTCCACCTAATGCATCTTCGACTCTGCCTCACCAGACGTCATGAGGCAAGTTTAAGTTTGAATCCCCTCAAATGTGTAGTTGCTATTCACGGTGGTATTTTGCTAGGCCACATCAGTTCTCAAATTGGAGTTTGAGTACATAGTGGTGCATTGCTCTGGAATTCAACATGTCATTGCAAACTTTTTGTCCCAGATGGATTCCAAAGAATCACCAACAGGTATTGATGATGAATGCCCGGATGCACAACTCTTTGTTACAACAACATCAAATGACATAAAACTTGAGTTGCCAAACCCTCCATGGTCTTGGTATGAAGAGATGATAACTTTCCTAGAAATAGGTGTATCCCCACCCCATCTCGAGAAGGACCACCGAAAATGACTAGCTCTCTAGAGTTGATGTTTTGAGGTCATCATGGGAAAATTGTACTACTACACTCTCTTCGGATTGCTACAAAGAGTGGTCCTCTCGATAGAGTAGCTTGCTATCTTGGAGGAAGCACACCAAGGAGTTTTCGGTGATCACTTTGCTTTTGAGGTCACAATCCAAAAAATCTAGTAAGCTGGATTATGGTGGTCAATGATGCAGGGTCATGTTCGTAAGTGGATCCAACACTGTGATTCCTACCAATGAATCAACTTGAAGCTAGAGATTGCTTATCACTCCAACCAATCTTGCCCCTAGAACCTTTCTAGAAGTGAGGATCGGACTTATCCATATCTCCGGCAGCTACTACCTACATCTCCAACAAGTACATACTAACGTCAATAAATAGACTATTGCACCAAATGGGTAGAAGCTTGGGCTCTATTGGACAACACCACCAAGTTAGTAGTCAAATGCCTATTTTGGGATATCTTCACTAGGTATGGCATGTCGATCGAATAAGTCAGTGACCGAGGTACGTACTTTGTAAATAAGGTCATCAAAGAGCTCACATCATTCTTTCTAATTGCTCATAAAAAGTTGTCTCCTTACTATCTACAAGACAATGGTTTAGCAGAATCCACCAATAAATTTCTGTGCAAGTTTCCAACCAAATTGGTAGATCAACATCGGAAAGATTGGGATATCACGCTTTTTGTTACATTTTGGGCTTTTTGGACATCTTTCAAGGTTGTAACTAGCATGACTCCCTACAAGCTAGCCTTTGGATTGGAAGCCGTTACATTAATGGAATATGTACTACCCAGTTTTGGACTAGCAATATGAGATCAACTAATTTCAAAGAAATCCCTCCCATTTTGGATGGAAGCCATCACTTAGCTCAAATAAGATCGAATATGCAACACCTATATTCTATCAAAAGTTCAAGCTTGGTAGAAACACCAAGTCAGCTAACTATCCAAGAAGCCTTCTTCTCTTCCTGTTTCTTGGGTCCATATTCTTTGGGAGTGACTCTTTGTCAAGGCTGGACATGTTTCCCATGGGGCATCCATTGTCAAGGCCATGAATGTGATGTGTGGGTAGCATTTCCACCTGCTTTGGTTAACTTGCTCACCACCTTCTTCCCTCCCTACGACTAACACCCCCCAATCTCATTCAGAGATGGAAACCACTGTAGAGCCTCATGTCTCCAACCAAATTGAGGATCCCATTGAAGGTGAGGAAGGACAAGGACTCAAAGATGAGGTCTCGGCCACCATGAAAGACCAAGTCCTCAAAATCGAGGACCACTTGGAGAGCAACCACGACAAGTAGGCCACCTCCCATTAGGGGAGTTTTGAGGTCTCGAAAATGGCTTGTAAGCGATCCTAGAGAGAGAAAATATTTTAGAAAATAAAATCATTTTTTATTTTTAAAAACTTGTGTATTTTGCTAAGCAAATATATCAAAAATTGTTAATAAGGCATTGTTGTGATATTCTCGTGGTCACATCAAACCTAGAAATCTAGACCGCCATAAAGGTGACAAATATTGTCATAATGAAGATCTTACTCATCCTCATTAAAGTGAAAACTAATATTCAATTTGAATTTTGTTCGACGTTTGATTACTTCCCTCCATTCTCACTCTCTTCTTTCTTTCCTATTCTTACTAGTTTCTTCTTCATCTTCCTTCTTGTTTCTAATTCGCATACTTTTTCAATCCAATCTTCTAATCACATCCTTAGCTATGGATCAGTCATCCAATGAACTCTGTAGCTCTAGTAAAAGGCATCTCTATCATCTTCATATTGAGTTGGATATTGAGTATGAACCAATAAGGAAGAGAACAAAACCCATTACAATTACAGAGTCTATGAAACATATACTTAGGTTTGAAGGAAAGAAGAATCTTGATCTTTGGTTAGATGGCAGGCTATATCCCAATGACCCTAGCAAAAATAACACTCCACCTTTCTATAATAGCGCTTCATTGTTGAGGTTCATTGGTGATGGTTATAATGGGTTTCTAGGCTATACACTTAACTTGGTTGCAGAAAAGGATGTCCTCAAATTGGAGAACCATCTTTTATCAAAACATAACAACGAGTTATTGCAGAAGCTAGAAGGCTATCAACAGAGGATTCATTTGTTGGAGAAATGTATCAAATCTTATCATCGAAAGCAAACTATTTTAGGACTTCAAAATCGACAAAAGGCTCTTAGAAATATTGAGAGTCTCAGATGGGGAGGAGGTGGTTGTAGTAAAAGAATCCAAGAAGCAAGGTATATTTTTTTTCACTTGGAAAATATGAAATATGACTTTGTTTACAATTAATTGTATTGATTTGTGATGTTGATTTTGTTTAGGTCTCTTCTTCAACCGAATGCAAGTGAAAGAGATTCTTTGAAAGCATCTCACTTTTATTATCATCTTCTTCCTTCAATAGTTTCAAAAGATATTTTGGGATGCATATCATGAGTTTTCTCAAAGCGAGAGAGATCATCTATTCTCTATGGAATTAGAGACATTAGAAGATGTATCTTCTAGTGAGACTTCGTCAAGCGATGAATCAAAAGAAGGGTCTACTTCAGAGGACATCTATCAAATAACTTTGAATGAGCCAATAGAGCCTCAAGATCAAATAAGAGATGCAGATGTAATTGAGTTGGATCTTGATATGCCAAATGATCCATAGCCAATTAAATTAGGGTCCATGCTCAGTGTGAAAGAAAGAGAGGACTATGTGTCCCTTATCCAAGAGTTCTGCGACATTTTTGCCTGGAGTTATGATGAGCTGAGAGGTATTCCTCCCAGCATGACTGTTTATACCATTCCTTTAAAGGAAGGTAGCCATCCTATGCATCACAAAGTAAGCTGTATGCCTTTTGAGTTGAGGGACGAGCTATTCGAGGACTTGCAGAAGTTGCGACAAGTTGGTTTGATATTCCCTACTCACCACACTGAATGGTGTTCACTTGTTGTTATCAGGAAGAAAAATAATAAAATCTGGCTTTGTATAGAATTTAGAGAGCTTAATAAGTAGATAATTAAGGACTACTACCCGTTGCCCTTTATTGAACAGATATTGGACTAGTTATAGCAGGTAGGGAAGTATATTCATTTATGGATTGCTTTGCGGGATACAACAACCATATGGCAATTGCAAAATAAGATAAGATGAAAACAACTTTCATTACTGTTTTCGATACCTTTGCGTACCATGTGATGGCCTTTGGTTTATGCAATGCACCTGGTTCATGGCAATGGACAACACACAAGACCTTTGGTGACATCTCCCCAGAGGAGTTGAAAGTATTTATCGATGACCTAGGGGTAGCTATCACAAGAGAAAGGCAGTTGATTATTTTAAGGAAGTGTTTTGAGTGTTGTAGGCAATTTTGCATAGCTCTTAACCCATAGAAGTGTGTCTTTGGAGTGCCTTATGGGATATTGCTAGGCCATGTGGTCAGTTCAGTAGGGATCACAAGACTGACCCTAAAAAGATCAAGGCCATAGTCACCATGAATTTGCCACGCAGTCCGAAAGAAGTACATAGCTTTTTGTCATCAATAGGGTATTATCAAAGGTTCATAAATGCCATGGCAGAAAGAATGTTGCCACTAATGAATCTGTTATCTCGCAGTTGTCTATTTGTATGGAGCGACCCTTGTAAGTAGCTTTTGATGATGTGAAATAGGAGCTAGTGAAAGCACTAGTTTTAAAAGCACCTAAAAGGGGCAAAATATTCTACATATTTTCAACAGCCACCATGCATAGTATCAATTATTGTTTATCCCAAATTTGGGAGGAAAAATGGTACTATCCGATCACTTTTGCTAGTCAGAAGTTGGGCATATCAGAAATCAACTACAACCACATGGAGAAGTTGTGCCTTGCAATGGTATTTGCGACTAAAAAATTCAGGCACTACATCCTCTATGAGAAGGTAGTTTTCTATACGAAGGCGGAGGGGCTTAGATTGTTGATGAACAAGCTACAGCCACATCGGATCGTTTAGCAAAGTGGTTAATCGCTTTGCAAGAATTCAATTATGAGATTAGAAGCAAGCCACCGAAGCTGCAGGGCATTGTGGAATGCCTCGTGGATTTCGAGGAGACAAAAGAGACTTTAGTGGAAGAAAGTAATATCGAGAAAATGTTTAAAATTGATACGGCTTCGATCCCATCTTGGTATGTTGCTATCACACAATACCTATCAACAGGAGATACGTGAGCCAGTTTATCAAAATTAGAAAAGAGGAAAATTAGATAGTAGGCTTTGAAATTTTCATTGATCATAGGAACACTATATCGGCAGGGGGTTGATGATATCTATCACCGACGTGTGATGCTTGATGAGGTTCCATTTGTTTTGGAAGAGTGCCATGACTCTGCTTGTGGAGGGCATTTTGTTGGATGACTGACTGCCCAAAAAGCTTTAAGAGCTAGATATTGGTGGCCATCCATTTTCCAAGATGCATTCAAGTATGTCAAGAGATGCAATACTTATTAACGGCATGAGAGTAGAGATTATTGAAATAGTGTCCGAAAAGAAGCGAGATTGGGATAAGAAACTATATGTGGCAGTGTGGGTGTATAACGTGACATTTAAACGAGCCACTAACCACACTTCGTTTAAGCTAGTCTATGGGGAGGAGTGTGTTCTACCCCCTAGAGATTGACTTGCAAACTATAAGATTCACAATCAATCATACTTTGAGTGACAAGGATTCCCTCTTCGAGCGCTTTATGACTCTGGCCCACTTGGATGAGCTCAAATTGCAGAGTCTGTTGCACTAGGAAATGGCTAAGCATTGGATGAAGCAGCTGCATGATTTAAAAGCAAAGAAATATACCTTTAAGAAGTGACAATTACTTCTATATTATGATGCACGTAGAGAACTGTTTCTAGGAAAATTTGAGCCTGAATGGGAAGGTCCCTACTACAGGATTGTTAGAATAGGGAAAATTAAGTCCACTGCATTACTGGCTGATCTTGAGGGAGTAGAGTTTAAAAATAAGGTTAATCTTAATAAGATTAAACATTATTATCTCTAAATGCACTAACAAAATAAATACCTTGCAGGTCAATGCAAGGCTGATTAGGAACCTGCAAGAGATGGAAGAGGTTGATGGGCCGGCTTATTCCTTACTTGGAACACCCATACTTGGAGCAGCAATATCATCAAGGAAAGCTTATTTGGTGGAGTAAAGGATATAAAGTGATTGAGCAAGAGAACGGATCATTTGTCTAGGAAATCAAAGTCTTTTGTCATCATTGCTTACGAATTCTGACAAGCGTCCATGTTATATTCAACACAGAAGGTGGGATGGAGCCTTTAGTACATCCTCTGGATATGCTAAATTTTGACTATCATAATTACGAGTAGAGGTGACAATGGCTGACTGTGTTAACCCCTCGTGGATGTACTCATTAGAAGGTAGGATGGAGCCTTCAGTACATCATCTGGATATGCTAAATTTTGACTATCATAATTACGAGTAGAGGTGACAATGACTGACTGTCTTAAACCCTTGTGGACGTACTCATTGTACTTTGATGGAGTGTCCAGGGGTCCCAACAAGTAAGGGAGTATAGGGGTAACTATTAGAGATCCCTAATGTAGAGTCATGTGATGAAATTAGTTGTTTATCTCAGGGTTGGATTTACCAATAATATGGCAGAATACAAAGCTTTAATCATGGGCTTGAATATTGCTAAGAACGGCGGTATTCGTCAGTTGTTAGTAAAAGGGGATTCCCAATTGGTATTGAACTAACTAAGTAGGACTTCATTAGGGGAGTTTTGAGGTCTCGAAAATGCCCCGTAAGAGATCCTAGAGAGAGAAAACAATTTAAGAAATAAAATCATTTTATAGAATTTTTAGAAGGTTTATATTTTGATAAGTTAAAATATTAAAATTCGTTAATAAGTCATTGTCGTGATATTCTCGTGGTCACATTGAACCTAGAAATCTAGGTTGCCATAAAGTTGGCAAGGTTGTCATAATGAAGATTTTACCTCTCCTCATTAAAGTGAAAAGTAATATTCAATTTGAATTTTGGTGGATACTTGATTGTCTCCATCCATCGTTTCTCTCTTCTTTTTTTCTCCTCCTTAGTAGTCTCTTCTTTGTTTTCGTTCTTGCTTCTAATCATATCCTTAGTGATGGATCAATCACCCAATGATCTCTGTAACTCAGCTATGGATCAATCATCTGATGATCTCTGTAGCTCTCATAAAAGACATCTCTATCATCTTCATATTGAGTTGGACAGTGAGTATGAACCAATAAGAAAGAGAACAAAATCTATCACGGTTACAGAGTCTATGAAACATATACTGAGGTTTGAAGGAAATAAGAATATTGATCTTTGGTCAGATGGAAAGCTATATCCCAAAGATCCTAGCAGAAATAGCACTCCTCCTTTCTATAATAGCTAATCATTAATGAGGTTTATTGGTGATGGCTACAATGGATTTTTAGGTTATACACTTAATCTTGTTGCAGAAAAGGATATCCTTAGACTAGAGAACCATCTTTTGATGAAACACAATATAGAGTTGTTGCAGAAGCTAGAAGATTGTCAACAAAAAATTCATTCATTGGAAAAGCGTATCAAAGCTTATCAACGAAAGCAAACTTTATTAGGCCTTCAAAATCGACAAAGAGCTCTGAAAAATATTGAGAATCTCAAACGAGGAGGAGGAGGCCGTGGTAAAAGAATCCAAGCAGCAAGGTATATTTTTTTTCACTTGAAAAATCTTAAATATGGCTTTATTTAAACTACTTGCATTGATTTGTGATGTTAATTTTGCTTAGATCTCTTCTACAACCAAATGCAAGTGAAAGAGATTCTTTAAAAGCAGCTCAGTTTTATTATCATCTTCTTCCTTCAGTAGTTTCAAAGGATATTTTGGAGAAGAAGAAATTTAAAAAGGCAAAGAAACAATGCTTGGAGTCATTTGTAAAGGATCATTCTTTGGATTCTGAGTTAGTATAGAAGACACTGGATAGTATTGGTATCAGTCGAGATGCTTATATGCAACTTTTTCAGCTTTTACAATCAAATATGAAGCAAGGACAGGTACGCAATTGCATACTTCCGAAGCCATTTGTGGTTAGGACTATCAGACAGAGAGTTAATAACAAAGTGATGGAGATTCTAGGTGAGCCTTTTCATATCAAGGCTAGCTTCAAGGGCAAGAAAAAGGAGGTTACATTCAATGAATTTAACAATATTTTCCTTGACTTGCCCACCCTACAATGCTTAATGATTAAATTTTATGACTTATCAGTAGCAGAGGCATAGGGAGTGGCTAGATTTGTGATTAAACTTAATGAAAGTGAGATTTTGAAATGTAAAAAATTGGAGAGAATCTCTATCACCTGGATGAATAGAGCACTTTCGTCAGGTCATTGCAATCACTCAACATCATTTAGTGTTCAATTTGAATATAACATCTGGTGGCTAGGAGCATTTGAGGTAGATACTGAGAATTTTGATATACTATATTGGGTTTTTCATCAAACATCAATACCTAATGTTATTCAAAGGCAACAAGCAGGAGAAGAGCTATTTGTTGAAGGATTTGGGAACTACAGGATTGAGTGGCACATAGCTGGTGACCTAAAGACACTCAAATGTATGTATAATGTATCAAAGGGAGCTAACTCGAGATCTCCTTGCTTATACTGCATGTCACCAGCTGCAGAGTTAAACTCAAGCAATTGAAATAGAGCTCCCTCTAGGCACAATAAGGATCCACAGTTTAAACCAGTCTTGGACATTCATTTAGCGAATGCCCATATTTATACACTTCATGCATTTTGCAGGATAATTGAAAAGCTTGTTCATCTCTATATAGGATTTGCATGGAAGCTGAAGCCATTATCAACTAGAACAGATGCTATAACAAAGGTTGAAAAAGTTCTCTCTACAATTGGTTTGCATGGTGGGAATGTTGTTATTGAACCAGATCTTCAAAAGTCTAAGGATGGTAATTGTGTCCCAAAAAAACCATCTATTGGTGGAGTGAAGGCTAGAAGGTTTCTAGGCTTTCATGGGAGACTTGGCAAGATAAACTCGAGAAATGGTGGCTCAACTATTAAATTTAATCAATGGAAATCCCTACATAATGCCGTTAAGGATCACACTGATAATGGACAATCTCGAATAGAAAAGCTAATGTTTGGGGAACACTAGACAAAGTGTTTTTTTATTGTGATAAGCCTGAATGGAATGATGATGATCTCAAAGACTTTAAAAACCAATTGAACCTTTTCAAAAAGGCGATGACAGAAGCTTGGGGTGATCAACACTTTACTCACTATATGGTAAGAAGTTTGTATATGTTTGTTTCTTCATTGTCGAACTCATATAATGTTTTTTAATAACTTTCTTTATTTGTTGACTATGCAGCACATTCTATACAACCATGCTCCATACTTTATTAAACAATATGGATCTCTATCTATCTGGTCAACCCAAGGTATGGAAAAATCACATTATCAAGCAAGAATAAAATATTTCATTAGAGGTCTTTCAATGGTTCTATCGACAAATTTGGCATAAATTCAAGCTTAAAGATACAGCCACATCAAGCAATACATCATCTTTAGCAAGGACTATACAAATTATTACCCAAAGAAGAAAAGATAGATATTTAAATTCTTGTGCAAAGCAAAGATTTACAGAATGGTTACAAACCAAACAAAGAGTTGGGAAAAGATGGGTTTCAAGAAACCCTTAATCTTTGGCATCTTCTAGTCTGATTGTGTTGCAGAAGAGTCCTTAGTTTCAGGCACCTCAACAAGGCCTTCAGAGGAGTCCTTGGTTTCAGGTAGCTCGACAGGGCCTCTAGAGGAATCTTTTGTTTCATCCCATTCAATAAGACCTCTGTATTTCAAAAGCTCTTGTTTCCGATAGCCTGGAAGAAGCTTCAAATTCTTACTATCTCCTACATAAGAGAGCAAATAGGAGCCAAGAACTCCAAAATATCCAGCTCTAGATCCACTGTATCCAGGCATGAAGCCAAAAACTCTTATGGCTTCTTCCTTTTCCACTAAACTGATCTTGTCCAAACCTCTACTGAAAACTTGAGATCCAATTACCTTTGAGATAGCTCTCAAAGCCATCATTGGTAGACTTGGAGAGCTTGACAATCTACTATGATATATTACAATTGTTTGATTGTTTAATTTTCTAATATAATGGCCAAGGCTTTGATTTTTTCCAAGCTTCATTGGCCTAGAGCCCTTGTCCCTTCTAATAAAGTTGTCCATATCTTCAATCTCAATCTACAGAACAAACCACAACAGTACAAGATATAAGATATTTATCTATAATGCATAATAAAGTCTAATATAAACTCAATGGGTAACTTCGAATTATATTTCATACCTGAGGGTGTTCGTCTTCTCCAAGAAGACTATCATCATAAAGATTTATTGAACTCTTGGGCTTCTCATCTGATGGAGACTTCAATCCCTCTTCGTACCCTACATCTTCAATATGAAGTTTCTTCTGGACCTGCAAGAACTCTTCTTCTGTAGGTAGCCCCCCCTTTTCGTATTCTATGATTTGATTAAAACATGTATGTAAGGCTATAGAGCTATCTTGGAAATTCTCTCCCTCAACATCAAGACTTGCTAGTGGTTCTTGTTTATAACCTATAAAATTCATGTCATTTTTGCCCCAACCTGCAAGGATTGCTAAGCAATAATCTTCTCTAAGATAAAAAAGATGTTGAATATCGTTTAGCAACACATATCTCTTCTTGTTGATAAGATAAGTGGGAAATGTTGGAACACATGTAAGAGGACCTTCTTCATCAACCTGTGCACTTGGCTCGATCTCCTTTTCTTCCACCATTGTGATATTGTCACTCTTGAACAAACCTACATCAAAACCTTGGACAAGTTGATTCTCAACTTCTTCTTGGAACATCTCCTCCTTCTCTTCGACCTCCTTATCCATACTTGCAATATCCTCTGGCTTTCTCTGTTGGTCTATATCTGGAGAAGAATTTTCCATGTACTGAAGATACACAATAAATCCAACATCCTTGTGGATCAGAAGGTATTGGTGTTGATACCTGTGGAAAGGGCAACATGTTTCTTTCTTTCTGAATTCCTCATCAATGAGGTTGAACCTGCCTAGCAAAGTTGACCTGGATGTACTGGTGGCTCCCATGACATCACTATAATGAACAAATCCATTGACTTCCAAACCTTGCACATGTCTATCATAAAAACATATGTACTCCTTAAGTTTATCTTCAAGATCCTCCAATAACTCCTTCAAATCAAAAGGAACATTGAAAATTTCCCTAATGTAGCCAAACTTGGAAGAATTTCCAGTGGTGTGTAAGAAATCAAAGAGCCTATAATCAGATGTCTCAATTATCTCCTCCTCATCCATTCCTTCCAGAGATAGCTTTGTCTTTATCATCTTGACAGGAAAAGATTTATCCCTGAAAACAAAGCAGAATAGAACCAATATCCAATTAAACAAGATGGAACCATGGAAAGAGGCCCCAAAATTGCATTTTTCAAGACAAAAAAATCAAAAAAGGAGAAATTTTTTTAGTTGATCGGTGAAACGTGATACTTAGCAAAATATCACTAACAGGAACAATATTTCACGTTTCACTGGTCAAAAAATGCAAATCAAGAAGAGAAACATGAACTATAAATTAATTCTATGGAAACAGAGAAATTTATGATAAAATCCTTTCTGGAAAAGCTATGCTGCTTTTAAAAGATACAAAGCACATAACATCTATAATTATTCAAGTGTTATTAAAAATTCTTTCTATATCAATCAAATTTATTTAGTTAAAATACTTGTAATAAAAACATTTTGTTACCTATCAAAGATTGTTGAACTGCTCTCCACACAGGAAGCAATGACCTTGAAGGGAAGTCGAGACTAAATTTCGACAGAAAAGAAGACAATGTCGGAGAAATGGCTTTGAAATGCTTTTATATTGACCGTTAAGCATATGGTGATAGTTCCAACGAAAAAGTTTGTGTAATAATGGAAAAATACGTGCACACGTGTCTCACTTAACACACTGTATCAAACTCCTCAGAAGACGTGCACACTCTCTTTTTTCAAAAATATGTCACACGTGTGTTACATAACACTTTTCCAAGTAAAAAAAAAAATTCCGATAAGCGAGAATACGTCACACGTGTGTTATTAACACTTTGCCAAGAACGTTGAGTCCATACAAATTCACCGCCTTCGCCTTTCACCGCATTTCCAGCAAGCAGAAAACATTGCTACTCCGCCTTTACCTTTGGTGTTCCTTCCAATCTCCAAGCATTTCACTGCTTCCCCAACAAAGGAAACCTTCGAGCATATTCTAGTCATTAGGCTGAGATTGTGAAGAAGAAGCTAAAAAGAAGGTATGGTTTCTGCATCTTACTTTTCAATAACAGGCTCCATTCAATGCATTCTTTTGATACTTTTCCTTAATCCTTTATGTTATTATTAGCTTATCAGCACTACAAAATAATTTTTTCCACAGTGGGAGCACTCCTTAATATTGTGGAGATTTAAGGAAATCTTCAAACTTCTTAGATCTGTGGATATTTTATGTAATTTTAAAAGCTTTCCTTAGATCAAAGCTCTTTTTTCTTGGTTTTGTCGATTTCTATGCTATTCATGAGTTGTCCAGTGAAATGCGAAAATAACGTGCTTCAAGGAGGTCTCCTGTCTTAAATTCGCGTTTCACTGGACACAATGGACAACAAGTCCAGTGAAACGCGAAAAGAAGCAGCTGCAAGGAGGCGCCTTGCTTGACACTTGCGTTTCACTAGACAGGCTCGAGAAAAATTCAGCTGAAACGCGAAAACGACATACAGCATGGATACCTCTTGTCTGGGACTCGCGTTTCGCTGGACATGCTGGAGAAGAAGTAACATGTCTTTTTTTGGCAGATGGCTAGGACTAAAGCAATAGCAAGAAAGGAGAAGATTGATCCTAGGGATTTAGCATCAAAGATTCATGAGTCTTCAAAGCCTCAGAAGCTCTCTAGAAAGTCAAAGCCAAAGAGAAAGTTTTCTCAAAATGTCAGGTGCCTAAGGGAGATTACGAAAGCAGTAAAGGCTCTTGACAATGCAATTCCAAAGTTGTCTTTTCAGAGGCTTGTCAGGGAAATTTGTGACAGATATAGTTTGGATAGTTTCAGATGGACAAGAACATCTCTTAATTGTATACAAGAAGCCACAGATGATTTTTTAGTTGAGTTTTTTCAAGATGTCTATATTTGTGCTGCTCATGCTCATAGGCTCACACTCATGGACAAGGACATGGTAATTCTTAGGAGGCTAAGATATAGATTTTCAAAGGTCCTTGAGCCAATTCCCCTCACTGATGTGAAGACATTTAATATCCTTAATGTGCCCCCAGCTAGGAGAAAGAAAGATGATTCTGGTCTCAGGGTTGAGGATGTCACCCATGAGAAGGATACAAGGCAACATGAAAAAGAGGAGAAAGCTAAAGAGGAACAGGCAGATAAATGGAGAGAGTATAGGAGGCAAAGGGTTGAAGAAAGGGAAACAGAGCAACTAGAGTCCTTTGAAAATGAGCTAGCCACCCTTCTTGAAGCAGCTAATCCAAAAGGATTCAGTGTGTTTTGTTTCTTACCTGGTGACTTAGGCAAAAGAACTGAGGTTATCTCCCTTGATGCTGCATGTGTTCAGATTCTTAAGGATAAAAGAAGAGAAGTAAGTGACAGTATTATTCTTGTTGGCCTAAGGTATATCCATCCATAATTACTTATACTTTTTGATATTTTTTTAACAATAAGATTTTTCTTGTTTATACTCACTATTTCTATGCCTTTTCTAGGTGTATAATGCATGAGTTTCCTTTGGACATACAACAAAAAATTGAGGTTCTTGATCCATCTATCTCATTCTTTATAAGGAATGAGCTTGATACAAGTTTTATTGAGCACTGGCTCAATCTGATTGACTTCAATACTTTGGAGCTCCTTATAATTTCATATAATGAAAAGTAAGTGATTCAATATTCTATTAGAGTTTTTGAGATTTTATCCTACTAATTTGTTGAGATATGATTGCTTTTAGTTCTCATTGGAGCTTGATTGCAATAGACCTTGTGGATAAGCAATGTTTTTTAATCAACTCTATGAAAGGAAGCCATGGAAATGCTAAATTGTAAGTTATATTATCCAAGGGCTCCTTGATATTTCAATTCTTTTTTTTGTAAGTACTCTAAATTTCAACATATTTTATATATAGAGGTGCCAAAAGATTAATTGAAGAGCTAGAGAAAAGACCCCATATGGCATCTGATTTGCTTGCAACAATGCAATATAGACAAGTTGTGGTAAGTTATTCATTAAAATAATTGAAACATGAGTTTATTCTATGAACTACCATCCGTCCTCTTTATAGTTTTTCTTTGTGTTGGTGGTTGTAGTGTCCCCATCAGGATGATAGCCAGTCTTGTGGCTGGAGGGTGATTGCAACTGCTAGAAGAATGGTTAACTTTGTTTATCTTAATGATGATAAACATGTAAAGGTAATATGAAAGATGCTAAACTTTAAGATAGATATTAATTGCAAATAGTCCATTGATGATAAAAATATAGTCTATTGTAAGAACAATAATGAACTAAAAATCTTTTTTCTATAAATGTGTGATAGTTTTTGAAGGATTGCTATACATTTGAGCATGTTTGGTACGTTAGAGCAAAGCTCTTGAAGTATATAATGGTCAATTGTATACAACCAACAATAGAGATTAGTGGGGATTTGCACCATGAAGGAGATACGGTGCCTATAACCATGGAAGGCAAAGCCACAGCTTCAACACCTTCTATACCCAAGACATCAAAGAAAGGCAAAAGGACTCCTAGAAATGATAGTTCTCCAAAAAAGAAATAGCTTTGCCATATCGCCTTGTAAGCCTTCATATATAGAAATTTTCCCTTCAGCCCTTGTATATCTCATAGAGATGGCAGATAGATATCTGCTACAAAATTTGTACATATATTTTATATTGATAGTAAAGATATCTTTTCTTGAATGTCCTTGTAGTGTATATTATTTTCTCTCCTTTTCGATATCTGTAAAAAATAAATTACAAATGTTTGTTAGTTAGAAAGTGAGATCTTGATATACATCTAAGTAGATATAATATGATGTGAAAACTTACTCGTTTCTTGTCAAGTTGGAATACAAAGGAGCATGGTAGTTCAATGTCTTCATTTTGTAAATCCATCCTCACTTGATGTAGCACACATGATTTTCTGATATTTAAGATTGCAATAATATCCTCGTTGAACCAAATATCAAGATCCACTATAGGATCTTTGCTGAAATCATTAAGATTCTGGTCTAAAGCAACTAGACTACTACCAACAAAATGCCATCGACTACAGTAAAAGCTAAGGATATAATTTTGAGTAGCAATCATATACTTACAAGCTATAGAGTCTTGATCTATCTTACATATAATTTTTCCTTCTGTCCTTGTATCCTATCCTTCATCAACAAATTGTATGATATGATCATATGTTAGTCTCTTCACTGAAAGCATGGTTTTTGTTATTCTTATCTCCATATTAGAGAAGAAATCAATAAATATATTAATAGGCATAAATAAAGTAACTTTGCTTAGCCTACTTGAGATATTAGATTTTAGTGCTTTATGGATCTCAGAAAATATATTACATCTATAGCTCTCACTAGTAGCTGGACTTGGCAAAGGCCACTCAAAGCTTGAAAAATTTGGCAAAGGAAGGAGTTTTATTGATCCCCATTGGCAACGTCGCGTAGGAATAACATAAGAATGGTCATAAAAGAATATTCCATTCTCTGCAAGCTCTTTTCTGCCTCTATACATTTCTTCTCCAATTGAACCATGTATAACATCAATAACATCAATAATAGATTCCACTGGTTGCCATTCCTCAAGATTAGAGGGATAGACATCTACAAGACAAACAAATATTATAATGGAAAAACCTAAACCATGTTTAAGAAAGGAAAAACTTTAAGAATCAAATTCTTACATTTTGGTCTATGCATTGGAAGCTTTGAAGATCCAGGTTTCAAACACAACTCTCTATGCATGAACACATGTTGCACTAGTACCTCTTTGATGCTATTCTTATTTGCTCCAAGCTTAAAATCTCAGATTCTGCCCTTCCAAGCAGAGATAAACAAGCTCTCATGTCTTTGCCTTTTTCCACGTTTTGCTTGTTGCATGGTGATCCAACTACCTTTGCTAATGATAGTAGGAATCCATCTTCCATCAATTTGGAATGAGTTAAACACTAATATGGATGTGATTTGGGAGCTTGGACGCCTTGTTGAAGGTCAAATTTCTGTATCCATGGTAGAAGAGAGAGATACATGCACAAAGAGAGAGAGAGAGAGAGAGAGAGAGAGAGGACTAGGCTACCATAACGGAGGGAAAAACAATAGAGGAATAAAAGAAAGGAGGGAAAAAACTGAGCACCATGCTTTTCACCAATTTGAATTTTGATTACATCAATCATTATCATTAATCTAGAAACATCATTAAATAAAAGTAGCCGAGACTCTATGCCATTAATGCAAAAGATGTCATAATCACGAATATAAGAGATTAAAAATACATAATAAAAATACAAATTCGTAATATTATTATATTTAAATATTTTTATAAAATGATTTTTTAATTTTTTTAAAAATAAAAGTTTCGTTACAGAGGCTTTGCTCTTATTGGTCTAGAGCACTCTCTCTCCACATCCTAAAAGGCATTTTCGAGACCTCAAAACTCCCCTAATGACACAGTACAAAATCCCATTCTTTTTATGTATTATCGCACTACTATGACCCTGCTCGACGGGTTTGAGAGAGTCTCTCTTCAGCTGGTTCCACGTTATTGGAATTAGTTTGCGGACTCATTAGCAAACTTTGCTTATGAAGAAGACATTTTCTTCAACTGTGGTCCTGGTGCAAATATCTCTATTAATGATGAGATAGGACCCGATCGATTATGGGCGCTTTTATTAGAACATGCCCTATATGGCAGGCGATGGTTAGTATGGGTGATGGAAAGAGTGAATGAGACCCATTTGCCTTTGTTATCTTGGGCCCATAGGTTGGTGAGACAACACGTTTTACGTACACCTCTTGCTATTTATGTAGGAGGGATGGGCCACAATTTGATGCATTTAGCTTAGGGCAAGAGACCTATTTCCTCCTTGGGATGGAGCATCTTGTTGTATATTAATCAGATTTTATAAGGGGGGGTATGTACAAGCTATTTTGTTTGATCCCATTAGGCCAAGAGGGCCAGTTCTTGTTAAGTTTAAATGCTTTATTTCTTTTGGCCATGAGGGCTAGTTTTGTTGGGTGTGAAATGTGATATTTCCTTAGGCCAAGAGGGCAATATGTTTGTTTAGTGCATGTGCGTTTAATGCTTTTCTATTTTAGCGATTGTATCACACAAGTTGATGAAGTCACTGCAGGGAGCCTTTGCTGCGGAGGAGCTTTTTATGGCGATTCAAGGTGGTTTCGTCCCCTTTCCGAGTCTTTTTTCCTTCAGGAAGATAATGTTATATGTGTACGTAGGGGTTAATTTCTTTTCGTTTGTTGGGGACCGACAATCAAGGCATGAAGTCCTAGGGTTTGGTTAGGTATATTTGGGGGAGATTTGAGTAGTTTTCTATCTCATTTTAGGACATTGTTAGGCGATAAGGACCTATGATAGAGGGTAGTCCTAGTGACCCTATTCTGTTGACTTGCTAGGTAGCCGTTCTAGGAGTCCCTGCTCATGTGAGGTAGTTAGCGAAGCCTGCCAAAATATCAAGAGAAGAGCAAGTTCTGAATCTATCTAAAAATAAAAATTACAGAGATGTGCAAAAAGGGGTTCTAACCCCTCAATAAGAAAAAGGAAAAATTCCTACAAGCAGTTGCTTATTGCCTTGCTGCGGAGGCTTGGTAGGTTCATTGGAACGAGTTAGACCGATACCTTATCTTCCTAGGGGTAGCAGCTAGCTGAAAAGAAAAGAAAAGGAAGGTTGGAGTGAAAATAAAAGTGAGCGTTAGAAAAGGATTAAGTGTCGCCTCGCGAGTGCTTAGAAGGCTCTTGGGTACCGAGTCAGGACTTGAGGTTGATGGCTTGTTCTCCTTGGGTCACCCTATGCTCAGCTCCCTCCTTTTTACACGCCCCAATATAGAAACCTTGGAAGAAAACTGTGTTAAATGAAAATATTTATTGACTAGACTATAGGAGTCATTGCCTCTAGTAGGAGGTCCTGGTCAAGTTGTTCTAAGTTAGGTAGGTAGTTCAGACCACCACTTGGATGACCTCTTTGATGGTTTTTTAGCCAGTCCATGTTAGAGCAGTTTGTTAGAGACTCACTCTGAATTTCTGTTAGATTATGCTGGGCCTATCCCTGGTGGATTTCATGCCTTGATTTTGGTAGGGGGTAGGGTGAGAGCTATGGAATGGTTTGTTGTGTATTTTTTGTATCAACTTGATGCTCTTTATGGTTATGCATGTGCAGATTTGCTCATAGGATTTGACGGATTGAGTCGCCCTATCCCTTCGTCGCCAATGAGAGCTGGATTTTAGGAGCCACTTTTGAGCCTTGCTTGAAGCATTTGAGGTTGTTTTTGGAGCAGAAAGTACCAGGAAGTGCCAAAGACCAAATTTTCATGAAAAATTAAATGGTGGTAGATGGCCAAATTGGAGTTTTACTAGATGCGTTTCGACGTCAGGAATCCAATGCAAGCCTCGGTTCGTCGATCAGAGGTAATTTGACCCCCCATTTAATCTCCACAAGGTTTGACGTTCTAAAGTAGCTACTGGATGTGGGAGTCGAAAAGTGCATGATGGGGCCCAAGTTATAGATTTCGATGCTGCGGAGCCACCTGTCCAGACGGATCTTGAATCCGAGTCCATTGGAGGGGTGCAATGAAGAATCCATAGAAAATGATGATGCTGGAATGATGGAGGACGTAGATCGAGGCTGTGAGAGTGTGTCAGTGGCCTCCTATCTATGAGATATAAGCCTCGAAATCACATTTTCTATGTGTAAGTGAGCGGTTCTTTTGTTTTATGGAAAATGATTGAAGAGAGTGCTTGATTTTGTTTGTTCTTGATTTTCCATGTTACATTCTCTCTGAAATATAAAAGAAAACCAAAAGAATATGATGATATAATAATTTCTCGTAAAACATTCAAAATCCGCAAGTTGTGATTTTGATAAAAATAATGAAATTTGGGATTTTCCTTAAGTGTTTTGGGGTCATATGGGATAGGAATTGATATGAAAATGATGCTGAATATCCTTGATCAGTAAGAACTCATAATTCTGAAATATCTCAATTTTAATAAAAAATAAATGGAAAAAATAGAAAAAATAGTTTTTTGCCTAAAAAATTAGAAAAAAATACATTTTATGTTTGTGAGCATATAACAAGGTTGGAGCATGAGGATTAAGCCTTGTTTCTATGTTAGAATATGTTTTTATGGATTTTTACATGAAAAACTACATAAAAATGAACCCTACACCTACCCAACGAATGCAAAACCTAAACAGTAGGAGGGAAGAGGGTTTGTGAAAGTGGTTAGTTTCTAAAAATGATTCACATTCTAATCTATTTGGCTATGGATAACATATAGGCAGGATTATCATTTGAATTAAGGAGACTAGTAGCACGAAGAAATTTGGTGCTAGTCTCCATCAATGCCGCATATACGATAAGTTGGAAAATCATTAAAGGGTTATTTTTTCACTTCACCTAGCTAGTTCCTAATGATTAAAATTCTTGAGCACAATGGTCATACACATTTGCATTGAGCATGACATGGTATCAAACCTAGATGCATTGTAATTGCTTTCCAAGCGTTGACCTACGTGGAGTGTGAAAGGAAACCCGAGCTCTAGGGTAGACGAACGGTTTCTTGGGGGAAAAGCTTGGTAAGAAAATATCAAATCTCCTGGATTGTTCAAAATATATAAGAGTGAAGATTGTTTGTGTGTTCTTTATGTTAGAGTAGCACATCAAGGGGCCAATCCTCTCGGTGTAGGAGAGCTGCAGTGGGGCCATGGCATTTAGCCAGAGGGGTTGCCTCCTATGTTTGTGTTACGTGGTATATTATACCAAGATGTATGGGATCTCCCTCCTCTGAGGAGTAAGGAGGGCAATTGTTGCACTATGTTCTATTACAAACATGATATCTATAGTAGCAACTAGGGCAGTGTGTCCCTTAGACGCTCCTGGCCATACGCTCGTGGTTGTGAGGCCGTGTGGGGTTGTCTTGTGAGTATTATAGAGGCCCGGCTAGTGCCTATAGTCAGTGTTGGGCCCATTTTAGGTCATGACATGGAGTATTGACATACCAAAGATAATTGTGCAAACATTTTCACCAAAGATATTAGGAGTAGCTTGGAGTGACACTTACATCTCCTTGGTATTGGACCAAAGGAGTAGTTCACCTTTGGGGTGGATATTGAGAGGGGTATTGGACATCAATGCTCCACCCCTCTCATGCAACTACCTAGGCAATTGTTGCCTCTATCTTTGGGAGCCCCCCAATATGAGGAGAAGGCATTTATGAGTAGCACATCCACCTAGTAGGTCATGGTTTCAATATCACATGATGATGGCCATGACAAATTGATAGAGACAAATCATTGTGGGGGTTGGCACATTTCTAATCTATTTATATGCATCTATAGAGGACACTAGGTCCTTACTTGTAGGACTTGTCATAGTACAACTTTTCCCACTGGCCTTCTTGGAGGGGTGTGTCTGACTTGTCACTAATCAAATGACTCCATATCCTAGTGAGAAGCAAAAATCCTAGTGATAGGTTCTTATTGCTTATCACTAGGTTCTAGAGTCATTTGTGGAGTTTTGGGGGACTCATCCCCTTAGCCCAAAGTGTTATTATGCATGGTATTGCATAATTTATGGACCTACTAAATATATCTTTGGTGGTTAGTTTTGGATGCATGCTCCAAAAAGCATGCATGCAATGCCATGTTTAGCGTAACAATATGTGGCTAGCTTCTATTGCTAGAACCATGATTTTCTATATGCGTAGAGCTTACTTTGTGCTCTTTTCTATATGCTATCAAAGCTTCCTGACATAAGCATATGGCAAGGTAGCATTAGATATCTATTATTATCAACTATAAAATTTTCGGTTCTCCATATTCTTTGGTCACCACTTTCTTTTAAAATTTCTTGTACTTTCTTCTCGAGGGGTGCACCTTATAGAACATGTAAGATGCCACATGAGTTTAATAGAAATGGTATTTTATTTATTAAAATTTATAAGATTATACTTACAAAAGGGATTTTTAATTAAGATTTGAAGAAAATCCATAACTTTAGTAAAGTAAAAGGGATCATTTTATGACCTTACAATATGTAAATAAATGGTATTTCTTAATACCCTTTGAATGCATGTTATATAGATGATTTCTTATAGGTGTATCTCCCAACAATTTCTTGCATTCTTATTTTCAATAGTTAGATCCATTGCATCACTTTATTTTCTTAGAGATAGAGCCATTGTATCACTTTGTTTTGGCAATTATAAGTATCTTGATTTTTCTCTAATTTTTTGTGTGCTCTCTATTCTTTGCTTGGATTCTAGCTGCTACGTCATGTTATTTCTGCATGGTATCAAAGCTTTAAGGGGTTCTAAGGATTGAAGAGTACAAAAACTTCAACAATAAATAGGAGAATTGGCTCCATCAAGAGAAGTGGTATTGCTATATTGATGATTCAACCATTCAAGATTTCTCCACCAACCTTCACTAAAGGAAATCTAGATGGTTAAAACCTATACTTTGTGGAATGTAAAGTCACAACTATCATTGAATGTTGCTAAGGAATAAACATAAACCAATCCATACCCATAAAATCTAAGTATAGTAAGTCCTCCAAATGTTAACTTTTTACTTTTACTAGCTTGGGAAACAAAGGAATGCAAATACTTATAGTTACAAGCATTTTAATATTATTTTGGCATTGATATAGCATGCAAACAAGGTATCAAAGACGCCCGACATAGAGTCATTATAAAAATGGGAGTTTTATTTAGGCACTGCTTTTACTAATAATAAGGCATAATACAAGGTCTTAATCATTGATTTCTTGACATGGTGGTACCTACCATTTATTAGTGAAAGGCGACTTGTAGTTAGTGAACAATCAATTGAATGGGACTTATAGTGTGAGAGGGATCCCATTCTACGAATCTATCATCATGAAACTTTGGATATACTTGAGATGCTTGAGATAGTAATTTGTCAATTGGTTCCTCAATGGTGGTATTGCTTTGTAGATTTGTTAGCAAATTATGCCTTTGTTGAGGTCGTATTTCTCAATTGTGGTCCTAAGGGATTTTTAGAATTTCATGAACTTATTAGCCCAAGACTACTATGGGGAGTGCATACTAAGATGTCTTGTTATGGACATCTATGGTTAGTATGGGTGATGAGTCGGGTTGCAAAATAATTGACCATCTTCCTATTCTTTCATGGGAACATAGGATCATTAAACGATATATTTGTAGGACACTCCTTGCTATTTATGTAGGGGGCCTAGCTAATAATCTAATGCATTTAGTATAGAGCCTAAGTGGTCCATCCCTTGGTTTTGTGCTGTCTTTCATTCTGATTTTTGAGAGGGATAGGGGTTTATTTTCAGCCATGGGATGTTGAATAGTGTACTTTATGGTTTTGTTTTCATTAGTTCAAGAGGGCTGGTTTCTTTTGCAATGTATTGGATGATTTTGTTAGGCCAAGAAGGCCACGTATTTATTCGGTGCAGGTGCCATTAATGTTTTCTTGTTTTAGTACTATAACGGATAGATTCAATGGAGTACTTGGAGTGAGCCTCTTGCTGCGCAAAAGCTTATTGTGGCCAAGTCCAAGTGATGTCCTTCCTTTATGAGTTCTTTTCCTTTGTGCTATATATGTATATATGTATGTGGAATTTTCTTAATTTAAGGACTAGCACTCAAGGCATTAAGTTTCAAAGTTTGTGTTATTTGTGTCTGGGGAGGTTTGAGCAGTCGTCTACCTTCTGTGAAGACATTGTCAGGCATTTAAAGAGCTGTTTTTGAGAGTAGTCCTAGTGACCCTATCTTGCTAGTCTACTAGGTAGGTATTTCTAGGAGCTTCTATTAGTTGTGAGGTAGATAGAAGAGCCTTCCAAATAAAAGAAAGAGAAGAAACAATGAATATATATGAAAACTATAGTATACAAAGGTGTGTAAAAAGGGGTTCTAATCCTTGAACAAAAGAAAAAGGAAAGAAAAGAAGGAAAAATGCTAAGAGTAGATATGCATTGCCTTGTGAAGGCTTGGTAGGCTTGTCTTCTTAGGGTTGACGTCTAGCTGAAAAAATAAATAAGGATGGCTAGAGAAAAAATAAAAGTGAGTGAAAAAAGAGGATTTAATATCACTTGCAAGAGCTTGGTAGGTTCTTGGATATTGAGACAAGTCTTCGGACACCATCAGGCCGTTCTATTAGATCTACTTCAGTGCACTTTGATGCTTCAGTTTCCAGCAGACGAGATCGACACTCTAGACTTGGTCCAGATGGAGAGAGTGGTTCAGAGGGATGCTACGGAGACCTGGATGCAGTGAGCCCATGGTCAGCTCGGGATACAGGTGCTACTTCTCGCTGTCGTTGTTGTGTAGATACTGACGCAGTGTCTCTATCTCGTCATTCTGCTGGAGTTGTGTCACCCGTAGGATTTATCACACATGTGGGGATGTCTACTCTAGTTACTCCACAGCTTTTGCTCAGCCGTCCGAAGGTGGCATCCCTATGGGTGCTACTCCGAGAGATACTACCCCCGTAGGTACATTAGATGTACAGGGGTCTCCTCGATATGCCCAGGAGTGTAGTCATAGGTGGGAGAGGACATATCTTAGGTATACCCCAAAGGGGTATGGATACCTTATAGATGATAGGATAGGAGACATCATCATGAATGATGAGGGGAGGAGGGTGATGGCTTGTATGAGAGAGTTGTACCAACAAGTTTTTCAGCACAAAGTCTTGGATCATTGGAAGAACATACCAGAGGGGAGCAAGGATACATAGTAGCATCCTTGCATGAGGAGTTTCTAGTACCAACCGCAGGAGATAGGTTTTCCACAGGCTGGATGATGGAGTGCATACGTGTGTACATGTCACATAGACAATCAGACGCACACAAGGCACTTAAGAGTGGGGCTTCAAAGCCCGAGTGGCTAGATGCGGATGATTGGTACTGACTCAGGGAGGAGGCTATAGATTCTCCAGGACGTTGGAGACAGCAGCGCGAGGCGGTGAGGGCATGACTGGAGACCGGAGTGGTCCATCATCTTGGGAGTGGCGGCCACAGGACATATGTGGAGGACTTTGTAAGTTTTTCTTTTGTTCTGCTTGCTTATTTTTTTGCAATATCCCTTGTACTCAGAAATCTTGTTTCTAACAGTTGTATTTTGTTTTCTTTATAGCACTCCATTACAAACCGCGATCCCACCGGCCTAGAGACTCGATATGTAGAGAGGCACAGTCTCACTGCATTGATCAGAGATAATTTTAGGTGATATTGCATAAGTGCTCATGTCTCTCCCTCTCTCTTTGTCTCTCTATGTTTCCTCTTTTTTATTGTTTTTTTAGTACGCCTTCATGTAAATACTAAATCTTGCTATTCTCTTTTGCAGAGATGAATTTGGGCAAGATTAGATAGGTGCTCATTTCTTTCTATCTCCCACGTACTCACACACTCTCTTTCTTCCTCTCTACGTTTTCCTTTTTTTACTATATTTACAATAGGGTTTGATGCTAGTTCTAACTTAAGGATCAATTGTTGTAGGAGTACTTAACACAAGTGTCAAGATTGTGGGAGAGAAGGAAGGAGTCTCACTTGTAGCTTTCTTGCTTGCACAATGGGGGAATACACAAAGGATGGAGGCTGAAAACAGTTTTCCTCTTCTTGGTTGTGTAAGCCAAAAAGAAATCTCTTACAAAGAAATAGAAGAACCCTATATATGGGTCTCAAACCAAAGACAACTAATTAAGGTGGCATACTAACTGAGCCACGAACTGGAGTAGATAAGGATAGTTGTCATCTAGCTATTATTCATGGGCGGTGTACCAACCGCATCTACAACTGACAAGTCGGTGACATAAATGCACAACGGTCACCCTGGCATATCACGAGTGGAGCTCGATATCTCAACACTCCCCCTCGAGCTCAATCCCAATTCATGCACACCAAGCAGGTCTCTGAACTTGTGCAGCTTCTCTGCACCCAATGCCTTCGTAAATATGTCAGCTACCTGATCCTCTGTGCTGACATAAACTAGATCAATAAGACCTAGTAAAACCCTCTCCCGCACATAGTGATAATGCACCTCAATGTGCTTTGTTCTAGCATGATAGATTGGGTTATTTGCCAAGTGTATACTGCTCATGTTGTCACAACAAATGACAATTGGCCCATCTGTAGGCTGATGCATATCATAAAGTAGCTTATGCAACCAAGCTACCTCACATGTAGCCATTGCTGCACCCCTGTACTCAGTCTCTGTGCTCGACAAGGCAACTGTAGGCTGTTTCTTGCTGCTCCAAGTGACTGCAGCACTCCCAAAAGAGAACACATATCCACTGGTAGATCGTCTATTAGAAATACTACCAGCCCAATCAGCATCAGTGTATCCATGCAACTGTATTTGAACCCCAGTCTCATAAAGTAGTCCATACTGCAATGTGGACTTCACATACCTGAGTATGCGTCTAGCCGCATCTAAATGCGGTTTCCTTGGAGTCTGCATAAACTGACTTACCAATCCAATAGCATAGCTCAAATCTGGCCTGGTAATAGTCATATAAATTAAACTTCCTACTATGCGTATGTACATAGTAGGGTCTTCCAAAAGCTCACCTGCATCTGCGCTCAGCTTCACATTCTGTTCCAAAGGAACTGAAATAGGCTTACAGCTTGTCATCCCATATTTGGGCAGCATGTCCAATCCATATTGCCTCTGCAAGAGCTGTATCCCACTTGGTGATCTAATCACCTCAATGCCCAAGAAATAACGCAGCTCTCCCAAATCCTTCATCTCAAACTTCTGCTTCAATAGCATTTTCACATGAAGGATATCTTCATCACTGTCACCTGTCATAATCAAATCATCAACATAAATGACAAGTAGCATAATACCTTTCTCTGTTTTTCTCACATAAAGTGAGAAGTCTGCCTTTAAAATCTGAAAGCCAATAGTGACAAGATATTGACCTATCTTGTCAGACCATGCTCTAGGTGCTTGCTTCAAGCCATACAATGCTTTCTTCAACTTGCAAACAAACTCAGGATGAACAGCATGCACATAACCTGGTGGCTGCTCCATATATACCTCTTCTTGCAAATCACCATGCAAGAAGGCATTCTTTACATCCATCTGATGTAAAGACCATTCCTTTTATGCAGCCATAGCAATGACTGCTCTTACGGTTGCCATCCTTGCAACCGGACTGAATGTTTCTTCATAATCAATGCCATATGTTTGTGCATACCCCTTGACTACTAATCTCGGCTTGTATCTGTTCACAGAACCATCTGCATTGTGCTTCACCTTATAAACCCACTTACAACCAATTGCATTCTTACCTTTAGGCAAAGGTACCAATTCCCATGTAGCATTTGCTTCCAAGGCATCCATTTCTTCATCCATGGCTTTCTCCCATTTTTATTTTTCCATGGCTTGCTCAAAAGAAGTGGGTTTTGGTTCCTGTATCACTTTGACCATATATACATAGTGAATGGCTGTAAATCCATCATATTTCAGCCTATCCACAGGATACCTAGCTCTGGTAGACTTGCGCAAAGTAGGTTCACTCCCAAGTGCTCTCAAAACATCCCTGGTCTTCCTTACTCCAGGTGTAACAATAGAAGGAATACCCAACTCATCATCAATGCTCTGTTCTGAGCCACTGGATTCACCAACCACATAAGAGTGACCTGCATTCACATCAAACATGGGTTGATCTACCTTCTCTTTTCCTTTTCATGAAACCTGCATACCACTATCTGCATTGTTTTGAGGAGATTCTCCTGATCTCAATCTGCCTGTCCATGGCGAAGAATATGAACCACTGCTAGAGGACACTCCAGTTCCACTAATATTTTGTGACTGTTGTTGTGAATTCTGTGCAGCATTACCATTTTGTGCATCTACATCATCAGTCACATTTACTGGTTTATACCAGCTACTCATCTCATAAAAAACAACATCTCTGCTCACTGTAAACTTACGAGTAGAAGGGTTATAGCATCTATACCCTTTCTGCTGCAGAGAGTAACCAATAAAGATGTACTTCTCAGCTTTTGGATCCAACTTGGATCTCAACTCATCTGGCACATGAACATAGGCAATGCAACCAAAAAATTTTAAATGAGAAATATCTGGTTTCCTACCAGTATACCTCTCCTTTGGAGTCATCCCATGTATTGCTGTAGTGGGAGTCCTGTTCATTATGTAGACTGCTGTAGCAACTGCCTCAGCCCAATAAAAATCTGGCAGGTCTTTTTCATTGAGCATGGCACGAGATACCTCTCCAATATGCCGTTTTTCCTTTCTGCAATTCCATTTTGTTGTGGGGTATGACTGCATGAATATTGCTGCTTTATGCCATGCTCTTGCAGGAACCTTGCAAACTCATTTGAGAGGTACTCTCCCCCTCCATCTGACCTTAGGCATTTTATTTGCAGGCATGTTTCTTTTTCAACCATAGCTTTAAGAGTTTTGAAATTCCCAAAAACTTCACTTTTCTTTTTCATAAAATACACCCAAACTTTTCTGCTATAGTCATCAATAAAAGTGACAAAATAATGACAGCCTCCAAGAGATGCAGCTTTAGTAGTCCACACATCAGAGTGGATTAATTCCAATGGCTTCTTACTCTCTTGAACATGTCTAGGAAATGGTTTCCTTGCCTGTTTTCCAAACTGACAGGCTTCACATACCTTATGCATTTCTGCAACCTTGAATTTAGGCAATCCTGCAACAATATTTTGGGCCTACATTGATTTAAGTCGCTGTATATTAACATGACCAATGCGTTTATGCCAAATATCAATATCTGCAACTACACCGGTCCCATGTGCAAACATTGCTGCACTCAATTCAGGCATGTCTGCATCCAACGTAAACATTCTGCCCTTCTTCTTTCCTTTTGCTATCAAGCAACCTTTATTTTTCATATCCTCAACAAAGCATCCATGAGGATTAAATCTGACCTGCAAGCCCTGCTCAACCATTTGACCAACAGAAACCAGATTCTTGGTGATATTCGGGACATGAAATACATCGTATAGGTATTTCTTTTTCCCATCCTGCATAGACAAAGGAAATTTTCCAATCTGCACAATAGGATGTGCAATATCATCGCCAGTTTCCACAAATCCTGGTTTTTCCATTTTCCTTGCATCCTCCATCCATTCTGCATGACTTGTCATGTGGTTTGATGCACCTGAGTCAACATACCACACATCGTTGCTTTCTTCTGCACTTGTCACAGAATTGTTCATGTGCTGCACCATAAACAAATGCTCATTTCTGTCATCACCCTGTCTACTAGAAGATGCATAATTCCCTTGTTGCAATTTCCCATTCATGATGTCATTCTGCTTTTTATAGCAGTCTTTAGCTATATGACCCATTTTACTACAGTAGTAGCATTCAACATTGCTGTTTGCATTTTGGCCTCTTTGCCATCCACCACGACCTCTTTGGCTCCCCTTACCTCTAGAGTTACCACGTTCTCCTCCATAGGACTAGTTTTCTTGAGTTTGCTGCATATTCTGATTTCTACTACAGCCTTCAAATCGGCCTGCTCTACCTCTTCCAACATTTGAGTAGAAGACAGCTTCTTTTGAAGTTCCTCTTGAAGAAGATGCACCACCATTTCTCTGCTCCTCAGAAATTAGAAGAGCAATCAACTCCTCAAAATCAGGAAATCTTTCACGGATGGAAATGGATGTTCGGAACTATGCCTAATCCTTTCCTAGACCATTCGAGGTCACAGAAACTAAATCATCATCTTCCACTGGCGACCCAATGGAAGCAAGTGCATCTGCAATCTTCTTCACCTTCATGTGGTAGTCATTGATGCTCATATTTTCTCTTTGCACATTATGCAACTCTTGCTTGAGCTGCATTTTCCTGGCTTGCATATTTGTGCTATACATTTTTGACAAAGTATCCCATGCCTCCTTTGGCGTACTTGCATCCTGAATATGCACAATCATAGAGTCTGAAATACTGATAGACAGCTAGTACATAACTTTCTTGGCTCTCTCATGCCATGCTTTGAATGCCTGCATTTGCTGTTGATTGGGAACATAAGGAAGAACTGGTTCTTCTTCATTTCTTGCAACAAATTCCCAATATCCTTTTCCCATAAGGAAATTCGTCATTCTAAACTTCCATGCTTGGAAGTTGTTCTTGTATAGCTTTTCAGTTACAATTTGTGAAAGAGAATCAGATGCCATTACAGAATACTACAAAAAATTCTGTCACTGCAGAGAATATAGCTTCAGCCTCACAAGGGCAAATCTGCAAAACTAACGAAAGTGGTATTTAACCACACAGTCACTTCCTAGTGACGATTTTGCATCAACAAGCAACAAGGATGATTCTGTAACTCCCAATGTCTCTGCGCACAGGCATACGATGCAATTTCTACAGTAACTTTTCACTGACCTGTAGAACAGTGGCTGCACAGAATAAAACTGGGCCTTTTCTTGAGTGCATGCAGAAAACTTCCACCTCCAAAACAGGCCTCGAAATGGCCTCAAATAAAAAAAACAGGGTCGCCAAGGGCTTAGGCCCTTTTCCCGCAGCATATACTGCCCTCTTGCTTCACCGCGAAGGGCGTCTCAACTTGAGACAATGCACTCTTGCAATTTTCGGCTGTGCTACCTGCAAAGATCTACTTCCAAAACAGAAAATGAAAGCAACACTGCTCCTCTTACCAGAACACCGCGAGCTTGGCTTGCTTTCTTGAGCTCCTTACCACGAACAAGGCTCTGATACCATGTCAAGATTGTGGGAGAGAAGGAAGGAGTCTCACTCGTAGCTTTCTTGCTTGCACAATGGGGGAATACACAAAGGGTGGAGGCTGAAAACAGTTTTCCTCTTCTTAGTTGTGTAAGCCAAAAAGAAGTCTCTTACAAAGAAATAGAAGAACCCTATATATGGGTCTCAAACCAAGGACAACTAACTAAGGTGGCATACTAACTGAGCCACGAACTAGAGTAGATAAGGATAGTCGTCATCTAGCTATTATTCATGGGCGGTGTACCAACCGCATCTACAACTGACAAGTCGGTGACATAAATGCACAACGGTCACCCTGGCATATCACGAGTGGAGCTCGATATCTCAACAACAAGGTAGAGCAAAGATTCTATAGCTTGATTCAGGGTAAATTTGTCATATTTTTTGGTGCCAAAATTTATTCATTTGATTAAAGAATTTTATGTTTGATGGGATTGATGTTTTCTTTTGTCCATCATTTGCAATGGGTTTTGATAAGCAATGATTCAATCTTATCTTCAGTAGATCAGCTTATAGGTAAATTGGTCGTATTTTGTGTTGCTTCTATTCATGTAGTTCATGCATGTATTTTTTTGTACATATAGATATTGTACAAGGTTTAGGTGAAGCACATAATTCTTGATCGACTATTTTGCTATGGTGAGTGATTCCTTTATGCTGGATGATGTGGATATGTTGGAAGTTGATGGTTCAAAAATCCTCTGCTTTATTGGTCTTGTGTATCCATTCGGATCTCTATGGCAATTGGTAATGGTCCATGAAACTCTTGTATAATATCATCCATATAGCACACAATGTATTGAGTCATAGGATATCTTAGGTGTTAATTCAATGTGCTTATTAAGATTTGCATGCCATGTTGCTGCTATCCTTGTAACAACTACTTTGTAATACCCACGTTTCATACAATGTATTGAGTCAAGTCAAACTCCTATTCATTATAATGAAATTTATTTTGGCAAAATTCTCTTAGTATTCTTGGGCTATTCTTTCCATTATATTTCATGTAAATGGTATGATTAAAGTGATGCCTTGAAATTGAATCTATACTTTGTGTCCACATGCATTTTGATATCAATGTTTGTGTATATTTACAAAAGTGTAAACATCTCTTAATGCCATGTTGATTTGTATGGCATATTGATGATTACTAGATAGACTTAAAATGCTTAATACATACTTCTTTACATCTAGTGCCTAGGTTATTATGCCTGAGAGAAGAACAATCATTCTCTTGATAGAAGTACGTAATAGAAAAGATGAAGAGAATTGGATCACTGACACATATCATTTCTTGACTTGGGTACATATGCATCCAAGTATGAAGGGAGATTTCAGGGTGAAAGCATCTGCAATTGCAAATGTATCAAAGCACTGGAAGGGTAAAATTTTAGCTCTCAGATAAAGGAATGTTGATTCTCACCTTGTAATGGAGGCATTGGTACAACATGTATTCATGCAAAAACAAATACATATTGTGCCCACTGTGCCTTTTCAATGAAATATTGCAAACAATAAGTATTTGCAACTCATTGAGAATGATAAATTTCATGATATCTATGTAACTATTTGTCTCGTATTTACAGAAGTATATCCTTTGGATTGTTGTGAGCGGCAAAATGTCGAGAGTTTCACAGGTTATTTTAAGTGTTACCACCTCAAAATTGGTAGATTGCTCTTTGAGAGGCATATAACTAAGCAACTCGTAGAGGAACTTGTTTTTTTCTATGACTCCAAGTACATATTGCCCAAGGTGAGTTGTGAATATGGAACCCTTGAGTATAGAATAGCCATTATGTAGTAGTGACATTTTGCACATGTGTAGCACAAAAATTTCAGCAGACATATTGAATTCTATGAAGACAAGTACTAGCTCAAAGAATGTACATCTAAGGTGGTTTATACCAATTGCAAATTTTGCACATATATTCAAGGAATGTAAGGGTTTGAGATGTACCAAAAGCACGTATGTCATAAAAAGTGCATCGGAGGATTATGTAACAAGGATTCTAGGAAAAACTTGGACTTCAGAAATGACTCATAGTCCTGACATAGTGGAGTGTCAAGTCACAACAAGGGACATGACTTTTAGGTAAAATTTTTCTCTCTTAGTTGACTATTATCTTACTTTGGGATGGATCAAATAACTTTCCTTTCCAATTATAGGTACTTTGTCACATGATAGACTTTATGCCTAGTGTTCAAGTATTGTAGATGGAGGATACTCAAGGGTGAATGGTTGTGTCTTGATCAAGACACGTATGAAAGTGGAGTTGTGGATGTTATTGTCATTTGTGAGGGCCACGAGTCTCAAGTGTTGGAAATGGAGGATGGTTGGCCCTTGAGTATAATGCGCCAGGAAATTACTATGTTAATGCTGAATCCACTTGCTAGCTTCTATTTTAAATTAGATGGTAGGAAAATTCGAAGTCGAGCTGAGGATACTGTTACCAGTGGAAAGTGTGTGGCTCCACATATTTTAGAAATTGTAGAGTCTCCCTAAAAATCCCAACACCACAACTTGTAATATTCAACACTTGTAAATTTTTAGATTTTTTAATTCAATAGAATATTGTCACTTGCAAACTTGTAATATTTAAAAATTATGGTGTTTTTGCAAAATCATACACTTGTTATACACTTTTCACATCGACATATTTACATATGCATGTGAACTTTACAAAGATGTTAAGTAAAGCCATAACTAAATATCATATGTGAATATATCTTAATGGTTTAAAACTCAAGGTTTTTAAGGTAGAACTAGTTTACTTCTTGTTTCCTTGTTTCATTTCATACTTTCTCTTTTTATCTCTTTACATCTATCACATCCCTCCTACCTACTACGATGGATGCTTGCGCACACTTTGACGAGTTGATCCACGAGACTGTCTTTACCAGCCAAGGTGACAAGATATTTCACATTTTCTCTAAGAACTTCAATTTTGAAAGCATGCTCTCATTGCTGGATCTCCCCCTTCAGGTTTTGGAAGACTTTGTGAGCATCATTCCTACTTGCACATACTCCATCGAGGGATCCGAGCACGACTTGGGTGCCTTTGGAACAACTCATGGTATTTCAAGCAAGGAAGAATGACCAAAAAAGTGGTGAATAGGTGTCTGGCCCACGTGGATCCTTCGCACAGAGTATGCACTATTCCCATGGGCAATACACTAGGTACAACACCTTTGGATCTTGTGGAGTGTGATTGCGCATTGGCAATTTACTTTCTTGTATTGGTTACACCCCTAGAGGAGGAGATTGATGAAGATACAACTCCACATGTTGTTGGTATCATGTACATCGATGAAGAGCTGATTGAAGAGCTCATAAATATTGAAGAGGAACATTGGGTGGTGGCAGAGCAAGGGTTGGCTCTCATGGTGCCATCTTCTTCAAAATAGCCACAAGTCGACAAACCCAACCTTGCCTCCTTGACATCCATTGAAGTAGATGGTGTGCAGTACTTGCTTCTATCGGATGTACTACAATACTTGGAAATGAAGGAAGAAGAGTTATTTTCCATCCTAGTCAGGGACTCGATAGAAGACCTGATCGATTATGATTACGTGGATGTGCATCCAACGATGGCAGAGATTGGAATATATGATAGCACAAGCTTAGATACAGTGAGTGCCATCATAGTAGCATAGGAGCAGATTACCTCGGTTGAAGAAGATTACCTTGTGTCAGCGGATTCTCGAGGAAGTTACCATATGTATATCCTCTACATCACGTGCATTCAAGGCCTGTTTATAAACATCATTATTTGTGAATTTTTTTGAATAAAACATAACCCTTTTCTATTCAATCTATAAGTAACCCATATATATTACACTATTTTGTATGTAAAAAATGTATAAAAACTGTATTTTCAAAATACCTTATTTTGAACCCACGTGATGCACACATATATTCATGAGTAACTTACCCAAGGTCAGATTATGCTGAATTTGAAGCACTATAGCATGATCCGTTTGGACCAAGGCCCTAGCTTTCTAGTAAGGAGTTTGTAGATCCCTCTGCCCAAAGAGGTGCCTTGCTGACACACAAGGAAATGAAGATACAAGATGATCTGGAGATGGTGAGATTTCTAACTACCATATATTTATATGTAATGAAACTTGATCATAGGGTGCATCGGGTCCCCCGAAGTCCATCAGTGAAATCTTGGCAAAAATGATGCATGTAGCTGCCCTATTCAAAGTCTTGCATTGGCAAGAAAGTGGCCCTAGATGCTAGACTTTGAATAGAACACCTGCATACATCATTTTTGGCCAAGATTTCATCGGTGGACTCCAAGGGACACTCAATGCACCCTATTGTCAAGTTTCATCACTTTCTGATAACTCTAGGTTGTTGCTAATTATATTGTTTGATTTGACTTTGTCATTTAGGACATACTATATATAGATGAGTTTTCATCAAGGCAAGGAGGAGCTCAGCATGTGAATCGATGGAAGGATTCAGCTTTGAATGAGTACATTGGCAACCTTGTTTTGCAGACTTAGTGGTCTTCCATAAGAAGTGCTCACCACGAGGGCAAGAAACAATCATGAAAATAATTCGAGCTTTGACCAAGTTTTCCATGAATAATTTGAGATTTGACCAACCTTTAGCTTTTTCATCGGGGAGGCCAGTCATAAATATATGTATGTATCATGTGTATTTTCAGAATGCCATTTTTACACACTTTTTATATACAGATGGGTCCAATATAAAGGGATTACTTACAAATTGAATAGAAAAGGGTTATGTTTTATTAAGGAAAAATTCATAGATAAAGATATTTATAAATAGGCCTTGAATGCACATGATATAGAGTGTATACATATAGTGAATTGCCCGGGTAGTCAAGCAGTCAAAGCTTCTTTACTTGTTTGACCAAACGTTGTCATCGTGTTGGGGGTTGAAGGTCTACCACCGGGGTTTAGAGTAGAGGAGGAGTGTGGGATTCAAGGTTTGGAGAAGGAGAAAAGATTGGGATTTGATAAGATTTGGGTTTTAGAAATGAAGAAGATATCAAGTTTTTTCTGTTTATTTAGCATACATGAATGTAATGAAATACTTTGCCTTGATCACATCAAATGCATATGGGAATAATAAGCCATTACATTAGGGATAATCTGAGATTTAATCCAAATGCATATTTCAAATGCAAGCTCAAACGGTTTTCATTTCATGAACATGGATGGATAACAACTCCAAGAAACAAGTATTTTGATGGTAGACTCAAGTACATTCAAGGCATAGATCAAAAGCTCATGAAATGCATTGATAAAGCATAAATTTAACTTCAGTCCTGTTTTAAAACATTAAATTTCAGCCCATAATCAAGCTCCAAAAGTGTACATAATCTCAAGAATAAGCTCCTCTAATCATTCACAAGTAAAGCCCTGATGTTAAGAGGTCAATTTCCTCTATTACAACCACATAGATCACTTGTTTGCTCATCAAAATGGACAAGAACAGTGGGCTGCCCTGTTTATGACTGGTTTTTTCAGTCCAAAACAGCCCATACATCTTCAAAATCCTCCCCTTTGCTTGCCCCAAAGTCACTCAAGTACTTGGGTACAAGACAGGCTTCATTAGACTATGAATAAGGTAAAAGAATGAGAGAAGACGTACATAAGAGCAGGCTGAATCCTTTTTCTCAAGCTTTCCCCCTTTTATGGACTGTCAAACCATTCATTTGCGTCATAGCAAATGGACGGGTAAGAAGAGCTCTCACCTTCCTTGTTTGTATCTTCTTCTTTACCTCTAGTTAGCCTTGAGTTTGCATGCTCTGGAGCATGCACCATAGCCCATAGCTCCTTATCCATTTGCCACAGGTATGTGGGCCCGTTTTTTGCGCCAAAAAATGCGAGATGCATCCTGCTCAGCTCCCACTTAACATTTTGTCCACTTAGGTCACTTACAAGTCATTTTAGTCCATTATTTCAGGTCCCACATGAACCTAGTGGACTTTTGGCACTTTTCTTGATTTCTAACCAGATTTTCCTCTTGAACCAATGTGACTTAGCCTGCAAACTGTCAATTACTTCCAGCTGATCAAGTTGTGGGTTCCCATAGACTTAATTTTTTATCAATATACACGATACAATAGAAAATTGTATGACAAATACAAAAGAACTTATGCAACTAAGTGATATCTAAGTTGGTTGTTGGGTAACAATGACTGAGTTATGTATAAAAATTCCTCATATAAATCTTGGTAAAGTTCTTCTGTGTTCATAAGAATTCCATGTTTTATATTATGAACAATAAACTTTCTGACGTGTGGTGGAGCAATGTGTGTGCTTGCTATATTAGATGACTTATCTAAAGTGTCAGATTCACTTTTCCTAGAGAAAGAGTTGAAGGGGGAGCATGTCATTTTTGAAGCAAAGAAGGAACTTTTATTTTCATCGGAAGATGGCTCCTCCTCTTCAACCATCGATGAAAAAGCCAAGGAAGGAATGAGAGTTCTTATTGGCTATCGGCTTATTGTATCTGCCATCACTATCAACCACCCATCGCATGTATTTTTCTTGATAAATATAATATATTTTACTTTTTTCCTATAAATAAATATTTATTGAATAAATGTGTGGTTCATGTAAGTGTGACGATAATGTGTGGTACATGAATGATGCATTCACATATGTTAACATAATCCAATTTAATTATGTCATCTGGCACTTACGATTGTGCATAGCCAATAACATAGCTCGTATCTATACATATACATATTACTACTTTTGATGCGCAAATACATTAAACAAAAATTAAGAGTCGTGCGTTTCAAGAAACAAAACAAAATAACCTTACTCAATTAATTGAAATCAGTACGTATCGCATGAGATATTACATACATACATACATACATACATACATACATACATATATACATACATACATACACACACACACACACACACACACACAAACACACATACGTGTGTGTGTGTGTGTGATAGAGTATATAAAATATTTTGGCCTTCCAAGATGCTATGGTGCTATAACACTCATTACAAAATTTTGCATCATTAATCTCATAACCTATGGAGGAGTCCCCTTGTTGTGTCGAAGCTAAATGATAAAGTTCATGTCTTTATCTGTGATTGTAATGTGCTTTGCATGGATGGCTGCTAGCTGTGTATCATCGAGCATGTTGATGAGAAACCCCTCTGTAGAGCCATTTGTAAGACCTCCATAGCTATAATAGTCCACTTTCCTACTGATGGGCCATTGCACACTCGCACCCAAAATCTTCTCATCCCTTTCAGCTCCAAGTCTAGCATAACTTCTTGAACAACCTTATGAAAAGATATTTTTGGACAGATGAGAAGCTCATATTTGCATTGGATTTTCATTATCTCTCGAAGAGCGACAGTGCCCGGTTTCCATCTCCTCTTCTTCTATGGTGCTCATTGTGCTCTATGGGGATCACTTGCTGTTGCACTAGAGGAGGCTTCACCTTGTGCTCCAAGTAGCGAAACTTGGCATGAGGCCCTCCACTAACCAAAACAACAACATGCTTGCTTGGTGCGTGCCGTGTAAGCTCGAGGAGGGCAAGATGAGAAGAGACAAAGGTTGGGGGTGTGATAATGGAGGAAGCAAAGAAAGCAAGATGTGAAAATGAGAAGAAGAATAAACTTTTAACCTATTTAAACCCCAAAATTGGGTTAATGCAACTTCATACACATTGTCCATCGTGTGATCGTAAATCCATAACCTTTTATTAGAATGCGATAAAACTTCACATGCACACTCATTAGGTGGCCAATAGTCTTTTTTTTTTGGAAAAAAAAAATGCATGTAGACCCTTAGTCCAAGGAAAGTGACTCCAGATGCCAGACTTCGGACTAGGGGTCTATATGTATTTTAAAATTTTTTTTTGACCCTTGGCCACCTAACAAGTGCACATGTGAAGTTTTGTCACATTCTGATATAGTTTAGTATTTTAAAAATTATCCCACACCAAAATTATGGATAGATTGATTATCGAGAAATCAACATTGTGAGACTACTAGCCCTTAGAAACTACATACCACATAGACTATACAGAGGTATTAGGAGTAAAGTCTGCAACAAGAAATGGAAAATTTTCATATGTTTTTTCTATTGAAATTGATAGTGCTAGCAAAAACTGTAAGTAAGAGTTGAAAATACAGCGAAGATAAACAATCAAAGTTAAGAGCGAAGGACAAGAGTAAAAATTTAATTCATATTTTAAGGGCATGTAAAACAATTTTGCACTGGGACATAGTTATATGTCCAATGCATGAGGAGAACACTATGCCAAAAAAGATAACATTACAAATTTTGTTCATTCCACTGCTTGAAGATTTCTTACAAGTTGGATGTCCTTGGGAGTTACAGGGATGCGTTTTGTATGTATTGCACAACGCTGAGCATCAGTCATCAAGTCAACTAAAAAGGCCTCTACAGCACACTGTAGAGCATGAAGACATTCTTGTGTGAAGTGATCAGACCTTGTGCCACCTCCTATTTTCTGTGTGGTAGAGGTCTTGCACAATCTCGTGAACAAGTCTCGAGAAGCTCGCCTTCGAAATGATAAGATCAAAAGAGCGTTGATACCTCCTGATTTCTCTTAGGACCATTGTACGTGGCTTCCACTTGTGTTTCTTGTGGGGATGCTAAGGAGGACCCTTGTGAGGGCGTCTTGAGGAAGTTGGGTTAGGTTGAGAATGGAGTGCATCTGAGCTAGTAGATTCTCCAAGGGGTTGAACATGATGTGGGGTTCTGAGCAAAATCTTATTTGCAACTACCTTAAGCTTAGCCATCTTTTCTGTATAAGAGATGTGAGAACTCGATGAATAAGATAGATAGTGAAACCTTATTTTATATAACCCTAAACTGTAAGACTCATTCACATAGATGCACACATTCTCTTTCTCTCTTAAATAATGAATTGCATTCATACACTGAACACATTGCTCATCTTACTATCTTAGCTCTTTTGGAACCCATTTGCTGCCTTCTCGAAGCCTTGTTTCTATCCACTTGGCATGGTTTTCTTTGGCACTTGAGACTTTATAACACACTCTTTTAGTGACACGACATGATTCCATCATGACTGCAGTCGATTCATCAACATTTTCGTTTCCTCTCTTTTGTGAGAGTTTAGCTTCATCGGCTACTATAATCCTATACCACCAAGATAGCAATTAGATCATTGGATTGCTTCCATTCACCCCTCCACCATGATTGGTTTTTCTTTGATATGTACCACATGCTATCCAATGTGATATCACACATGAGTAAAACTATGCTCAATAGTTTATACACTTCATATAATAAAATATTGACTTAGTGTGCACCATGTAATGTGTGATAGAGCTTTTGTCCCATGCTTCTACCATGTTTTCGTAGAAGCTATGCACAACAATTATAAATTCTTGCTTATCTTCATTGTTAAACACCATCTTGCAAAGTAAGGGAGCCAATTTGTTAAGAATAATCTAAACCTTAGCTTTGGCTAACCTTGTTTTTCCTCCATTACTTTGATCAGGAACTGCAAAATGCAACTTTTTCCACCCATCGTAGTCCTACGGCCTATGAACCATGACATTCCCTTCCTCATTGATGGGTGCTGAGAGAAACTTCCTAGCCTTTGCTCCTCCAAAGCAAGGATTTTTTGGTAAGTTACTAGATTTTCTTGATCTCTTATTGTCTTTTTCAATCGTCACTTAATGCTTGTGTAGCCCAATTTTTGATAGCACTCGCTCCATATTCCTACATATTACAATGGCTTCTTTTTTTGGTTACATCCTATAAGCAAAGCAAATGTATCACATACAAGTTTCTCCATGATTCTGATAAAAACATGCAATGAACAAATGTGAATATGATCCAATGGAATGTTGAATATGGGCTTCCAAGTGAGATCTTCTCTATTGTGCATCAGTGCAACACTTGTCACCCTTTGCCAGTTCTTCTTTCCATCCTTTTCTTCCACCCTCTCTGTCAAGCAATATAGGCATGATTCTTTGTATTTGCACGATTGGAGGTTCCACACATACATTTTAAAGTTTTTAAGTCTCCTACAAGATGCCATTCAACCAAGTATTGACCATACCCTTCAACCGAGAGTATCTCACCATGTTCTTGATTATCGATGATGTTTGGAATGCTTGTGTGTATAAAGAATAGCTATGACACCTCAAATGTTTCCATGACAACTTCAAATGTAGTGAGCCACCACACATGGCACTCAAATTGAACATTAAAGTTCCCTGGGTTGTTCTTGTTGAATTGTAAAGCTCTATTCATCAAACTTACACTAACTGTTTGAAGCTTTACTCCTTTGAAGACCTCTTTTTCATCCAATTTTATAACAAAGGGAAATTTACAATTACATTCCTCAAGAGACATATTGTAGTACATTACCATCTCCGATTGCACCTTGTATGAATCTAAATAGTAATTGTTGAGTTCGGTGAACTTCACCTTATATGCATTTTTTATCCCAACCTTTAGTGTTTCCATGCATTGAACATGCATGGGATCTCCTATAAGCTCCAAAACCTTTTCATTAAGTTGCCTTCGGGCCTCTATTAACTTTGAAGGTTAAGGAAGAGGCATGATTCTATTTCTCTTTAGCACATGACCAAACCCAGTCTTCATACCTTTGAATATCTTTGAGTAAGTCGCTATATGATAATACCGGCCCTGTCACAAATGGATTGTGCATACATAGCTGAGAACTCATTTGATACATCTTTTGATGTGCACTTAATCACCTTTTCCTTCACAATCCCTTAAACTTAGGATTGCTCAAAGCATTTTCCAATGTACTTGCCTTCAACAATCTACTAATACATGATTCAACCTCACCCTCACCTAGGTTCTCATTTTGAGCTATGTTGCATGCTTTGATACATCGCTTCCACTGGCCACTATTCACAATTAACTCGTTGATTGGCTTCTTCTTTCGTTTGTGCTCCTGTTTTAGCTTGTTGTTGATCTTTCTCACGTAGTCCAATTGTGCCTTTGCCTCCTTATATGAGATACCAATGTCATGGATAGTGTCTTTCATTGAAATAATTTGGTTGTTTTGTTGAATTATAGTGTCATTCAGTTGTATGACTTGTGCTATGAGCTATTGTATATGAAGTTGATGTGCAACGATCACATCATGACAAATTTTTATGGTTGCTTGGCAAGTTGTTGTAATGTGCCCGCCTATCGATTGTCCAAGCACATTTTAGCGGTTGATTGAGAGATGAATCTAAGAGTTGCTTCCTGACACTCCCATGGAATATTTTGGGGCTTGTTGCCTAGGGTTTCTGAGTCCGCCTCGGAACAGAACGTTCTTGGCCAAAACCCACTAGGATCGACTTGAAATCTGGGTTCCTAAGGGTCAAGGTCTTCTGACAGTATTCTAGCGTCAGGTTTTTGGACATCCTACTTTATGTAGAGATACCCAATTCGAAGCAGATTCATATCGCACTTGGTTCAATGAGAATGGAAAATGAGAGGGGATGCACTGATCAACCTCTCTGCTCGTAGGGTATAGTCTCATTTTGGTCTCCTAAAACGGCATGAATCGGGTTCTAACTTAACAATACCTAAAGTCGAATGACGGTAAAACCTTGTGAAAAGCCTCCTAGTTCTCTAAGACCACTCTACCGTAGGCGAGGCCCATCAAGGTTCTGGCCACCCACTTCCCTTGATAGCTTTAGTTTTCTAATTAGGTCCTAACACAATTATGTGTGACATTCAAAATCGGCTTCCTTAATTAGGACTTTTAGGGAGTGGGGCTCATTTACGTAATTTATGGCACATACACGAATACAGTGCAAGCAATCTTTTTTATAAACAAGTTTCTTAACTTATTTTCTAGTTAATCTTTGTCTCTTGCACCTATACATGAGAAATTATGCATCCCTTTTGTCCAATAGAAGTACCCAGTCCAAATCACATGGCACCATAATTTCCATCCAGCATCTAGAATAGGATCTTCCAATGCCCTAGACGTTGGGCTCACGGCAGTCTACAACTCTGTTTCGGACTAGGAAATGGGTATCCAGAGCTCCACTGACTCCAAGTGACCTAGGAGTGAGACACAACTTCCGTTGTTATGGGATTCTTTGTCCATGGTCTAAACATAAAAGTTTTATCTTCTACTTATATCAAGTCACTTGTGATCTAGACATGCTACATAGAGACTTACCTAGTGCAATAAACCGTAAAAACTTAAGTCCACCAGCATATGGCATGGTGCAATAAAGATGGGGGTTCTTTGCCTTAAAATACAATAAATTTATCATGGATCCTTAACAAGATGAATGATTTTGGTTACTTACTTTTAACTTTCCTTGCATTGCTTACATGAAATTGCTACAAGTTCTGTAAGTCATGGAACATTATACAAGAAGAAGAAAAAGGGACATGAGCAGTTGACTTGGTAGTTTCCTTAGGTTACATTTTCCAAGAGCCAATGATGTGATTGTGTACTTATGATATTCAAAAGTTTTAAGTGTATTCACAAGCCAAGACACAAGGAAGATGGAGTTATCTAAGTTGACTATGCATAGGACATTGTATATGTATTGTACCTTGCTTATGTGACTAATAAAATAGTCAAGAAGAGATCAAGGGGGCATCTTGCTCTATGCCACATTTTTTGGGAAGATCTCAGAACTAAACAAGGCGCATCCTAGATGGGGAGAAAAGTTCTCCTTCACTGCCACAACAAAGGGAGAGAAAGCCATGCAACCACAAGCAGCTATAGATGACTCCACTTAACATGCAAGTGCTATTCCTCGCATGCACTGAAAAAAATGAAAGGCCACTCTTGGCTGAGTAAAATAGGGTAAATATGTATAAAAAAAGGGCAGCAGCCCATTCAGGGATCAAGGGGATGCTCAAGGAAGAAGAAAGAAGGAAGCTTTGAACATTGTTTGTGTCTATATCTATGGAGAAGAAACTCTCTCCTTTGAATTGAGCCTCTCAATCCACTTCTTGATCTTCATTATCAAGACTTGTGGCCTGAACTGATAGGCCCAAGAATGCCATTTAATGGATTGAATTTTTGTTTTACAAAGCATCTCTTGCTTGGTTCAAGAGGTACTTGCATTTGTGAAGAAAAAGAGAAGGGCATTGTCTACCTCTTGATGTAGACTCTCTGGTTTATCAAGAAGGGATCTTGGGAAACATAAAAGCTCTAATTTGGACTGTTATAAGCAGCCCATTACTCTCTTTGTGGGCTGAATCTTTGTTTTGCAAAGCACCTCTTATACGGTTCAAGAGGTACATGAATTTGTGCAGATGAAGAGAAGGACAATGCCCTATGAACCTACCGCTTGATGTAAATCCTCTTCTCTATCAAGAAGAGATCTCTGGGAGACATTAAACTCTGCTTGTGGACTGTCATAATCAGGCCATCACATTCTTTGGGCTGATTCTTATCTTATTAATGTTCCATTTTCTACTCTCATGGATTTTGAAGAGAACATGCTCTACTCTCACTTGTAATTGGTGCAAATTAACACTCTTGCCTTGAAAAGGGCATTGAAGATACTCTTTGGTAGATATTTGTCATGGGTTGAAGCTTTATTTGTGAACCACTTCCTTGATCTTGGTAGAATAGGGGCTGTTCTTGGTTCATATGAATGACTACAAGATTTACTCTTTGTAAGTAAGTTTCAAAGACACCATTTGACACTGTTAAGAGAAACTTTTGATCTCTTCTTCTCAATCTAAACCAAGATTTTCATGGGTTGACATTTGTAAACACAGATTCTACTTCATCTCCAAACATTGCAAGTACAAACACATATTCTACTTCATCCCATTAGCCCAAAGGGTTGTTATGCATGATATTTCATAATTTATGGACCTACTAAATATGTCTTTGGTGGTTAGTTTTGGATGCATGCTTGAAAAAGCATGCATGCAATGCTATGTTTAGCATAACAATATGTGGCTAGCTTCTATTGCTAGAACCATGATTTTCTATATGCTTAGAGCTTACTCTCTACTCTTTTCTATAAAGCTTCCTGACATAAGCATATGGCAAGGTAGCATTAGATATCTATTATTATCAACTATAAATTTTTTGATTCTCCATATTCTTTGGTCACCACTTTCTTTTACAATTTCTTGTACTTTCTTCTCGAGGGGTGCACCTTATAGAACATGTAAGATGCCACATGAGTTTAATAGAAAGGGTATTTTATTTATTAAAATTTATAAGATTATACTTACAAAAGGGATTTTTAATTAAGATTTGAAGAAAATCCATAACTTTAGTAAAGTAAAAGGGATCATTTTATGACCTTACAATATGCAAAGAAAGGGTATTTCTTAATACCCTTTGAATGCATGTTATATAGATGATTTCTTATAGGTATATCTCCCAATAATTTCTTGCATTCTTATTTTCAATAGTTAGATCCATCGCATCACTTTATTTTCTTAGAGATAGAGCCATTGTATCACTTTGTTTTGGCAATTATAAGTACCTTGATTTTTCTCTAATTTTTTGTGTGCTCTCTATTCTTTGCTTGGATTCTAGCTGCTACATCATGTTAATTCTGCATGGTATCAAAGCTTCGAGGGGTTCTAAGGATTGAAGAGTACAAAAAATTCAACAATAAATAGGAGAATTGGCTCCATCAAGAGAAGTGGTATTGCTATATTGATGATTCAACCATTCAAGATTTCTCCACCAACCTTCACTAAAGGAAATCTAGATGGTTAAAACCTATACTTTGTGGAATGTAAAGTCACAACTATCCTTGAATGTTGCTAGGGAATAACCATAAACCGATCCATATCCATAAAATCTAAGTATAGTAAGTCCTCCAAATGTTAACTTATTACTTTTACTAGCTTGGGAAACAAAGGAATGCAAATACTCATAGTTACAAGCATTTTAACATTATTTTGGCATTGATATAGCATGCAAACAAGGTATCAAAGGCTTGGAGTATACTAGAAGAGCTAATATGACATTGAAAATGAAAAAAGAATCCAAAAACTAGAGAATATTCTAGTAGCAAAGAAGTTTGATGAAGGAGAGGCAACATAAATATTCATTACTAAAATCAAGACTTTGTAGAACTAGATGCCTTTTTTCTAGGAGAGCTAAAATAGGATGTCCGTAGATATATCCACCAAATTTTAACGGACTAATGAGACAAATGGGGGAGGAGTTGAGGTTCAATGACCTAGAAGAAATGATAAATGAAGACGCTACATTCTCTATGTATGCAAAAGGAAAATGTGGATTCTCCACCAAAAGTGACGGTGATAAAAAGAAGATGGCAAGAAGAAGTTGCAAGGAAAGAGCTTCTACTATAAGAAGAAAGAACATATAATTGTAAAACGAGAGTATATGAAAATAATGTACCCTAAAAAGAAATGGGAAGGAGATAACTAATACAACTAAAGTAGATTTGGAGTTATTCATGGCCACACTAAGGTGGATTTTTTGTGAGCGTGCTAACACCTAGCAAGCCACACCTAATATGGGAAGATAAACTAAGGACCTCAGTGCTTCGTTGATTTCCTTAGGCAAAAGAAAAACTCCCCAAGTAAGACTAATCTAGTAGCATAAATTATCCATACGTAATTACAACCTCAAGAACATTCATACTAGGTAATGTCCTACTCAAGAAGTCTTTGAGTAGGAAGAGACTTTTACTTCTCTATCCTTAGGTCCATTTTTAAACCTTATGCTTTGTTCTCCAATATTTTTCACCCTACATTTAGGCAATACTTTGTAGTTGCTAGAGTTCACTCGTTTTATGTTACTTAAGATTAGCTCCCTTTCTGTTTCACGAATTCCTTTCATATCTTAGTTCCTTGTAGTTGGTCTTTCATGCCTTAAGTCCTTATAGTTGGTCTTTTTAAGTATCTCAATCTAAAATTTACACTTGCTTTGTTCCCCCTAATACAAATAGTTTCTTCTCTTGCTAGGATTCTTATTTTCATTCTTGGATCCCTAAGAGGAGGAACACCAAGAAAAATGGAGAATATAATATAATAAAATCTATATTGTCACACCAACAAGCATGTTCTTCATAAACAATTGTCGCACAGATTTAACATAATAAACCTTAAACACATTTTTCGTATTCTTCATATCTATCTCACGTATGCTCTTTCTCAATAGTACATTGGAATTACCAAGAATAATCATCAATAGCCCTCTCTTGGTCATGGATACCGCTCCCAAAAGGTATGCCTTATATGAAGAGTCACCAGAACCACTACAGTATCCCTTGAGAGCTCACTATTGTCACTGTCAATGTAGTCTTCACTTCAAGTCTTATTCATGTACTTATTCTACTCCTTCAAGCTATTTTGAGCTTGTATTCTTCCTCTTACAAGATTGCAAAATATTTTCCAAGCTAAATATCCATCTATTAGAACAAATACAGAAGCAAATAGAGGCTTTTAGAATAGAGACAGAGGCTCTACAAAACATGATAGAGGGTCAACAGAAGGCATAAAAATCATAGAGTTCAAACCAAAACCACTTCAAACTATCCAAAACCATTCAACACACTCTCAAACATACCTCAAAAGACTCATTCACAATCCCAACCTCACAAACAAAAGAATTTAGATCAAAATAGAGGCAAAATAGACCTTATCAAAACCAAATAGACACATTATAGAACCTATCAGGATATCATATCTGAGAATCAAATAAACACTATAGAACATATAAGGACATCATATCTCAAAATACACACAAAACAAACCTTATGAGAACCAAACAGGCACATTATAGAGCCTCTTAGGACATCATATTTCAACCAAAAACCATCATGAGCTTCTCAAACATAATCAACCCATCCTAACACATTCCAAAATACTTCCAACATATCTAAAATCAATCAATAAATCTTCAAAATCAACCATTCAGCTCACAAAAATAACAAAAATTAGCTTTAAAAAAAGTCAATTCAACTCTTAATATATCTCCACACTTAACCAAGAAGGGTCCTTGCGACCCTAAAACAAGGAATAATATGAAGCCTAAAAACTAGCTCAACACCACTTTCTTGAACATTGATCAATTAGCCTTCACAGACAAACTTTGACCCCATCAATCTTTAAAATAACTTGGATCTATCAAACAGATTGACAAAACGAAAACCCTTAAAGCATAAACCAATCCTTAGTTTTCAAAAGAGAACCAAACAAATTAGTAAAGGATATAAGAGGTTATTTCAATCCTTTGCAAGTTTTCAAAACTTTAGCCAAATCCATAAATCAACATCTTCAAATCCTTTCCTGCTTTCTTGAACCATAGCTCCAAATAAACAAAAATCAAACACACCCACACATGCACTCACACATAACACATACAGAAACAAGAGAAAATGAAAAAGAGAGATTTCATTAAAACTCAATCCATCAAGTACATCTACAGGGAAATCATTAATGAAGATGTTCCCTTCTAAAGGCCTCTGATGATTTTGGAACCTATCCATAGAAAGAGATTAATTTACAAATATCTTGGGAGGATTTTGAAAAAATTGCAAACAACACATCCTCTCCACAAGGACAAGATATCTGCTTGGAAGACAAAGGGCATGAAAGTACAAGATATCTAATTGACGGGGATCAATATCCACATTGGCATTCAAGTATAACTTGGGGATAAGCTTTTGATCATTATGAGAGTATTGATGCATGTACGGTACATACCAAGCAAAATGAGTAGTCAATATAACTAAAGGATTGGTAGATTGATGATGGATCTGAGAAAATTGTAAATAATTATGATAAGCTTGGATAGGAGTTTGCCAATCCCCTGGAATTACAAGCTAGTTAATCTGAGGTCCTATCATGAATGAGTCTGGCTTCATCCTCTTCATCATTGTATATGCAAATCAAAACTAGAGTGGCTACTAACCAACTGAGGGGGCTAGGAATAAAAGAAGTAGATGGAGAAAGTGGAACAAGTATTAAGGGATGAAGTGATGGATAAGAAAAATCATAAAAAGAAGAAAATATTAAAGTTGGAGATTTGGGTAAATTTACTAAATCAAATAGGAAAGGATTTAGAAAATAGACCGAAAAAGTGGGAAGGAGTGTGATAAATGGTATAGAACAAGAGGCATAGAAGAGAAAACATGATCGGCAATAAATGGGAAATGAGTAAAAATATGAATTTGAGGAGTATCTTATGGTTGAAAAAGAAGAGGGGAAATGATATGAGGAGTTATTTTAAGTATGGATAGATAAGAATCCAATTTGTGAGCTAACTATTGCTAATAAGTAAGGGAAGACACTGATGGACCTAGAGCAGAGCGGCGATTATAAGCTTCAAAGAAGGAGGTATCAAAAGAGAATTGATTCGAAATATTGGCTAAAAGATCTTCCCTTAGTCGATTAGTAGCTTGTAATCATGCAGGAGCTTTCAATTGTCTCTGATTGAGTACTATAGACTCAATCATGGAATGCCAAGACACCTCAACATGCATCCACTTTAGAAGGATAGGCTTGAAAATTTCATCCATCTGCAACTCCAAGTGTCTAACATAAAGAACAACTTGCAAGATCACACCCCCCACATACCAAGACATATCCTCATAATCAAGAATAAGGAGATCACCTCTAAGATACATGTAAGATATTAGCATTGTGTTTGGTACGAGTGAATCCACAAAAAACATTCTTGTAACTTTTGCTAAAAGATCTGAAGACCAATCACCACCCCATCCATCCTCTGGAGGAGGCAAATCCATAGTAGACAGGTAGACAACTTTATGTAAAAAGCTAGCTTTTGTTGTTGATAGTGTACAAAGAAGGAATGATATGGCACATGATATATTCTAAAAAATGCTCAAAATAAGACCACAGAAGATCCATTCTAGATTGAAGTCTTTCCACTTTAGCTTGGAACAAAGGATATAAAGTGGCTTGATGTTGAAGAGATCCCAAGTTCGTGATGTCAAAGAGGGTATTAATGGTATCCTGGGACTTGAAGGAATGGAGTGTAGCTGAGCCAACTATTCTTTTAATTCTTCAATATCGGTATTTTGATGCTCAATAGTAAATTGATTGATTGTAACTCCATTGTTTGGGGGATAGCAATTAAAGGTTTGAGCTCTTGGGTCTCTTAAAAAAGATGATCCGTATCCTCATTGATAGTAGCTACTTGAGCTTTTGCTTCAGTCAAGTGAGTTTGCAAAGATGAAATTTTTGCCTTATGGGCTTCAATCAACTTAGTCTATGGCTCCATCTGCTTGAAGAGATAAGAAGGAGTTCCTTTAGAGGAGGCAAGCTTATTGGTTACCTTATGTAACTCCTCCTTGGAGTGTTGCATCTCACCATGAAAAGAAGAATACACTTGCTAAACACAAGCTATAGCTGATATCTCTATAGAACTCTGGATATCCTTATAGAGGAAAGGAACAATGTCTCTTAAAACAAGGTGACGTAGAGAAGGAATTGGTATGTCCAAACTACCATCTTTGTGTGCCTTGAATAAATTTGGAGTTGTGAGGCATGGAGGAAGGGTACTACTCTATGTATCAGGAATCGATAACTTCGGAGGAACAAAAGTAAGAACTATTTCTGCTACTTGCTTTAAGCACTTCCTTTGAACGACCACAAGAGGAGGGGGAACCACTAGAGGCTTATTTGGAGGTGGTGGAATTTCTTTCGTAGGGGTAGAGTATGTCAGGAAAACATACAAATAAGAGCCATATGTGACTTTAGTCACATTACCCCTAGTCACCCTAATAAAATGTTGATCCATTTTAGCTAGGAGATAGTAACTCCATTCAATGGTTATGCCCTTGAACACCATTCTAGAAGTAGTGAACAATTCCTTGGACATATAATTGATGGAGTATTGGCGGGCATAAACCTACTCTAAAGGAACTGAAATAGTTGTTTCCAAAATGGATTAGATATCATGGAGACATAGACCTTAGATGTGGTAATAACCCATTTGGCATCCAATAATTCTTTGATTTGTCTCTATAAGAGCTTCAGAATATTAGCATTGGAAAAGAGTTGATGGGCTGCTGGAAAGGATTTCCCATGATAAGGAAGAGACAAAGCTTTTCCCAAACCTCAAGGTGTTGTATATTAGAACAATGGTACCTCGAGCAGAGCCATACTGCTTATTGTATTAGGTCAAAAAATTCATCACATAGAGTGGGATCATTAGGAATAAGTGGTAATGAGAGAGCCACAAACTAGGAGAGTTACCCCTTAGTAATAAGGTCTGATATTGCCACAATTGAGAATAATCCCGACTAACCAACAGAATATACTAGACTGGAGGAGGAGTTCAGGGTGCCATTTTGATAGAAAAACAAAACATATATCACAAATAGACACAAGGGAGGCCTACAAAATAATAAAACAAAAAGAAACAAATAAGATCTTAATAGAGGATTAGTTTGTTCACAACAGGGAAGACCACCCCAAGCAAACCACATCTATATCAAGCAAGAAAATAAAAAGAAATAAACATATCATATCTCAAACCACATCAACGTGACTAACAAAGTAAAAGAAATATCACAAACTACACCACTTTTGACACAACTGAATCGAGACTAGACTAAAACCTGGTGTCAACTTGGACTGAGGAATCAAGTGAGTCTTCCTCATTCCATGTATCTTGCTCATTGATTAGAGGAGAGAAGTGCAATGAGGATGGATTTAGATTTAATGAAAGGTGGATTTTATCAATTATTATCAATGGGTAATTTTTAATTATTAGACGATTAACCTTAAAAGAAAATCGTGGCCCATTTTATCCTTTAAGATTAATTATGATGTTTTATTGTGCATTATATGAACTTAGAATTTGATCTCGACTCCATGGGTCTCTAAATGCATATTCATTTTTTACAAATTTATTGTGTGTGTAGTGCTTTGTTACCAACGTGTGCAAAAGAGATTGGTTTATTTTATTATCAATTAAAAATTGTGCATCTTTAGCGCATGAAGCAGGTGTAATGTGAACGAGGATTGATTTTATTTTATTTAAAGTGTTATGTGTTAAGTGTGGATGCATGTGGAAAAAGTGATCAAAAAGTTCTTCTTAACCATTAAATGTGGTTGGGGTACTATAAAAATATTTTTTAAAAAGACTACATGTAGGGTGTGTGAATGCATCATCCTAAATCTGAATGGGCACATGAAAATCGACCAGGTGAAGAGAAAACTAGCCTCGAAGTAATCCAAAAGATAATCCCACCAAGTTGAAATGTACAACATGAGGAAAAAAGTAAAAAAAATACTACATGTATTTTTAAATATTTTTTACATTTACTTTAAATTTTAGAGATATTTTTTAAAACTTTTATTTGATTTTTATTGGATTATTGGATTTTATTTGACTACAAATAGTAATCAAGAGATGAAAAATGGATTATGGAAAGTTGTTGGATTTTGTCAAAAATTTATGAGATTTTTTAGTTATTTTTTTGAATTGTTAGGGTTTTTAAATAGATTTTTTAATTTTTAAAAATGTTTAATTTGTAAGTTTTAACTAAAATTTAAAATAAAAACTATCAATAAAATGTTAAAAATTTCCAAGAAATTTTCCAATTTTACTTGAGTTTTTATATGTTTTTGGCATTTTTAATAATTTAAAATGGCAAAAAATGTGTGTATCGAAATCCATGACATTAGTAGCAGCACCTTGGCATGGCTAATACCCTACGCACATTCTTGTATACTTGAACGATAGTGGAAGAAAGACACGTGCATCGACCACAAACCCTGCGCGGGAGCAAAGGCCACAAGCATGGACTAACAAGGGAGGGGTATGGCAGGTAAAAAAGGGGTTGGAAAAATTGCCGATGGCAAGACGCGGGTGGAAGAAAATGGGGGATTCGATAGGGTGTGTGGTGGGAATGGGGCGGACAAAAGGGACTGGTAAGGGGGTGGGAGTGAGGGAATGGGGGCTTACTAGCAGGAGAGGATGGATGGGCACGGGCATGTAATTGGGGGGGGCACAAAAGGGGGTTAGCAAGGTGAGCGGGCAAGGGGCAAGGAGGTGGGGGGACCAATAGGATGGGCGGGGTGGGAGGGGGGGGGGGAGGTTGGGCGAGGGAATAGATGGGTGAGGGGTGTAAAATGGGTGTGGAGGGAAGGTGCCAAATGGGGTGGGTAGCAGCAAGAAAGGTAGTTGGAAGGGGTGGGTGACGAGTCGTCCAAGGGCACAAATGACAAGGCAGAGCCAACATGATGGTAGGAGGGAGGAGATGACGCAGCGGCGGCGATAGCATTGATGAGGCGATGACAACTGTGGTGGGTAGCGGGGTGGTGGCAGTAATGGAGGCGGGGAGATCGAGAGAAGATATCAGGGCAGAGCAAAGTCGACAAGGGCCTAGGGGGCGACGACCGAGAAAAGTAGGCGGCTTGGGGGGAAGAGGGTGGGTGGGAGTGGGAAGAAGGAGAAGATTAGAAGGGGAAGGGAGAAGGGAAGAAGAAGAGGGGAGAAGGAGAAGGAGAAGCAGGGGAGGGAGAGGGAGGAGAGAGAAGGATGAAGGGAGGGGAAATATGGCAAGGAGAGAGAGGGAGGGGGAGGAGAGAGAAGAAAGAGAAATGACAAAAGAAACGAGAGAGAGAGAGAGAGAGAGAGAGAGAGAGAGAGAGAGAGAGAGAGAGAGAGAGAGAGAGAGAGAGAGAGGAGAGGTGGAGGGAATGAGCGGGTAGTTAGGGAGGCATGGTTATGGTGGTGGGTTTGTTTCAAATAAATTAGAAAATATTTAGTTTTGTTCTGCTTTTTCATTAAGTAATTAAGAAAAACAAGCTAGGATGGTCGGTCCTCTCTGTCTTGCGCGTTGTGCATGGGACAAAGTAAAAAATGTGTGGTGTCAAGAGCAGATGGGGCAGAGAGGAGCATGGATGGGGTGGATGTGACATGTTAGACTCAAGGGCATGCATCTTGAGGTGAAAAATAGGCGTTCATAGGGATACACATAGGTAACATAATTAAAAATACAAAAAGTTTAATTCGGGAAAAGTTGGGCATCAGATGAATGTGCAAAAAAAAGGAATAATGGGCAAGGCAATAGGGGGGATGGATGGGACCACTCGAGCAACATGTCCAATGGCCAAGACGAATGTATACATGAAGGAAACATAAAAAATACACTAAAAAATGGGATCATAAATCAATAACGAAAAATCCACTGGCCCAAAACAAATGAATGTAGCAAAAATGAAAAATGGTCGGGGGGAGAAGACATGCATGGCTATCAAGTCCAAACACAATTTCAAGGAGAAAACAGGGTGTTCATGTGGAAAAAAATGATAAAAACACACACAAAAATTGAAACAAAAATTAAATTTAGACTAATGATTAGGCAAAACAAGGGAAAACAAAAAGAAAAAATATCAAGGGAATAGAATTTGATAGTGCTATCATGTTAGAATGCAATTTTGGTGGAAGAAGAGCATGTTCAAATGGAAAAAGGTCAAAACTACGTAAAAACACACACTTAAAAATTGATAATACAAAATATGTGGGTTGAAATGAGGGGGAGAAAAAATAAAAAATATCCAATTTGGCTAGGGCCTTGAGGTTATCCAAGTATGATGCCATTTCGATGAGAAAAGAGCATATTCACATGAAAAAATAGCAAAAATCACGTAAGAATAAACTTGCAAACACACAAAAATAAATAACGGCCAATCTGTTCACTAGACAGATAGGCAGTAAAAAGAAAAAGTGGCCAGGAAGAGGGAAAGATCAGGGCTATCATTTTAAACTATAGTTGCAGCATGACGAAGATGCATTCGCATGGAGACACGTCCAATTCATGTAATTTTTTAAAAAAATTAATAACTGATGAATTATTGCTTAAAACAAAGGGTAGTAAAAAGAAAAAGTGTCAAGTGTGAAGGACAAAGAAAGAGGTATGTAAGGTCAAATTTCAATTTAAGGAAACATAAGATATGTTCACATAGAAGATCAACAAAATAATAAAAAAGGCAAAAGGGCAAGGAAAGAACATAGGAATGGGGTAGAATAGGATGGATGGGTGAGGAAGGGACCTTAACAAGGCATAAATAAAACATGATAACGGGCATGCCAAAGTGATACATGTGGGATAGAGCCCATTGCCAAAACATGGTCTACAGAAGACCCAGATACAACAAGAGGATAGAGGCTACCAGCCTTGGCGCCTCTAGCAAGCACAAGTTTGCCTTTGGTAATCTTTCAGGCAGAATCCCCAAAACAGACATGAAACCCTGCATCATCCAACTGTCCTCAGACATAAGACTGCGCGTAAGCGCAGGTACATGACGTATATCCATGAGCAAAAAGGAACTGCTATTGGAAAACTGCAAAACTGAATATCTCCACAGCCCACAATATCAAGAGACCTGTCATCTCCAAGTCTGACTGATCCAGATACAGTACGATAAGAGTGAAACCACTCACGGTAAGGCATCACATGGAAGGACGCACCTAAATCCAATAACTAGCATTGTGCATACATACTAGGTGTCTCAGTCAAGTGTGAAGCATCAGAAGAACTAGCTGCAAGTATGAACTCATCACTACCATCGGAATCCTCGATCTGCATGACATTAATTTCTTCAATCTTGACGCTGGACTTCGCAGGTACTATGCTGCGATCAGAGGACTTCTCCTGCACTTTCTCTTTGCCCTTATCCTTGCGCTTCTCATTGCGCAACTCATGACACTGTAGTCTAATATGGCCCTTTTTCCCACAATCATGACAAGTGACATTAGCGTTGCGCCCACGCGACTTACTACGCGACTTTCCACGAGATTTAGACCGACCCTTCTGCGAGTCACAACCACGGTTATTACCAGGATCATTCCTGTCATTCCTGCCTCTAACTGTTAAAGCATGTGAAACACGAGAGGCATCCAAGTTTTTGCGATTAACCTCTTCCTGCAGAAGAGCACTCTCAACATCATTTAGTTTCAGAGTAGCACTAGAGGCACATAGGGTAGTGCGGAATACATCCCATGACTCATTCAGAGTCCCAAGCAAGAAAAGAGGAGTTACTTCCTCTCCAAAGGTGATATCCTGCGAAGTCAGGTTCTTCAGTATAGCATGGAACTGGCTCAAGTGAGCAGATATAGTCGCATTATCCTTCATGCGCAGATCCATAAGCTGCTTCAACCAGTACATTTGACTTGCCGGACTTTTCTTATCATAAAGATTCTTGATCTTATTCCATAGATCCCATGCACTCTGTGCTTCCTCAAATACATTATAATGTACCTGTTCAGTGAGAGACAATACAATCGTGGACTTGCGTAGCTCATCAAGTTCAAGCCAATCGTCATTGTCCATAGTTTCAGGTTGCTCCCGACTCAACCGAAGTGGCTTAATCTGAGATTTTTGCACCAAGACCTCCCAAATTTGACTCTTCCCATAAGAGTAGTTGGTACCATCCAGCTTTGTGATGTTAAATATGGCATTATCAGTCGAAGAGGATGCCATAATGCAGGCTGAAAATGCACAGACAATGTAAATCTGCTGGTTGTTTTACTGCAGAAAATGCCCAAAATCCACTGAAATGAGCTCCAAATGGCGAGAAAAGTGTGCCAAAAGATGCTGCCCACTTAGTACTAGGTGCGCTACACCAAATCAGGATATTTCAGCATAAAAAATACTGCTCAGTCCACCAATAAATGCTTGCTGTAATAAATTTCAGAATTGCAATAATGAGAGCAAACTGTCCCAAAACTGGATCTAATGTCAACTAAAAAATGCTAGGTCCAAAGCCGGCATAAAGAGGACAAAGCAAAGCCAAATGACAGTGAAAATACATGAGCATAACACCGAGAGATGTCAAATAGCATCTGCCAGTAAGAGGCACACCCCAGACAATCTAGGCAAAATATAGAATCAACTACCAAAACCTGACACAAATAGGTGTCTGCTCAAAAGAAAGCGGATCCAAAATTGAGACTCAGCTCATAAGCATCCTATGAACCAAGACATATACTCAATGCAACATCCAATTGTCGGAGTATAATCCCAAAGTCTCAATACATCCATAACTGCTCAATGACATAGACTGCTCCAATAGCATGTAATCCCTGCTCAAGGTCAAGTAAGCATGCAAGATGCTCCCACTGGCACAAAAGGCGTACAATTGAGTTAAGGGTTCAAGCAACCCAAGACAAAGTACCAGTGACAAGTGACCAAGTCAATGCGTCATACGCTTCCCAAGAGCATGACATACATGAAGCAACTGATGTAGCAACCACTAAGCAAGACATAATCCCAATGGCAAGATCTCTGTCAAGTCAATACATCCAGTAGCAAGCCAAAGTCAATATCCCTGTGAGTCGGAAGTGCTCAAAACATCCAAATCGGAGCTCCAAAATATCTGTCAAGCATGGACGAACTAAGAGGCATCAACCACGGACCAAAGCATGTAATGCATAGAGCTTATCCGTCAAGTACAGTCAATAGGCATAAGCGGCCCAAATGCCAGTCAAGTCGACCAAACTGCCAATGACAAACCAATAACAACGGAGAAAATGCGATGCTCAAAAGCATTCCGGAATCACGATCATGAGTTCGAAGTCGATCCCCAAAGTGTAATACATCATGACATAACCCATAGCATACATTCGGTATCGATAGAGAAGCAATACATGTGACAAATGAGATTCAGCCCGCTCATGTACAGTAGCTCTAAACAGTCCAAAACTGTCAATTTCCAGCCCAAAAACAATGCCAAATCATGGGCAAATCGAATGCATACATTCCCAAGACATTAGGCATCATGTAGACCGCATACGGGCATCAAACAAGGTAATCGGAGTAGAGTATAAGCATCAAATGCCAATGCCAAGTGCGGCTGCCCTGTTTCCAGCACTGTATAACAGTAAATAACAATCCCAAATCAGCCAATATTTCAGGCCAAAATCATGGCATAATCATGTGCATACATTCCCAAGGCACTAGGCATCATGTAGACCGCATACGGGCATCAAATAGCACAACCGGAATGGAGTATAAGCAACAAATGCTAATGCCAATGGTGCTGCCCTGTTTTCAGCTTGTTATGATAGTTTATGACAGTCCCAAATCTGAAGAAATCAGCCCCGAATGATCAAGACCAATGCCCAAATCTTGAATGACATCAAACATGAAGTCTATAGTCCTCTTGATCAAGGTAGAGAGCAAGAAGCAATGGCCAAGTGTGGAGCTAAAGTAGACGAGTGCTAATAGCCTGGAAAAAAATGGTGCAATCTGCCCTGTTGGTGCTGAACTTGCTACTGCTCCACATGGGCTGAAAAGGGGGTAATGGGGGGCTCAAGAAGGGCCTATCAAAGGCCTATGACAAGCCTCTTTGAGCCTTGATAGGTGTAAGGCACAATATGAGGAGAATAAGCTTCAAGGGTTTGAAGCCATGGCTGCCCTTGCTGTTTGCAACTTGTAGACTGAAATAAAACCCTGAAAGAATGATCAAATACCTCAGTATCAATGCCTTGAAAGTGCCTCTATAGGCCGGGAAGGTGCTCGGGAAGCCGGGAAGTGACGGGAGCTCGGGGAGATCGGATATGGCTGCCGGGATGGAGATCCAATGCGTGAAGGGAGTCGATGCGAAGGTAGAGAAGCACCGAGTTGAGCTCGAGCAAGAGGAAGCCAAGCTCTGATACCAGTTGAAAGGTGAGAAGGATCGAAGCTTGCACACGAGCTATGGCGGGAGAGCAAGAGCAAGAAAGAGAGAGACAAGAAATGGGAACTCCAACAGTCACAATGTGTGACCGGGCCTTCCTTTATTTACTAGTCACTAAAAAATGAATGTAAAGAATAAAGTGATGTGATGGGCGCCCGCCACCTCTAGTGTGCAGTGGCGGGTGTCAGTGTAGTAATACACGGGGCGGCATGGCGGAGGCGCCTTTACCCCAACAGCACTTACCTTAAGGATTGCTCATGTGAGAATGATATATCAGTCACTCACCCCATGACTCACATTACTCAGAGGGGAAGGAAGAAGAACCCATTTCTCACACCTGGTTAATAAATCAACAAGAAAAATGATGTAGAGGAAGTATACCAGTATGCATAAATGATGGTGCATTTGTGCATCCCAATCCATTTGGCATAGGTGCAAGAAGATAGGCCAGAGAGCCTTGCAGTGCCATGCATAGAATAGAGTGATGTGTTTGGTGGTGATGGCAGAGGCCCATCTCATATATATATATAGGAAAATGAAAACGTACCTAGCATGAGTTTTGTAATGTTTCTCAAATCTCACCTCTCAGTTGATGAAAGGAAAAATCAATTACACTTATTAGCCCTGCTCTGTCTCACACTATGTTGATAGATATATGCAAAGCATCACCAATCGACGCCCAAGGAAGGAAGGGGTTGTTGGCTTTGATTGTCAAGATCTCTAGGGAGGGAAGTACTTCTTTAGGCGGTTAGAGCCATTGATTAGGAAGAGATCTTCAAAGGCATTGAGTGCTTGTATTTAAACATAGTTGTTAGAGTTGACTGCAAGGAATTTGTAGGGACCCATCCAGCACTATTGGAGCTTCCCTAAAAACCTTACCAAAGTGTGAATCATAGGTGAGAACGAGATCACTTTCCTTGAAATTTTTTTGCTTGATGAATCTATCATGGTAAGCCTTTTGTCGAGCTTGTGTGGCTTTCATATACTATAATGCCATCCATCTTATTTCGTCCAAATATTCAAAGTGTAGGAGATGGCATTGCAGGGACTTAGTATCTCCCAAACACTCGGTCATAGCCACTCGGAAAGAGGGGAGTTCTAACTCGATAGGGAAGATATCTTCTATGCGGAATACCAACTAAGAAGGTGTTTCTCCTTTAGTAGATGTATGGAAAGTTTTTTATACCTACAGGGCCTCTGTAAGTTGATCATTTCAATCATGGCAATGTGCAGCAGTCGTCCTTGTGAATACTAAGCAAAGGATATGATTGGTAACTTTGACTTGGCCATTGGCTGTGGGGTAGTAGGGTGTGGACTTGCAATGACATATCTTATAAAGCTCTATTAGCTCTTCCATAATCATGTTTAGAAAGTGAGTGCCTCTGTCACTACTAGATTTAAGGGATTGCCAAAGTGAGTGATGATATTCTCATATAGAAATAGAGCCACGCTGTTACCATCATCTCATTGGAGAGCTTCACCTTCACACCACTTCATGTCACATAGTCCGTACATACCGATATGTATTTGTTCTGCTTCCCTTTTTGTTGGAGGATTGATGGGGCCCATGGAATCGATGCCCCGCTTCTCGAACAAACTTCTCGAACGATTTTAAGGGAAGGATGGTGGGATATAGTGGTATATCACTAGATTTGGTAGGCTTTTGCATCTGTTGACAAGTATCACAATGTTTACAATAGTCATAGTAGGCATCTTTACGTAGTGTGTAGGCCACCAATAACCTACACGAGTAGAGCCTTTCTAACTGTTGCTTCTCTTGCAAAGTATCTGCCACATGGCTCATCATGGCATACCTTTAGTACAATATCAATCTCTCGCCTACAACACATGTCTGTAATAATTCATCTTTGCCTCTCTTGTACAAAGTGCCATCTAGCCAAGTGTAAGGGAAAGATTCCAATATAGAAGCTTCTTCTTCTCTCTACTAGAGATTCCAGGGGGTAGTGTTGTGTGGCCCATGGGGTTGGCAATGTCTACATACCATGGGGTTACTATCTTGACTAGAAATAGGGAAGCATCAGGGAGGTCCAAATCATTCTACTCCTCTTCTTCAATTTGAGGGATCTTGTTATAGATGATAATACAACACATGGGAGCCACTAGGATTGGTAACCACTTTAAAATCAAACTCTTGGAATAGAAGGAGCCATCTCATCATTTTTCCTTTAACATCTGCCTTATTCCTCAGGAAGGATAGTACCTCATGGTCCACATAAAACTTGAAGTGCATTGACAACATGTAGTGTCAAAACTTCTCCAAGGTAAACACCATTGCCAGGCATTCTAACTCCATGACTGTATAGTTCCTTTCTTGATCTATTACTTTTCAGCTTGTATATTCCTGATCTATTACTTTTCAGCTTGCATAGTAGATGGGATTATCTAGCTTCGAGGAGCCCTTTTGATATAAGACCATACCTAACCCTTTGATGACAGATGCATCAGTGTGCACATGGAATCCCTTCGTCCAATCAGTAGTTGTAGGATGGGTGCTTTAATCAAACATTGCTTCAAAGTGTTGAAGGCTTCTTCACAATCAATGGTCCAAGTAAATTCTGCATCCTTCCTCATGAGTTTATGCATGGAGGACTGTCTTTGTTACAAAGTGTGCAATGAACCATCTATAATAGGAAACATGGCCAAGAAATCCCTCATCTATTTGAGGTTGATTGGCACAATTAGAGATGCAACCTTCTCAATCTTGGTAGGGTCTATTGCTATCCACTATTGTGCATAGACAATGTGGCCCAAAAGAACACCTAAGGAGACTCCGAAGATGCATTTTTCGGGGTTGAGGAAGATTCCATAATCTCAACATCGATCAAAGCATTGGTCTAGGTGTCACTAATGTTCATAGATTAGGCTATAGACATAGAAGTCATCTAGGTGTACCTCAATGAAATCATACATGTGATTTTGGAATGTGGCCATCATCACTTTTTGAAAGATAGCAGGGGCATTACAAAGCCCAAACAACATCACTCTGTAAGGGTAGGTTGTCGGATGTGGGATTACCATTGACACATGTCTCCCTCCATTTGGGGGCTACATTTTGACTTATGAATATCTCCCAAGTGTCATTCTTATGTAGGGGGTCTATCTGTCTCTAGTAGACCGTCTCATGGCAGGCTCTGCTGCCTGCCCAACTGCCTGTCCAACACCCTGACCATGAGCATCTGCTGCAACTGTAGGCTGTCCAACTGGCTGTGCGGGAGCTCTCAGCTCCTCCTCAAATATGACCGTGCGGATCTCAACAACTCTCTTAGGCTGCCTATGCATCTTTTCTTCATGGAAGACTACATCATGACTGCGGATGACTTTCCGCGCCTGCGGATCCCAGAGATGGTAACCCATCTCGCCTGCATTTTCATAACCAAGGAAAATGCATTTGACACTCTTGGGATCCAGCTTACTTCTCTTGTCCCTGGGCACATGGCAAAATGCCTCATATCCAAAGACACGGAGATGCGCATAAGAGGGAGGTTTTCTTGTCCATACCTACTCTGCAACTTGGAAATGCAAACCACTAGAGGGTGATTTGTTTATGACATGCATAGCTCTACTAACTGCCTCATCCCAAAAGCTCTGTGGTAGGCCTGCATGGCTAAGCATACTACGTACACGCTCCTGGATGGTTCTATCCATCCACTCAGCCAAACCATTCTGGGGGGGTTGTAGGGGGCGGTCAATTGACGCTTAATACCCCTCTCATCACATAACTACTCAAAAGCACGTGAGACATACTCACCCCCATTATCTGTCCTTAGGCATTTTAGCCTATACCCAGACTGGTTCTCAACCATCTCTGAAACACAGCCAAGACATCGGATTTCAGCTTAATGGGATAAGCCCAAACTTTCCATGAAAAATAATTTATGAACATAACAAAATACTTTGCACCACCCATAGACTGACAAGGCATGGGCCCATAGACATCCGAATGTACCAATGCCAAGGGCTCACTCATGTGTGGCCTACCAGACTTCTTGTGCGTAGACCTAGTCTGCTTGCCATAAAGATAATGCTCACATGAATCAAAACATGCATAATCAAGGGGCGGTAAGTACTACAAACCAGAAAGCATTTTCATTCCCTTCAAAGACATATGGACCAAACGAGAATGCCAAAGAGATACATGTGGGATAGAACCCATAGACAAAACATGATCAAGGGAAGAAGTTGATACAATCAAGGGGTAGAGACTGCCAGCCTTGGCACCTCTCACAATCACAAGTCTGCTACGAGTGATCTTCCATGCAGAGTCTCCAAAACATACATGATATCCTGCATCATCAAGCTATCCAACTCGCATGAGACTACGTGTCAAAGCAGGTACATGACGTACATCCTGCATAACAAAAATGCTGCCAGAAGGAAACTGTAGCCTAACATCACCAATGTCCACAATATCAAGAGAGCTGTCATCACCCAAGCACATAGAACCCGAAATAGTATGGTATGAATGAAACCACTCTCGGCAAGGTGTCACATGAAAGGACGCACCTGAGTCCAAGAGCCAACACTGTGCATACATAGAGTGTATCTCTATCATCTGTGAAGTGCTAGAAGAAGCTACTAGGATATAATCATCATCATCAACATTCTCAGGCTGCATAACATTGATCTCTTCAATTTTAACACTGGATTTTGCAGTTACTATGTTGTGATCAGAAGACTTATCCTGCACTTTGTCTTTCCCCTTATCTTTGCACCTTTCATTGCGCAATTCATGGCATTGTGGCCTAATATGGCCCTTTTTCCCACAATGATGACAAGTAACATCTGCATTCGTGCCATGGGATTTGCTACGTGACTTCCCACGAGACTTGGATCGAGATTTGTGAGAATCCCGTCCACGGCCACTACCACTGCCATGCTTTCCATATCCATCATTCCTGCCTCTAACTGTCATAGCATGAGACACACGAGAGGCATCCAAATTCTTACGGTTATCCTCTTCCTGCAGAAGAGCACTCTCAACATCAGATAATTTCAAGGTAGCAGTATAGGCACATAATGTAGTGCGGAATGTATCCCATGACTCATTAAGAGTACCAAGCAAGAAAAGAGGAGTGACATCCTCTGCAAAAGTGATGTCCTGCAAATTCAAGTTCTTGAGTATAGCATGGAACTGGCTCAAGTGAGCAGACATAGTCAAATTCTCCTTCATGCGCAGATCCATAAGCTGCTTCAGCCAATACATCTGACTCGCTGGACTTTTCTTGTCATGGAGATTTTTGATCTTTTCCCACAACTGCCATGCACTCTGAAAGACATTATAGTGAACCTGTTCTGTGAGAGACAATACAATAGTGACTTGCATAACTCATCAAGCTCAAGCCATTCCTCATCTGGTGGCATAGTTGCAGGTAGATGCCCGCTTAACCTCAAAGGTTTGATCTGCGATTTCTGCACCAACACCTGCCAAATCTGGCTCTTTCAATAAGAGTAATTTGTACCATCAAGCTTAGTGATGTTGAAAATAGCATAATTAGTGGACAAACTCGCCATAATGCAGGCTAGAAGACTGTAGAGAGTTCAAAACTGCTTGTTGTTTACTGCAAAAAATGACCAAAAAATCACGAAAATAGAGAAAAAATGGCAAAGAAAGTGGAACCAAAGCTGCTGCCCACCAAGTACTAGTAAAATTATATCATTTCAAAGTGTTTTAGCATGAAAAATCCATGGCAGTCCATACATATATGCTTGCTATAATAACTTTTAGATTTCAGTAAAAGAGAGCTAATAGTGCCAAAATCGGATCCCAAGGCAATCAGATACTGCCAAGACCAAAGCCAGCATCATGCACGCATAACATAAGCATATGATGGTTGATAAGCATGAATCCAACACCCAAGTATGTCATCCAAACATCTGCCAATGAGTAGACAAACCCCCAGTCAAGGGGCAAAGTGTTCCTGCCACTACCAAAACTTGACACAAGTAGGTGTCAGTTCACGAAGATACAGATCCAAAACTAAGACTTAGATCATAAGAATACAATGAACCAAGACATATGATGTATCATCCCAAAAGGTAAGAAATCCCAAAGTCTCAAGTGTATGTAACTGCTCAATGGCATGTAACGGTTCAATGCATAAAAGTACCACCTACTCAATGTTTGATAAGAATTCAAGAATGCTCCCACTAGAACAAAAGCTTTATGTATGAGCTCAAGAGCTCAAGCCAAGGCAAGACACAGTGCCAATGACATAAGTCCAAGACAATACATCAATAGTACATCTCGAACATGTAGGCAGTAGAGCATCCGTAAGCATGTAAGACATCAAATACATCCCAATCCAAACTCTGACAAGCGAAGTAACATCCAAGACTACTCTAGATAATCCAAAATGCATCCAAGGTGGGGCTTCAATGAGCACTCAAGCTCAACGTATGCATAGGGTAATCAATCGTGACATGGGCATCAAGCTGTAGGCAATGGGCATGCATAAACCCAAGAAGCATAACTGTCAAAGCATATACCAATGTCAATAAGTGCGGGCTGAAATAAGCTCAAGATTCCAAAAGAATACACACTCAATGACAAGCTCAAAGTCGTCCCTCGATGATCAATACATCATAGCATAATCCAAGACATACATCCGGAAGCAATAGGCATATGTCAAAGCATGAAAGATAGCTTTAGCCCAAGAGTATTCAACATGCATTTACTATTATAAATATGTATTTCCAGCCCCAAAATCGGGCCAAAATCATAGCATTACATGTAGCTTCAATCCCCTAATCAATCATGATGCAATAGGCATCAAACCGGTAATGTAGTCATGCCCAAACAAGCATAGGCATACAAATACATGCTGTCTCAGACCTGAAATCTATTATAGAAGATTTTGTCATCAGAATTTGGAAAATCCGACATCACCATCGCGTTCGGAGCATGCCAAAACCCCAATTCAGACTCTTACCTTGCTCGAATCGGGTTTCGAATGCCCAAGATATGACAAAAAGAGTGATTTTTGGGCCAGATTTTGAAACAGGCACAAAAAAAACGTGAGCTGGCTAGGGGGGTCTACTGTCCCACGTGTCAACAATGGGGCCCAAAGGGGGCACAAATGAGGGCCAAAGAAGGCCTACACCAAGCCTTAATAGACTGGAAGCAAGATCCAGGTGAAGGAAGCTCCAAGAGATGTGAGCTATGGTTGCCCGCAACTTGTTTATAGCCTGTGAGACCTGAGAACTGAAGTAAACCCTGAAGAAAGTAATCAAATACCTCTGATGCAATGCCATGAAAGTGCCCAATAATGCCAGGAAGGTGCTCAGGAAGCTGGGGAGTGACAGGAGCTCGAAAGAGTTGGATATGGCTACCGGGAAGGAGACCCAATGCAAATAGGGAGTCGATGGGATACTGAGAATGCCACAAACCAAGCTCAAGAGTCGGAAAGCAAAGCTCTGATACCAGTTGAAAGGGAGCGATGGGTCGAAGGTTGGACTCGAGAGCTATGGCGGAATAGCAAGAGCAAGAAAGGAAGAGACTAGAAATGGGAACTCCAGCAGTCACAATGTGTGATCGGGCCTTCCTTTATTCAATCTGTCACTAAAAGAATAAAGAATAAAGTGATGGTGATAGGCGCCCGCCACCTGCAGTGTGCGGTGGCGGTGATTGTCAGTGTAGTAATACATGGGTGGCTAGACAGAGGCGCCTTTACCCCCCAACAACACGATCACATCTAGATAGGCTAGGCACAATTTCTTCAATGCATTCATAAATTTTTTGTGTAGCATCGGTTGAATGGTTGCATAGCATGAATCCGTTGTTGCATATTTTCTCAAATCATGTATGACTGGGCACAGAGTTCATTTCAAAAAACCATATTCCTGCTAGGGCACATTGCATAAAAATCAGGTTCATATCCAGGGAATGTTTATTTTGAAGACTCAAGGATCAAAGGAAAAGGTCGTAAGTTTTACATTGTCAGCGAGTATTTCTTGAAGAAAAAGAGGACATGTGTGCTGAAAGTGTGTGCAATTACAAGAACAATAGGCCAAGGAAGGGAATAAGTCGTCCAAGATAAAAGATGGAGAAAAATGATGTGATTTACAAAAATTAATATTTTTGCTCAGTTTTGATGGATTTTCGTAATTCTGCACATGCAGGCTTGTCGAATAGATGCGTTCCGATCATTTTGAGTAGCCAAATAACTATATTCGGAGTTCAAATGACGAAGTTATGATCCAAACAAGTTGCAAACATGCATAGGGCAGAAAAAACGAAAATAGTGCAAAGCAGTAGAAAAGCAAAAGCCAAAAGATGAAAGCAAAAAGCCTAATGTATGTGAGTGCAGATAGAAAACTATATAGGGAGAGGAGATTGAAGAGTTAAGGGCCTTCCCCCTTGCTTACAATTGTATTATGTGAGAGAGGAGAGTGGAGGGTCGCATGCTAGAGTGAGCTCTTCTCATGCCAATTTGGAAGTTGAAGAATTTGGATTTTGTGGTATCGAGAGTCAACTCAAGGTTGTTAAGATATGAGAATATATTTCACTTGGTTTGTTTTCAAATTATTGATATTTTCATTGTATGGTTGTGTGATGCTCTACCTGCATATGGGTTTTAAATTTTTGAGTTATAAGAGGCGTTGTTTTTTATCTTGTTTTCGTGTGGGGCTTGAGGTGTATTTTCAAATATTTAAATTTTTCAAGTTATGTTGTGCATTCGAAAAAGTCAAGTATCCCAACCGGCACTCCTTAACATCTCATTATCGGGTTGTGAGTGAGGTTTGCTCTCGATCATCACTCGCGTAACATCTCTTTTTTGGTGCCCCCGCTAAGGAGTGTCGAAATTTTTTGGACTTTGTGCGTGATTTGTGAATTGATATCTTGTTTGTAATCGTTTTTTTGATGGCTAGTTCTTTTCTTGAATTTTATGGAAAGAAGGGAGAGGATCCTTCAAAAAACTGGAGCTTGGATGTATTATCCAAAAAATAAATGACTCAACCCTGAAACTCCAAATTCTTGATTTTCAATTGTTGGATGAAGCTCGTAATTGGTTTGAAGATTATGAAAAGACCCTTAGATTGAAAAATCCTCATGTTCCTATGGAATATGAAGCAACTAAGCAGGCGCTCCTTGTCCATTTTAAGGAAACTGAAACTTCCCACGACCTTTGGAGAAAAATAGAAACTTGCCAAAAGAGAGAAGACCAGACCATAGATTTTTTTGCCATGGAGTACGCTAGACTTTGGGATCGTTGGAATGTATCTTTAGGCCTAGGAGAGAGAGCCCTAAAAATGTTGAAAATCAAACATTTCATTGAAAAATTGCAAGGAGAGGTGAGGGCAAAATTGAAAATAAAAGAACCTAGTACTTTTGAAGAAGTTGTGATGATTGTCGTAGAAAAAGAGAGAAAAATTGAGAAAATTAAAAAAAGAGAGTCATTTAGAACACCTGTTGAAAATAGAGACCAAAATTGGCAAGGACAAAACTTTCAAATGTTAACGAGACAAAATGCCCAATTAGCACCAAAGATTGAGGATCAATTGTCTATCCAATTACAAAATATGAGATTAGGAGCCATGAGAGGAAGACCTTGGGGAAGAGGGAGTGAAGGACCTGTAAGATAGACCAATCAGGAAAATTTAGGAAGTGGGAGAGGAGTAAATGGTAGAGCATATTTTCATAGACTGATGGCGACTTGTTTTTCCTGTGGAGAGTTAGGTCATGTGAGTACAAATTGTCCTTATCTGCCTAGAGCAGGTGGGGATATGTATCCTTTACCTCGAAATTTGCCTAACAGATAGAATGTTTTTGGGAAAGAAATTAAAAATGATTCTACCTCTCAAGAACTTAGGTTGAATGAAGAAGAGAAAGGAAAAAGTGCCATAAATTGTATTCTTATAGAAAATCAAAAAAAGGAAAATAAAATTGTTGATGTAATGCCTACAATTAAAAGAAGAAGAGATGCTAAGAGAGACGAACCTGAAACTAGTAAGGTTGGTGAGGAAAGAGGAAGAAAAACAAAGAGAGGAGAGAAAAAAGAGAAGAGAAGGGAAAATAAATCGAGAGCGCCTAGAAAACATTATCATGCTACTGATATTCCTTTGGGAGAAGGAGAGAGTGATTATGACCTAAAAAAGGATATGATGGGTAAGAAAGCTGATATATCTTTTGCTCAGTTGATGGAGTTGTGCCCTAAGATGAGAGGATAGTGGAAGAAATTAGTGAATCCGAAGTATAAGGAAAAAAGGAAAGGAACAGTGAGAGTTTTGAGTGTTGAAGAATTTCCTGATATTTGTCCTATTGTTGATGCTTGGTATAAGAATCAGAACATAGGAGAAGCATATATTAATGGAGGAGTGCAAATTAGTGTGATTACTTAGGCTTGTGTTGAGCAATTTGGACTTCGAATCATTGAAGGGTCTAAATTTCAAATCAGGCTTGCTAATCATGCTAAAGTGAAGTGCTTAGGTATGATTCAGAATTTGGAAGTAAAGGTTTATGGAGTCTATATGAAAATTGATTGTCATGTTATGCCAATAGGGTTGGGAGCTTTTCCGCTCATTGGACAATTGGGTGTTTGGATGAGGATAATGACCTTAATGTGTTACCTAAAGTACCTATTTGTGAAAAGTCTTTTGAGAATGTTTGTGATAAAGAAATAGAAAAAGATGACTCTTTGAAGTCTTGTTGTTTGAATGAATGTCTTAAGGAGGTTTTGTTTGATGTGGATCATGGTGTCTTTGGATATTTTGTGATGATGGGAGATGATTTTGTAGTTTTTTCTGAGATTTTTGCAATTTTTTTGGATGAGTTTGATTTTGGCAACATAGAAAGGGTTCAAACCTTATTTCAAAAACCTAGCTTTATCACGTTTTTCTTATGGGAGGATGGGATGGATATGTGGATTGTCATTATGGGTGATGAGATGTTTTTCTTTGACAATGTGAGTTGTTTTGACAAATTTGGATTTGAAAAGTTTGAGGATTTCAAAGAGAATTTTTTTAATGATTTTTGTGTGTCCGTTTAGAAGTGGTTTGAGAATGGTGTGCCATGGATTTTTTTAATTTATGAGTTTGAAGAACTCAGAGATAGATCGTTGGATTCAATTTTGATTGGTACCTTTTCTTGTGTTTGTCAATAGCTACTGAACATTGAGGAGCTAGGTATGTTTTCTTGTTGAAACTTTTACATATCACGGGGATTATGGGTTCACGAGCACTTCACGTTGCACTTGTTGATGCACTGCACTTGGGGGTCGTCTCCTATTCTTATCAAATACTTCCATGCCATGGGTTGGGATGAATAACATTTTGCACCATCATTGAGCACTAGCATGGCATGAGGTTCACTGTAACTATATGCAGTAACTTTTAGATGCACACACACATGAGAGAGCTGTAATGAAGGAGACCTAGGAGAGAAGGGAGAGACTGTAGAAAGGAGAGAGAAAGAGGAAGAAGATGAGAGAAAAAGAGAAAGAAAGACTAGCAAAAGAGAGAGAAAGACCGAAAAAGAGAGAGAAAGAGGAGGGAAGCCATGAAAGCTAGGAGGAAGGAGAAAAGAGAGACTTGATTATTGATAACTGATGCCCTAATTGGGTCTCTCAACACCTTATATACCATGTAAGTGTAACTGGGTATTCCCATGCTAATCCGTGCCCTACCCATCTATCCCCACTCTTTTACATTCCATCCCGACCCCGAAGGTTTTTGCCCTAAAAAACAAAAGGAGGTCCTATGGCTCACAGCGAAAAGGGGGGGGGGTTGCAGAGTACTACTCTGCTCAGCATTACAAGGGAGAATATAGGTATGGTGAAGTATAATCTCATGTGGAATTGGGGCATAGAATTGTGTATATGATGTATATGACATGTGCAAGTTGATAGCATACGAGTTTGTCCTCCAATTCTTGACAATTAGGGGTTGACAAACAGTGGACAGCATGCTATCTGGAACAGGCCCGCTGGAGAAAACTGGTCATAACTTCTTATGGGCAGCTTCGATTGAGGTGTGTGACATGTCAAAACAAAGCTCATGAAGCGTACTTTCAAGCCATATAGGTGACACTTGACTGTCATTAATGCAAGGTAAAAACTATTCTGAAATAGTATGCTATCTGTAAGTTGTCTGCATTTCAGACTAGGGCAAATTTAGTTACTGCTCGATCAAAATTGCATCCTTGAAGTAGGGAAAGAACTGCACTAGTGAAATTTTGATCAGCATAGGGCTTTTCCAAGACCATTCCATTCCCCGGGATCAAATGGATAACTTGCATAATAAGCATCAAGGGCACAAGGGTCATCCATACAAGCATGGGTCACCATACTACCACCGAGGTCAAAAGGATAATTGTGATCCAATGCATCCACTGTATCATAGAATTAATTCATGGTGTCATCGTCAAGCATTGATGGTGGCACAAGATCCTTACCAACACATATGGTAGCATGCATTGACTTGTCCATAAACTTATTGGGAACCACTAGGTCAAATCGGACTGGAGGAGATGAGGCTGCAATCAATACAGTATTCAATGCATCAATCCCTAGGCATTTCATGTCCATGAGTTTCACATGTGTTTACTGCAGCACAGAGGATTAGAAAAATGGAAAAAGGAGATAACCGAAAGGGCACAGGACAAAGGAAGGAAAAGGTGCCCTGGATGGAAGTCAAACCCTGAAAAATTTGAATGACGACCTCTCCAGATGGCCTCAATGTCACCTCGAGAAAAGAAAAGAGTAAAAGTGCACCATTAATTGTGAAAGCGCTTCCGAATCCTTGTAAAAGAGTGCCAGGCTCACTCCTGTGCAAATTTTATGCATTAGTTGGGAATGGGATAAGTTAGAATGGTGGGAGATAGGAAAAGAGGGCCTAGGCTAATGGCCGGCCATGTAAAAAGTGGGGATGACCGCCCAAAAAGTAGGGCATGTATATAAAATTCAAAAGTGAATGAGAAGATCATTCTTGTGTATGGCCAAAGCTTCTTCTTCTTCTTCTCTTGTTTCTTGCCTTCTTGCTTGTGCTCGAGTGAGGGATTGAGGGAGTGTGAGGGAGTATGAGGAAGTGAGTGTGTAAGTGTGAGGGATCGTGGAGAAGAAGCTCCCCATCTTCTCTCTTCATCTTCTCTTCTTCCCTTCTCTTCTCTTCTCTCATGCGGCTATGGAGGATGGAGCTTGACAAAGAGGGCTTGAGGTTGCTTGCACGTGCCGCAAGGATGATGGAGCTACCGGAGTGCAAGAGAGAGGAGGGAACTCGATCGAGCATCAAGGTAAGCTCACTACATCCGTAAGGTAGGCATTGCGTATTGGCTATGTGAGAGGTAGCCATGGCCACTCGGCTTGAAAGGCTTGATCAATAACGGGTCCGTAGGTCTCGTGGTAGAACTCCGTAGCTCCCCTTCATTTTGGTTCCGTTGCCAGGACAGATAGAATCGAGCCTTGAGCGCCGTGCGCATCGAATTGAGCATAGAAATAGGGTTTGTAGCCCGAACCAGTGCTCAAGATAGTTAGGAGATTTAGGAGGTTTTAATCCTTGGAGCAAGTAAGTATTTTGATTTGTTGTTGAATATTAGAGTAGTACCATCCATCTCCATCTTTGGTTTTGATTTTTGTTGCATTAGGTTAAGATTAGGATATGAAAAAGAAGGAAAATAGAAAGGGTTCTATTGCTGTTAGAAACAGGGAAATAGGGGCACATATTCAAATTTCTAGTGGAAAGAGTGTGAGGGATTAGCTTCTGAGGTTACACCAGACTGGGATGGGGCAATAAGAGGCCCAGGGAACTAGGAAAGACCACATTTGAAGTTCTGCCTTGTGAGAAGAGAGTGAGCTTGAGAGCCAATGAGAGAGAGAGAGAGAGAGAGAGAGAGAGAGAGAGAGAGAGAGAGAGAGAGAGAGAGAGAGAGAGAGAGAGAGAGAGAGAGAGAGAGAGAGAGAGAGAGAGAGAGAGAGAGAGAGAGAGAGAGAGAGAGAGAGAGAGAGAGAGAGAGAGAGAGAGAGAGAGAGAGAGAGAGAGAGAGAGAGAGAGAGAGAGAGAGAGAGAGAGAGAGAGAGAGAGAGAGAGAGAGAGATGCATGGAGATCCTTGGAGTGTCGATCGATTCGAGAACCATAGTGATTCCAGGTATGTCTGGCATTTCCTTGTAGTATTTTGCACCTATTTGGAAGGCACTGGATGATTCCATGGAGTAGGCGTTGAGCTTGAGGCATCGCGCACAACCCACGGGCCGTCGTCTGTGCAGTCGGACTAGCCTATCCGACTCCTAGAATCAGGCCTTTCAATCCCAGAATCAGACCTTCCAATTTCTGGAGTCGAACCATCCGACTGCTAGAATCGGACCACCCTATCCGATCTGATTCCCAGAATCGGACCACTGCGAGAATCTGACCCAGTCTCAAAATCAGACCATGTGTCCTAGTCCTAAAATTGGACCTAGTGCCAAAATCAGACCATTGGTCCTAGCACCACAATCGGACCACTCATCCCATCCTGGTAGTCGGACCCCCTTTCTGACTAAGGAGATTGGACCAAAGTAGAAATCAGACCACCTTGTTCGAGTCTCAAAATCGGACCAACTGCGATAATTGGACCACTTTTCCTAGTGTGAGAATTGGACCATCCCGTCCGATTCCCAGAATCGGACCAGCCATCCAACTCCTAGAATCGGATCACTTCACCTGAACTTAAAATAGAGGGTTTTTAAACCTGGCTGCAATCCTGGCCACCCTATTCATATCTCTGACCCCCCTGGAAACCCAATTTAGCCCTTAGAAGCTAGAGACTGGATAGGATAACTGCGGATTTACCCCAAACAGCTAGACACTGAGTGGACTGAATTTAGAACTTGACTTGACTTTCAGTAACCAACCAACCAACCCTGAATAGAGAACGCAACATGGACTTTCAGTAAGACCTTAGATTAGCCAGAACCCACACTTAGAGCCATATCAGGCTACCAACGTGAGGGAAAGAGTGGAGTTTGCATTGAGCATTGCCTGCATCCACACCTCACACTTGATTTTATCACCAAAGGTGCACTACAAGAAAAGAAAAAGCATGTTTTCGCACTGAGCACTAGAAAGCATGAAGCAAAACTTGTGAATAAGATTGACAACTGCTTTCAATAACAAGGAACTCATCAGGAGATATAATAACATCAAGGAACCCACTATTAGGAGAAGATCCCAAAACATAGTTGGGTGCTCGAGAGCCCCATCAGTAGGACCCTAAGAGGACACTAAGATCTAGAAGGTGACAACATAGAGGATCGGACACTATCGGAGCTACTCAAATTGATCGATGACCTTGTGGAGATGGAAGTGGGAGTAATGTCAGGATCATGAGGTAGACAAAGGAGAGTACCGACTGGACTTGGGAGAATTCCCGGTCTTAGTGTAGGAGTTAGTCAATGAGTATGACCTGTTGACTAGGACGGTAGTTTAGGGCAGACCAGCAAAGGAAGTGGTAACAAGCCTAGAAGAGGAACGAAAGGCGATTAGAAAGGTGCTAGAGAGCATAATTTCTTATAACCATGAGTAGAAGGCTAGGAAACTCCAACAAGATGTAGACATGTACGAGGCCCGCCGGCGTGTGCTAGCCTTGACTGGTGCAGCCAAAGCAGGGCCAAATGCATAGAGAGAACGAGCAACAGAGGCTGACTTATCATTGAGTGAACTCTAGCCAAGCGGCTCATGGAAAATATGTTTGGTGAGTAGAGCGCAACAGCCTTAGCCACTGCATTACTGTCGGGATTAGGGATCACACAAGGGGCAAAGGGGAAATCTAGAATCCCTATTGTAGCAAAGCAGCTAGACAAGTATGAACCTAGCAATGACCCATATAGCTTTGTGGAGCAATTTGAACACGTGTGCGAAGCAAATGGTCTCATGGACCTTGCACAATGCTCTCAAGATTTTGGTCTGTGCTTAGGTGATAAAGGGAGAATTTGGTACATTAGTCTAGATGTAGCTGAGCGCAAGTACTTTGCCCATCTTAAGGACCTCTTTATCAAGAGATTCTTTGAGACAGGGTACTTTGACAATCTCATTGTCTGATTGATGAATGTCAATTAGAGGAAAAAGGAAGACGTAAGGGACTATGTCACTCATGTGCGTAGCCTCTTCAAGAGGATCCTTGCAAATGAGCCACCTAACGAGAAGGCGGTGTCTACCATATTTATAAATGGAATTCGAAGCGAGGAGCTCTACAAGGCTTTGGCTAGTAACTCCACTCTACATCGAGACGTGTTAGCTAGAGTCTTTGAAGAGGCAATAAGGGTGGACGATTAGCTTAGGGAGCGAAGCATGAGGAACACCAATCGGGAGGTGCAAGTCAGAGAGCTCCAAAGCGCTTGATAGCTTCAAGAGAGAGAGAGAACTCTAGCATACAAGATAAGGGAAAGAGCATTGACCAAGGCTAGGAGCTGGCTAAGGTGAGAATGGAGCTTGCATGATTGCAAGACCAAATGAGGAAACCTGTGCGGTCGCATATGTAGTGCATACACTGTGGCGATAACCACCTCCCAGCTGAGTGCCAAGATCCTAGATCTAGGCTATGCTTGAACTGCAATAGGTTCGGTCATAATGCATTACATTGCAGACTGCCAAAGAGATTCCCATATGCGTAGCAATACAACCCTCCATAGTTAGGCAACAAGCCACCTAACCTCCTTGGCAGGGGAGCCCAGTTGGCACTTCCAGCACCAAATGATGCAAGACCGGCCATTCCTAGGCTAGAGATGAACCCAACAGGCATACCCAGACCACCAGGGCTCTATGTAACCCATCCACCGAGTGATGCTCCTATTCACTATGTGGAAGAACCTAGTGAAGAGGAGACCTACGTGAACCCATACATATCCTATGATGAGGAAGGCAATCTAGTTTTGATGGACTACCAACTAGTACTGGTGATGGTACTAGGTAAAGGAAGAGGTAGAGGCTTTGGAGGACCAAGCCAAGATCCAATCTCATGCTGGACTTGCGGTCATTCAGGCCATATTTCATCACACTACCTGGAAAGGGAACATGCAAAAAAGGACAAAGCTGACCTTTGATGCACCGAGTGGAATCACACACCTATTTCTTGACTGTCCTAGACGAAAGCCATCAACTAGTTCTACCAATGAGCCCTCAGTACCCTTGGGGCTGTTTGGTGTGGAGACCTTTGGCAGTAAGGATACACCCATCCCACTACATGTCATGATGCGAGCACAGACAAAACAAATAAGCATCTCATTGCTTGGGCCGAGTAACCTAGATGCAGTCTCGTTGGGAAAGAAAAGTCAGAGGAGAAGGAGAAAGAGAACATATGCAAAGATTACCCTTAAGACTGAGGAAGCTACAACGCTAGTGATGGGAAAGAGGGTCACTGATGGAGATGTAGAGACCCCAGCTCCTAAGATAGTAGAACTAGGGAGTGCCAAGGTAGGGGAATACCCCCACCCCAAACAACAACTCGAGGTTATAGCCAAAGTCAAAGAGTAGGTCAAGGATGACCAAGAATACCTTGAGGATGTAGAGCCCATACTGGAAGACCAAATTGAAGACCTCTCTAGTGTGAGTACACCCGTTTCACCGTTGCGACCCCAATCATGGAACACACCCACACCACATGAAATTCCATAAAGGCAAGACCAGGAAGAAGCATGTTAGCAAGCTAACCAAGACATATGGCCAAAGAGTGCTGACCAACAAGGAGAAAGGCAACCACCTAGTAGCCTCCTCACCACTTTAGTAACCACTCCAGTAACTGTGAGCCTAGGAGATCTGCTTCGGCAGCACCCTTCCTTATGGCAAGAATTAAAGTATCTGGTGGAGGGAAAAGAGGAGCATACTGCCGCTCACTTGCAAGAGCAGGACGTAGTCACGCAGATTCCAAGCCTAACGCTACACTTAGTTCCAAGGTCACTGCACGTCAATGCTTTTTGGGAAGGCACTGAGATGCATGTAGTCTTACCTATCTTAGCCTTGGGAGATGTAACACGAAAAGGAATCGTAGACACAGGCACCGGTGTTAGTGTCTTGAGCCACGCAGTTCTAGAAGCCTGGGGAAACCCACTTGTGGAAACGGCCAGGTTCAATGTCACATTGGCCAACGGAATGAATATCAGACCATTCGGAGTCCTAAAGAACTGGCCAATGAAGGTCACAGGGGTGCAGTTTTCCGTGAACTTCATTGTCATGAAGGGAGTGGACTATGATATACTGCTAGGCCGACCCTAGATAAGTAACGCTCAAGTTATTGAAGATTGGGGTAACAATGTCATCTTCTTGGGGAATAGAATAGAAGTGGTGAGGGTTGAGATGGATACTTGGAAGACTACCCCAGCCGACCTTGATGCTATCTCAACCATGCTAAAAGGTGATGCACAGGAAAGCAAACCCTATGGGTCATTGACCAAGTACATCCCTTGCCCTGAGGACAAGCGAGATTGGATGCACATCTTGGCAACCGTCGACCTACCGTTCTCAGATGAGGAAGAGCTATATAGGTAAGCTGCTAAATCCCCAAGCATGCCATAAAGGGAGCCAACCGTGCCACTCTGCATGATGGCAAGAAGCTCACGTAACCGAGGAAAACCGGTCTCGTTCCATATCCCCACCAACAAGCTCAAGCTTCAGGAAACCATAGAGTACATAACCGATAAATTGAAGGGCAACATGGCTGCCAATCTAAAAACCCTAAGTAATCTTTTGGCTAAGCCTGAGTGGAAATGGACCAAAATTCACGACCTAAACCTATTATACAATTGGGCCTTAGTCATTCATGAAAAGGAGATTGGAGAGGAAAGCCTGGGGGATGATGAGTAGTCAAAGGGGCAAGACTCTGATGATGAGGAGTATGAGGACTGCCGCTCTATTGGAGACGAGAGTGAAGAAGAGTTAGACACGATAGAATATGACACTGAAGGGAGAACGATCAAACAGATCAAGGCAGACTCTAGGCTTAGAAGGGAAAGGGTAGGCTGGAATAAGAGAGGAGTCATGCGGATGGAGTGCGATAGATCCTAGTTGGAGCACATGGGAGCCATGGATTACGAGCAGGCAAGAGTGGCACAACCATTGGTAGTTCCAGTGTTTAAGACGGATACACCTACTGAATTACGACCCCCTGGCAAAACTCCTTCTTCAAGCGAGGGATGCGAGAATTTAACTCAGAGTCAGAAGTTAGTACAGAGAGTGATCCCGAAATACCCCAACCCTCTAAGGTTAGATGCACCAAAGAGGACTTGCCAGTCCACCTAAAGTGCAGATGACTAAAGGAGGAGGCCAAGAAGCGAACTAAGGACTCAGAAGCAGAGAGGCAAAAGAAGTCGCAAAATCTCCCCAAATGCTTCACAAAGTTTAAGAAGGGTGATAGAGTGGTGATTCTGCTAGGAGCAAAGAGACAAGGGCAAACCAATGAGCCAATTGAGGGACCCACCAAGGTCAAGGAAGTCAACTTGGCAGGGGAAGGCGAGAAGCCTCGACCTATGTTCATTGTTGACAACTTGACCAAGGATGAGGAGGCTAAACTGGTTGCTCTCTTACAAGATTATGTCGACGTGTTTGCCTGGTCCTTGCAGGAATTTAAAGGAGTCGATCCTAGGGTTGTGACCCATAATATCCCAATGGTTCTAGATGCGGTGCCAATAAAGCAATGACCTTACCCTATGAATCCCAGACACACCTATGTAGTGAAGGAGGAAATCGATAAGCTCCTGAAGGCAGGATTTATATATGAGATTTAGCACATGGATTGGGTATCACCTATAGTGATCGTTATGAAAAAGAATGGTAAAATTCGAGTGTGGGTGAATTACAAGAAAGTTAATGTTGCTACAAAGAGATACAACTATCCCTTACCGTATACCGGGCACATGCTGGAGAGGGCAGTAGGCAAAGAATCCTATAGCTTCCTAGATGGCTTCTCTGGCTATAATCAAGTACAAGTGCAACCTGATGACAGGCACAAGACTGCATTCACCATGGAGTGGGGTGTATTCCCCTACATCGTTATGCCCTTTGGGCTAATGAATGCACCTGCAACCTTTCAACGATTGATGTGCACCATCTTCAAGGATATGCTTAGTGTAATGTGTCCACCTGTTCACTCGTAGGACACGTCTTAGTAGCCCATCAGGAAGAGAGTCCAAAGCGCTACCTAGCACTCCCATGGAATGTCACATGGTTTGCAATCTAGATCTTCCCGCGTCTTCCATGAAGCGGAAGCATTCCGGCCATTCTAACATAGGACCGACCTGAATTAGGGTTTTCTTAGTGCTCAAATTCCTAGAACGGTAGCTAGCGTTGAGCCCCAGGCAAACTACTTTACGCAAAACATTAGGGTTCAAGAGGATCCATGCTACACTTGGTTCAAGGAGAACGGAAAACGAGAGGGATACAAAGCTCGACCTCTCTACCCGTAAGGCATAGTCCCATTCCGTTCCCCTAAAATAGCACAAATCAGGACTCTAGCTTCCTAGATTCTAAGTCATCGTTACCTTGTTGTCAACTTCTTTCGAGAAAAGTTCCCGGCCAACCAGGACCACCCATTCGTAGGACGGACCCATGGCCACATCCACCGCACTTTCCTCAGGGGAGTTTCTTTAGTTGTCTAATTACCTACCACATTTAGTTTGACATGCAAAAATAGCTTCCTTTTCCTTCACGTAACTTTTGTTTGACATAGAAAAACCTGTCAAACAAGTTCCTTTCCAACATTTGATCTTATTTATTAGTCTTTGGAATACATCATATAATCCAGCCCGAAGGCTGATCCATAATCCAGCTCGAAGGCAATCCAGCAATCCTCAGGAATTACTAATCCAAGTTTCCGCCCTAGACTAGTATGCAGGCCTCGAGATCCAATCCCGAGACACGTCGGCCTCTTGTACAAGACCCGGAAGGCAAGGAATTTACGGCCAGAGCCCCCCCAGCACCCAAGCGTCCTTCTTCTCCAAGTAGCGCCCAACGGAGAGACCTCTCGCGACGGGTTCGGTCCACGTTTCCGACGTGGCTAACAACCCCCTTGGTTAGGGTCAGGCAAACAGTTGGGGGTAACTGATGCTGCCTCTCCCTCTAAGCCTTCAACTTGAAGCATTAATTATCTTTCCATCTTTAGTTCATTGATTAAAGAAGTACAAACAGTGCTCCTAACTGTACAAACACAATCAATCCAGTGGTCGTTTGTTTGGCCAACTGCTAAGAGTGAATCCTTCTCTCCGAATGCATCTAGCATTCGATCCGGGATCAATTATAACTTGGAAAGATCCCCAAGGGTTTGTTTATTTACCCTTTTATCCTTGGGTTAGGGTTTATACCCTGTCAACCCAAATTAGCAAATACCTTAGGTTCCTTAAACTAAGACAGTAAATCCTGGGCAGCCTCGTTGCACTAACTTGATTGGTCAATTTCTTGCTAGGCAATACATAACTTCCCTTATTTTGGCAAATCAGCCCAAGGAAAGGTGATGTAGCAGAATGTCTACTCATCCTCTTGCAAATTAGATTTGCTCTAGAACCTCCCAACCTAGTTCCAGGGAATGGCAATCTATCCTGTGATTTAGGCACAAAGCCATGCGACGTTGCAACTTGTTGCATAGGAGTCGCATCTAACTTATGGGATCAATCTCCCATCAACGGCGTTTCTTGGTCAAGAAATACGCTTGATCAAGATGTAAGGTTTGGGAGTCCTCTTGACCCAACCCAACCCTAACCTTACTAGGTCGACAATGTTTGACCCTAAGGTTTCTAATCTCAGTCGGAAGTCTAGTATTAGGTCATTCGATCCTTAGGGTAAAACCCTAGATCGTTATTGTATGGGCATCTAATTAACTCTGACATTCCGTGAATGCGGTAGGATCTTGGGATCAAAAGTCTTGACTTAGCATCGCAAGTGCGATACTAGGCAGAATTTTTAACGTATTAAACCCTACCTAGCACTTTGAAGTGTTCGTCGTACCAACTAGTTATGCTTTTACGAATCCCTTGAGAGTTATTCCCTTACAAGTGATCTACCTAAAACGATCTAATTGTCTTGCGAGACAAGAGTGATCTTTGCTTAGAAGAGATGCAAATACTTTTCCTAAGAGAGGCAAATAAATAGATTCAAGATGCAAACATTCCATGCAAGTATGCGAATCATAGACTTTTACTTCTATGCAACTATGAGGTTTGCAATGACCATTTCTTTTCCTTGCTAAAATCATAATGATTGACAATTTGGGGGAATAACTTGCATAAAACCTACATAGATTTACATCAAAAGCTATGCCTCCAACCTTTCGTTTAATGCAATTGAATTTCAGGCATTAATATGACATGCAACCTTTTTTAGATACAACTTCGATAAATGAAGTTCATGCATGACGAATGTCGTAAGACTAATGTTGACTTAATCCATTCTACGGCACTTAATCCATCTTAAAATGCAAGCATCTTCGCATGCAACAGGCAAGTTCATGGTTTCCTTATCATGCAATGCAATTCTTTGGACAATATTCTAACGGATGTTAAACTATTATTTCTTGTGAATCATATCTAGGACATCATTGCCTAGATGCATATTTATTCCCTTGTTCTTTCATGCGAGGTAGACAAGGATGCATTTAAACAAATTTTCATCCTTTTAGCCTATGCAATATGCAATTGGGATTGTCACTTTGGAAATGCAAGCAAAGAGCAACATGCAACGAAAACTCGTAAGACGAATGAGTAATTTGTATTCATAACTTCCTCATGAAATTTAAACGTGCCCAATGCATTCCATTTATGCGGAATTAAACTTCTAAGAACCTGGGTATAAGGACTCGCATCGATGTCCACATGTAAACTTGGGTTCAAGGCTCCCGTGTGTGTGCCTTGTGTCTTTGGCTTTGGAGCCATCGTTGATGTAGTGCACTTGGATTTCGCGATTTGTCCTCACGTTTACACGATCTTCGAACTCCCTCCAAGCTTTGGCAACTCAGCCTAAAAAACCTGCCTACTTTCCCCTCGCGCAGGAATGCCCTTTACAGGACGTGGATTTTAAGAAACTGGGGAAAAGGCCATGTGCACAAGGCTTATGGAAGCCTTATCTTAAGAAGCTTCTAAAGAAGATTCTAAGAAGATTTTGTTTCTTAACAGAATGACGTGGGGGGGGGGGGGGGGGTAATGATTGGAGGAGAGGACGACGGGTAGGGCGATGACAACGAGGAGGGGTTTAATGACAATGGTGGTGGTGGAGGCGGCCTGGTGGACAACGTGGCATTTCTGCAGCAGGGCGGGGATGGTGGATGGCGAGATGGCAATGACCTGTCGTAGCACGTCTGCTTTCTTCTCTCTCTTTGTGCCTCCCTCCCAGGCTCCAGGGGGGAGGTCTTATAGGTGGTGGAGGGGGAGATAGCCTCCCAAGCTCTAGGGGGGGAGGTCTTATAGGTGGGGGGGGGGGGGGGGAGGTAATCTCTGACGTGGATGGCTTGCATGCCTCCCCTCCCTCATGCCTCTCCACACTATGCCATTTTTGTCATACTCCCTCGCCCCCTGCCATGCATCGACTGAGGGGAGGGGGTAATTAATAAAAAAATTTGCACCAAAATTACCCATTATCCATTTACCTTTCCCGTAGAGAGTGTTCTCATGCGGCTTGTAGGTTTTGAGCCTCGGCCTTATTTGCACAACACGGTTGGGATTTATTAACGCGCGTGCGGGGTAGGCGTTTAACTGCCAACATTTTACGATGTGGGAGATCACTTTGGGGTGCCTTATTGCGCGGGGTGTGTGGCGTTTAAGGTTGACTTAATATTTCGAGCGAAAATATTACATTCTCTCCCCCTTAGAGGAATCGAGATGTCCTCATCTTGGGAAGAACTGGGGGTATTGTTGGTTGAGAGTACTTTCTTCCATCCAAGTGGCATCCTCCTTGGGATAATCTTTCCACTGGACGAGGTATTCTCTGAAGGTTCTAGATCTCAAATGCCTCTCCCTAATATCTAAGATCCTATTAGGCCATAGCTCAAGGACTCCTTGGCTAGGTATTAAAACTTGTTGATCATCAAGCACGTGATTAGGATTAGGTACATACTTCTTCAGTAGACTGATATGGAATACATTATGAACTTTTAGGTTCTTAGGGAGTTGCAGTCTATAAGCATTATGCCCTAGGCACTTGAGGATCTTGTAGGGTCCACAATACCTTGGACTTAGCTTCTTGCATTCACCTAAGGATAGGCAACTCTTCTTTGGGCGTACGCGAATGAAGACCATGTCACCTTCAACGAAGGATCTGTCTTGACGTTTCAGGTCCACGTAAGCCTTTTGTCTATCCTTGGTGGCTTGGATATCCTGTCTTATTGACTTGATTTGGTCATCCATATCTTCCAGCATCTGCTTTGAAGCTTCAACCCTTAAGGTTGGATCCGAAAAACTCAAAGGACTTCGACAAGTCATGCCCATACAATGCTTGAAAAGGGGTCATCTGAATACTTTGTTGGTAAGTGAGACTGGAGTTTTGAGCTCGGGATGTGCCCAAAATTTGCTAAAAAATCCGGAATTTAGGGGAAAAATATTTAACATCGAAGGCGGCGGTTCCAGTTAGGACGATTTTAAGCACCAAGTGAAAGACGACTTTTAAAAGGCATCCGAGTGACACTTGTGGATTTTTGATAATTTTTTCAACTACTGTATGGGTTGTCAGGAGTTGCCAGTCAATACATGATGTCAAGCCGGACGTGCAAAAATTTACAGTACTCGAATCGGAGCCAGGATGGGGAAGTGACCGCAAAATGGCCAAGATTTGAAGAGGTGGACAAGTTTAAGACGAAAATTGGGTGTGCCTTTTGGGAGCCTTTGACCCCCCAAAATTTATGCAATCTTGATGAAAAAAATGTGAGGAAGATGAAGAAAAAACGTGAAGCAAAATGGTGGCCGTTTTTTGCGCCCTCTCATGATGGAGATGGAGTATGCAGGCTGAAAGCAACCCATACAATCGATCATGGGGCTGATCTTCTCTCTCTTGGCTAACCTTATCGCCTGTCTTCGCTCGTGGAATGATGGACTGAATGAAGAGAACCGGATCTAGTCTTTCTCTCTCCTCCCTCTCTCTCCCCTAAGGGGCTGTTCTTTTGTGCAAGAGGAAAATGAAGATTGGTGAAGGAAAGCTTGTCCGGTTGGGACCGGATTGCTTTCGGATCGATGTAGACATGAAGATTGCTGATTGTGAAGATGCTGGACATTGAATATGGGCTAACCCGTAGTCCCGCAGTAAAATTGAGATCCCGAGACATGGAGCCTAAGCGGTAATTCAATTTTTATGAAGGAAAAATGAGTTTTTATAATATTTGATTGATGAAACATTGTTCCCATGGGTTGATTATGCATCATGATGTTGTTTTCAATGAGTTTCAACAGTTTAGAATCAGAAAATCATAAGTGATATGGCTGAAATTAATGTTATAAAATCCAAACAACACGCGTTTAAGGGGGTTAAAATATGATTTTTTGCAAAATAAATGGGAAATATGAGACATAATGCCTACAAAATCTGAAATTTTGATGTCAAGGAACCTGTGGGCCACAGCCCACAATAAATCTTAATTTTTTGTTATTTTTATTGAAGAAAATAGAGGAAAAATATCAAAAAATGGTGAAAAATGAGTTTTAAATGGGAGAAAATTAGGAAACGGTAAAAGGAAAATTTCAAAAAATTACATGTGCGTTTGTGCAGCGTATAATGAAGGTAAAGCATGAGGTTGGCCTTGGTTTACCCTCGTTTCTATGTTTCCGTTCATGTTTATCGCTTTCTTTGTATAGAAAACACATAAAATGACCCATTCATCTATCAACGAATGCAAAACATTAAACGGTAGGGTGAGAGGGGAGGTTGAGCGTCAAAATATAAACTAAAATCTAGTTTATGTGTTGCATCATGCCTATAGGATGTTGTTTTAAATAAAGAGAAAGGTAGCATGAGCATAAGGCTCAGTGTCTTTTCTCATTACATAAACACTAGCATGGAAATCATGAAAAGATTGGTTTCGCACGATGCACCATGCTAATTTTCTTCTATTCGTGCACTAAACGGTTCACATTATGCACTATGCATAGTTCATGGTATCAAAGGAAAAGCTCCTAGACTGCGTAGCAATTGTTTTCTTAGGAATTTGACCCACGATTGAGAGTGTAAGGTTATCCCTTGCTGTAGGATAGAGGGTCGGTTTTCTAAGGGATTGTTAAGTAAGGAAACATGGTATATCTCCTGGTTTCAAAATATAAAAGAGAGGAGTTTGTGTTTGTTTGTTTTATATGTTGAGCAGCGCATCAAGGGGCCAATCCCTGCAATGTAGGAGAGGTGCAGTGGGGCCGCGATGTTTCTACCGAGAGGTTGCCTCCATGTATGTGAGCGTGGCATTTAGTGCTGATGTGTAAGGTTCTCCCTTTGAGGAGTTTATTAAAAAGGGAAACGTTAGACTATAAACTATAAATGCATAGATTAAGCTTTATGGCAGTTTGTCCTTTAGCATTAGATTGACGTTCTTGGTCCGCGAGGCCATGAGGGTGTGTTTGTCTGCCATGAGCATGAGGTTGTGATAGATTTCTAGATGAGTATGAAAAGAAGCTCCCTATGATTCAGGTCTTAGGGTAGCTTATGCAGTTTAGACAGGAGTCTTATCCTTCTGTTAAAGAGTATGCTAGAGCCTTTGATAGTACTCTTAGGCTTTGGCCAAGAAGAGCCAGTGCACTACTAGATTGTTTACCGCAGCACAGAGGAGCGGGAAATGGAAAAAAAAGAAGAAGAAAAAGGCGCCTTAACTGGCAACTAGACCCTGGAAAAAATTAAACGCATGGGCACGACCCTCAAAAAGTCTTAGAGTCACCCAAGGAGAGTAAAAGAGTAAAAAGCGCACCATTAAGTGCAAAAATGCTCCCAAATCCTTGTAAGAGAGCACCAGGCTCACTCCTGTGCAAATTGTATGCATTAGTTGGGGGTAGGATAGACTAGAATGGTGGGAAATGAGAAATGGGCCTAGACTAATGGCCGGCCATGTAAAAAAGGGGGATGACCGCCCATGAAAAGTAGGGCATGTATATAAAGTTGAAAAGTGAATGAGAAGCTCATTCTTGTGTGTGGCCAAAGCTTCTTCTTCTTCTTCTCTTGTTTCTTGCCTTCTTGCTTGTGCTTGAGAGAGGGATTGAGAGAGTGTGAGGGAGTGATTGTGTGAGAGTGAGGGATCTTGGAGAAGAAGCTCTCCATCTTCTCTCTTCATCTTCCCCTCCTCTCTTCTCTTCTCTTGTCTCGCGCATGGCTATGGAGGATGAAGCTCAAGGGAGAGGGATTGAGGTTGCTTGAGCTTGCCTCAAGGATCGTGGAGCTACCGATGTGCAAGAGAGAGGAGGGTACTCGATCGAGCATCAAGGTAAGCTCACTACACCCTCAAGGTAGGCATTGCGCGTCGGCTATGTGAGAGGTAGCCATGGCCGCTAGGTTCGAAACACTTGAGCAATAAGTGGTCCGTAGGTCTCGGAGTAGAGCTTGTAGCTCCCCTCCATTTTGGTTCCGTTGCCAGGACCGATGGAATCAGGCCTTGAGCGCCGCGCGTATCAAATCAAGCATAGAAGTAGGGTTTGTAGCCTGAACCGGTGCTCGAGATAACTAGGAGGTTTATGAGGGTTTAATCCATGAAACAAGTATTTGGGTTTGTTGGAAGCATTAGATTAGAACTACCATTCTGCATTTCTGTTTTGCATGTTGGTTGCACTAGATTAAGGTTAGATTAGGGTAAGAAAAGAGAAAACAGAGGTTTTGGCTGCTACTAGAAACAGGGAAATAGGGGACCAGATTCAAGTTTCTGGGTGAAACAGGGAAAGCAAACTGGCTGTAAGGTTTTGCACTGTTGGGAAAGGACCTTAAGAGGCTTGGGAGGCCAGGACAAACCTCATTTCTTTGGTTAGCCTTGTGTGAGAGAGAGAGAGAGAGAGAGAGAGAGAGAGAGAGAGAGAGAGAGAGAGAGAGAGAGAGAGAGAGAGAGCTTTTGGTTCACAAGAAGAGAAAACGCTACCACGATTCTGGGTGCCATCGATTCGTGCTGCTCCAGGTGAGTCTGGTGTTTTTCAATAATGCTCTAATCAAATATGGGAAGTCTGTAGTGATTGTGTGCAACAGACACTAAGAGGGATCCAAACGTGTCAGAATCACACCCGTCACCGACGTAGTCGGACCAACTCGCAATGGTTCGATTCCCAAAATCGGACCACTTGAGTCCTGGGGTCGGACCGTCCGATTTCTAGAATTGGACTGTCCGACTGAGGGAGTCGGACCATCCCTGTCCGATTCCCAGAATCGAACACCCCGATCGGATGTGCCACGTGGCACTTGGACTGCCCACTAGAGTCGGACCATCGTAGCCGGACTCGGACCAGTCCATAATCGAACCACTTTGAAAATAGGACCACCCTTTTGGTCCGATTCCCAGAATCGGACCACCAGGGTCGGAAGAGTCCAAGAATCGGACCAACCCTGTCCGACTATTAGAGTCGGACCAGGCCTGTCTGATTGCAAGAATCGGATCGTCCAACTCCTAGAGTCGGACCAGCTCTGTCCGATTCCTAGAATCAGACTATCCTGCCAGAAGGAAAAGATAAGGATCTTTTGTTGGCCTTGCCACAGACTTGACCCCCAGGATGCAACCCTGAACACCCCCAAGACCCAGTTTGACCATTAGAACCTCAGAGACTAATCGAACTTAGGGTAGAATAGAAAACGCAGCACAGACTTGCAGAAAGACCGTAGAATAGGCGGGAATTGAGTTGAGAACTCAAATTAGGCTGGGAATGTGGGTGGAAACAAGGTGGAGTTCGCATTAAATGCTTTCTACATCGGCACTTCACTCTTGTGCCCCACTAAGTCTGCACAGGAAGAAAAGAGAAAAGCCTATTTTCACACCAAGCACCACGAAAGCACTAAGCACAACGTGTGAATAAGGATCGCAACTGCTTTCGAATAACAAGGAACACACCAGGATATCTAATAACATTAAGGAACCCACTAGTAGGAGAAGACCCCAAGACTTAGACAGGTGCCTGAGTGCCCTACTAGTGGTACCTGGAGAAGACACGAAGACACGGGAAGCAACAAGATAGAGGAGTGGAAGCTGCGGGAGTTGATTGGATTCATTGACAAACTCGTGGAGCTAGAAGTAGAAACAATGTCGGGATTAAGAGGCGAACAAGGGGAAGACCAATTAGACTTAGGAGAATTTCCAACCTCGGTCTAGGAACTGGTCCATGACTACGATCTACTCACCAGGACCGTGATCCAAGGCAGACCTGTAGAGGAAGTGGTAGCTAACCTGGAAGAAGAGAGAAGAGCTATCAAGAGAGCGCCGGAAGGCATAATTTCCTACAACCATGAGCAAAGGGCTAGATGGCTGCAGCAAGACATAGATATGTACAAGGCTAGACGAGTACTAAATCTAGCTGGGGTGGCCAAGTCCGGATCGAACATAGAGAGGGAACGGGTAGCAGAGGCTGACATGACATTGAGTGAACTGGTAGCAAAGCAACTCATGGACAATACGTCTGTGGAACAGAGCACTACTGCCCTAGCCATCGCACTACTATCAGGATTAGGAGTCAGGCAAGGGGTTAAAGGGTAGGCTAGAATCCCCATAGTAGCAAAACAACTAGCTCAATACAAACCTAGTAGTGACTCGTACAGCTTCATGGAGCAGTTCGAGCAAGTATGTGAGGCAAACGGTCTTACTGATGCTGCGCAGCGAGCTCAAGCCTTCGGCCTGTGCTTAGGCGATAAGGGGAGGACTTGGTATTCTAGTCTGGATGACGCAGAACGTACAAACTTTGCTCGCCTTAAGGGCCTCTTCATCAAGAGGTTTTCGGAGGCGGGGTATTCAGATAACCTCATTGTTAGGTTGATGAATATCAGTCAAAGGGAGAAGGAGGACATTAGGGATTATGTCACTTAGATGCACAACCTCTACAAGAGAATCCCTGTCAATGAGCGACATACCGAGAGGGCAGTGTCTACAGTGTTCATGAATGGGATTCGGAGTGAGGAGCTCTACAAGGCTTTGGCTAGTAACTCCACCTTGCAACGAGACGTACTAGCTCGAGTCTTCGAGGAGGCAATACACGTAGATGATCAACTTAGGGAACGTAGCATGAGGACTACCAACCGAGATAGTGCAAGCCAGAGGGACCCTGAGAGATCAACCACTTTGGGGGAAAAAGCAACTGCTAGCGTGCAGGATAAGGGAAAGAGTGTAGACCACGACCAGGGGATGACAGAGATGAGAATGGAGATTGCACGGTTGCAAGAGATCGTGAGGAATCCTGTGAGGCCGCATGTACAATGTGTATACTGTGGTAGCAACAATCACCTCCCAGTTGAGTGCCAAGATCCTAGATCTCGGTTGTGCTCAAATTGTGGTAGATTCGGGCATGATGTAGTGCATTGCAGAATGCCGAGGAGATTCCCATACACGCAGCAGTACAACCCTCCATACTTAGGTAATAGGCCACCTAATTTCTTTGGTAGGGGAGCCCAGTTAGCTCTTCCAGTACCGACTGACTCAAGTCCTCCCGTGCCTAGGCTAGAGATGAACCCAACTGGTATACCCAGGCCACCAGGGCCTTTTGTGACTCACCCATCTAGCGATGCTCCTATTCACTTTGTGGAGGAGCCTAATGAGGAAGAGACATATGTCAATCCGTACATATCCTATGACGAGGAGGGCAACCCAATCCTGATGGACTATTGGCCAGTTCTGGTGATGGCTTTAGGAAGAGGAAGAGGCAGAGGCCTTGGAGGGCCCACCCAGGATCCAGTCACATGTTGGACTTGCAGCCACCCAGGCCACATTTCATCACGTTGCCCAGAACGAGAACAAGCTAACAAGGACAAAGCGGACCTCCGATGCACAGAGTGTGGTATCACACATCTGTTTCCTGACTGTCCTAGGTGGAAGCCATCAACCAACCCTGCTAACATGCCATCGGTGCCGTTGGGACTCTTTGGAGTGGAAACGTTTGGTAGTGAGGATACGCCCATCCCACTACATGCGATGACGCGAGCTCAAACGAAACAAGCAGGCATCTCCTTGCTAGGGCCAAGTAACCTTGATGCAACCTCAATGAGGAAGAAAAGCCGGAGGAGACGGAAAAAGAGAACCGAGGCAAAGATAACCCTTAAAATCGAGGGAATGACTACACTAGTAACGGGAAAGAAGGTCACCGACGCAGAGGCAGAGACCTCGGCTCCCAAGACATCTGAGCTAGGGAGTGCCAAGGTAGGGGAATATCCCCACCCCAAACGGCAACTTGAGGCTATAGCCAAGGTCAAGGAGTGGGTCAAGGACGTCCAAAAGCACCTCGAGGATGTAGAACCCATATTGGAAGATCCTATGGACGACTTCTCCAGTGTGAGCACACCAGTCTCACCCTCAAAACCACAGGCTACGAGTATACCTGCACCACTGGGAGCAACTCAACAGCAAGGCCGGAGGGAAACTTACCAAGGCAGACAGAACGCATGGCCTAAAGCAGCAAGCCTCAGAGGAAGACAAGGGTCCAGTAATCTCCTCACAATCTTGTTGTCCACTCCAGTAATTCTAAGCTTGGAAGATTTGCTTAGGCAAAATCATTCATTGTGGCAGGAGTTAAAAGACTTGATCGAGGGACACACAGGACTTGTGGGGTGCTAATCCGCAAGATCATGATGCAGTTATACGGATCCCAAGTCTAACTCTACACTCAAATCCTAAGTCTTTGCACATAAATGCTTTTTGGGAAGGCACTGAAATGCACGCAGTTTTGCCCGTCCTAGCCTTAGGAGACATGACTCGAAAAGGAATTGTAGACGCAGGCATCGGTGTTAGTGTGCTATGTTGAGATATCGAGCTCCACTCGTGATACGCCAGGGTGACCGTTGTGTATTTATGTCACCGACTTGTCAGTTGCAGACGCGGTTGGTACACCGCTCATGAATAATAGCTACATGATAGCTATCCTTATCTACTCTAGTTCGTGGCTCAGTTAGTATGCCACCTTAGTTAGTTGAGTTTGGTTTGAAACCCATATATAGGGTTCTTCTATTTCTTTGTACTTGAGTTCTTTTGGCTTACACAACTAAGAAGAGGAAAACTGTTTTCAGTCTCCACCCTTGTGTGTCTTTCCCCATTGTGCAAGCAAGAAAGCTTCAAGCGAGACTCCTTCCTTCTCTCCCACAATCTTGACATGCTAAACCATACAGTCTCAGAGGCATGGGGAAGCCCTCCTGTAGAGACTGCTAGATTTAATGTCACGTTAGCAAACGGAATGATGGTACGACCATTTGGGGTCTTAAAGAATTGGCCGGTTAAGATTGTCGGTGTGCAATTTTTGGTAAACTTCATTGTCATGAAGGGAGTGGATTACAACATACTATTAGCCGACCTTGGATGAGGAATGCACGTGTCATAGAGGACTGGGGCAATGGGTTGATTTTCCTAGGGAATAGAACTAGTGCAGTGAGGGTAGAGATGGACACTTGGATGACGACACTTGGAAGACTGTTTTGGAGGCGGAAGTTTTCTGCACGCACTCAGGAAAAGGCCCAGTTTTATGCTGTGCAGCCACTGTTCTATAGGTCGGTGAATAATTACTATAAAAATTGCATTGTATGCTTGTGTGTAGAGACATTGGGAGTTACAGAATCATCCCTGTTGCCTGTTGATGCAAAATCGTCACTAGGAAGTGACTGTGTGGTCAAATACCACTTTCGCCAGTTTTGCAGATTTTCCCTTGTGAGGGTGAAGCTGTGGTTTTTTGCAGTGACAGAATTTTTTGCAGTCTTCTGTAATGGCATCTGATTCTCTTTCACAGATTTTCACTGAAAAGCTTGACAAGAACAACTTCCAAGCATGGAAGTTTAGAATGACGAATTTCCTTATGGGAAAAGGATATTGGGAATTTGTTGCAGGAAATGAAGAAGAACCAGTTCTTCCTGATGTTCCCAATTAACAGCAAATGCAGGCATTTAAAGCATGGCATGAGAGAGCCAGGAAAGTTATGTATTGGCTGTCTATCAGCATTTCAGACTCTATGATTGTGCATATTCAGGATGCAAGTACGCCAAAGGAGGCATGGGATACTTTGTCAAAAATGTATAGCACAAATACGCAAGCCAGGAAAATGCAGCTCAAGCAAGAGTTGCACAATGTGCAAAGAGAAAATATGAGCATCAACGACTATCACATGAAGGTGAAGAAGATTGCAGATGCACTTGCTTCCATTGGGTCACCAGTGGAAGATGATGATTTAGTTTCTGTGACCTTGAATGGTCTAGGAAAGGATTATGCACAGTTTCGGACATCCATTTCAGTTCGTGAAAGATTTCTTGATTTTGAGGAGCTGATTGCTCTTCTAATTTCTGAGGAGCAAAGAAATGGTGGTGCATCTTCTTCAGGAGGAACTTCAAAAGAAGCTGTCTTCTACTCAAATGCTGGAAGAGGTAGAGGCAGAGGTAGAGGAGGCCGATATGGAGGCCGTGGTAGAAATCAGAATATGCAGCAAACTCAAGAAAACCAGTCCTATGGAGGAGGACGTGGTAATTCTAGAGGCAGGGGGAGCCAAAGAGGTCGTGGTGGATGGCAAAGAGGCCAAAATGCAAACAGTAATGTTGAATACTACTATTGTGGTAAAATGGGTCATATGGCTAAAGACTGCTATAAAAAGCAGAATGACATCATGAATGGAAAACTGCAACAAGGAAATTATGCATCCTCTAGTAGACAGGGTGATGACAGAAATGAGCATCTGTTTATGGTGCAGCACATGAACAATTCTGTGACAAGTGCAGAAGAAAGCAACGATGTATGGTATGTTGACTCAGGTGCATCAAACCACATGACAGGTCATGCAGAATGGATGGAGGATGCAAGGAAAATGAAAAAACCAGGATTTGTGGAGACTGATGATGATACTGCACATCCTATTGTGCAGATTGGAAAAATTCCCTTGTCTATGCAGGATGGGAAAAAGAAATACCTGTCCGATGTATTTCATGTCCCGAATATCACCAAGAATCTGGTTTCTGTTGGTCAAATGGTTGAACAGGGCTTGCAGGTCAGATTTAATCCTCATGGATGCTTTGTTGAGGATATGAAAAATAAAGGTCGCTTGATAGCAAAAGGAAATAAGAAGGGCAGAATGTTTACATTGGATGCAGACATGTCTGAATTGAGTGCAGCAATGTTTGCATATGGGACCGGTGTAGTTGCAGATATTGATATCTGGCATAAACGCATTGGTCATGTTAATGTACAACGACTTAAATCAATGCAGGCCCAAAATATTGTTGCAGGTTTGCCGAAATTCAAGGTTGCAGAAATGCATAAGGTATGTAAAGCCTGTCAGTTTGAAAAACAGGCAAGGTAACCATTTCCTAGACATGTTCAAGAAAGTAAGAAGCCATTGGAATTAATCCACTCTGATGTGTGGACAACTAAAGCTGCATCTCTTGGAGGCTGTCATTATTTTGTAAGTTTTATTGATGACTATAGTAGAAAAATTTGGGTGTATTTTATGAAAAAGAAAAGTGAAGTTTTTGGGCATTTCAAAACTCTTAAAGCTATGGTTGAAAAAGAAACAGGCTTGTAGATAAAATGCCTAAGGTCAGATGGAGGGGGAGAGTACCTCTCAAATGAGTTTGCAAGGTTCTTGCAGGAGCATGGCATAAAGTAGTAATATTCATGCAGTCATACCCCACAACAAAATGGAATTGCAGAAAGGAAAAACAGGCATATTGGAGAGGTATCTCGTGCCATGCTCAATGAAAAAGACTTGCCAGATTTTTATTGGGCTGAAGCAGTTGCTACAGCAGTCTACATAATGAATAGGACTCCCACTGCAGCAATACATGGAATGACTCCAGAGGAGAGGTATACTGGTAGGAAACCAGATATTTCTCATTTGAAAATTTTTGGTTGCATTGCCTATGTACATGTGCCTGATGAGTTGAGATCCAAGTTGGATCCAAAAGCTGAGAAGTGCATCTTTATTGGTTACTCTCTGCAGCAAAAAGGGTATAGATGCTATAACCCTTCTACTCGTAAGTTTACAGTGAGCAGAGATGTTGTTTTTGATGAGATGAGTAGCTGGTATAAACCAGTAAATGTGATTGATGATGTAGATGCACAAAATGGTAATGCTGCACAAAATTCACAGCAGCAGTCACAAAATATTAGTGGACCTGGAGCGTCCTCTAGCAGTGGTTCACATTCTTCGCCATGGACAGGCAGATTGAGATCAGGAGAATCTTCTCAAAGTAATGCAGATAGTGGTATGCAGGTATCACGAAAAGGAAAAGAGAAGGTTGATCAGCCCATGTTTGATGTGAATGCAGGTCACTCTTATGTGGATGGTGAATCCAGTGGCTCAGAACAGAGCATTGATGATGAGTTGGGTATTCCTTCTATTGTTACACCTGGAGTAAGGAAGACCAGGGATGTTTTGAGAGCACTTGGGAGTGAACCTACTTTGCGCAGGTCTATGAGAGCTAGGTATCCTGTGGATAGGCTGAAATATGATGGATTTACAGCCATTCACTATGCATATATGGTTAAAGTGATACAGGAACCAAAACCCACTTCTTTTGAGGAAGCCATGGGAAAAGAAAAATGGGAGAAAGCCATGGATGAAGAAATGGATGCCTTGGAAGCAAATGCTACATGGGAATTGGTACCTTTGCCTAAAGGTAAAAATGCAATTGGCTGTAAGTGGGTTTATAAGGTGAAGCACAATGCATATGGTTCTATGAACAGATACAAGGCAAGATTAGTAGTCAAGGGGTATGCACAAACATATGGCATTGACTATGAAGAAACATTCAGTCCAGTTGCAAGGATGGCAACTGTAAGAGCAGTCATTGCTATGGCTGCATCAAAGGGATGGTCTTTACATCAGATGGATATAAAGAATGCCTTCTTGCATGGTGATTTGCAAGAAGAGGTCTATATGGAGCAACCACCAGGTTATGTGCATGCTGTTCATCCTGAGTTTGTTTGCAGGTTGAAGAAAGCCTTGTATGGCTTGAAGCAAGCACCTAGAGCATGGTCTGACAAGATAGGACAGTATCTTGTCACTATTGGCTTTCAGATTTCCAAGGCAGATTTCTCACTTTATGTGAGAAAAACAGAGAAAGGTATTATGCTACTTGTCATTTATGTTGATGATTTGATTATGACAGGTGACAGTGATGAAGATATCCTTCATGTGAAAATGCTATTGAAGCAGAAGTTTGAGATGAAGGATTTGGGAGAGCTGCATTATTTCTTGGGCATTGAGGTGATTAGATCACCAAGTGGGATTCAGCTCTTGCAGAGGCAGTATGGATTGGACATGCTGTCCAAATATGGGATGACAGGCTGCAAGCCTATTTCAGTTCCTTTGGAGCAGAATGTGAAGCTGAGCACAGATGCAGGTGAGCTTCTAGAAGACCCTACTATGTACAGACGCATAGTAGGAAGTTTGATTTATATGACTATTACCAGGCCAGATTTGAGCTATGTTGTTGGATTGGTAAGTCAGTTTATGCAGGCTCCAAGGAAACCACATTTGGATGCGGCTAGACGCATACTTAGGTATGTGAAGTCCACATTGCAGTATGGACTATTTTATGAGACTGGGGTTCAGATACAGTTGCATGGATACACTGATGCTGATTGGGCTGGTAGTATTTCTGATAGACGATCTACCAGTGGATATGTGTTCTCTTTTGGGAGTGCTGCAGTCACTTGGAGCAGCAAGAAACAGCCTACAGTTGCCTTGTCGAGCACAGAGGCTGAGTACAGGGGTGCAACAATGGCTGCATGTGAGGTAGCTTGGTTGCATAAGCTACTTTATGATATGCATCAGTCTACAGATGGACCAGTTGTCATTTATTGTGACAACATGAGTAGTATACACTTGGCAAATAACCCTGTCTATCATGCTAGAACAAAGCACATTGAGGTGCATTATCACTATGTGCGAGAGAGGGTTTTACTAGGTCTTATTAATCTAGTTTATGTCAGCACAGAGGATCAGGTAGCTGACATATTCACAAAGGCATTGGGCGCAGAGAAGCTGCGCAAGTTCAGAGACCTGCTTGGTGTGCAGGAATTGGGATTGAGCTCGAGGGGGAGTGTTGAGATATCGAGCTCCACTCGTGATACGCCAGGGTGACCGTTGTGTATTTATGTCACCGACTTGTCAGTTGCAGACGCGGTTGGTACACCACCCATGAATAATAGCTACATGATAGCTATCCTTATCTACTCTAGTTCTTGGCTTAGTTAGTATGCCACCTTAGTTAGTTGAGTTTGGTTTGAAACCCATATATAGGGTTCTTCTATTTCTTTGTACTTGAGTTCTTTTGGCTTACACAACTAAGAAGAGGAAAACTGTTTTCAGCCTCCACCCTTGTGTGTCTTCCCCCATTGTGCAAGCAAGAAAGCTTCAAGCGAGACTCCTTCCTTCTCTCCCACAATCTTGACATGCTAAACCATACAGTCTCAGAGGCATGGGGAAGCCCTCCTGTAGAGACTGCTAGATTTAATGTCACGTTAGCAAACGGAATGATGGTATGACCATTTGGGGTCTTAAAGAATTGGCCGGTTAAGATTGTCGGTGTGCAATTTTTGGTAAACTTCATTGTCATGAAGGGAGTGGATTACAACATACTATTAGCCGACCTTGGATGAGGAATGCACGTGTCATAGAGGACTGGGGCAATGGGTTGATTTTCCTAGGGAATAGAACTAGTGCAGTGAGGGTAGAGATGGACACTTGGATGACGACACCTATTGACCTAGCTGCCATCTCGGCTATGCTAAAAGGCGATACTCAAATGACCAAACCCTATGGATCGCTCACTAAATATATTCCTTCCCCTGAGGATGAGAGGGATTGGATGCATGTTTTGGCGACTATTGACCTACCATTCTTGGATGAGGAAGAACCATATTGGTAGGCTGCTAAGGCCGCAACCATGCCAACTGAGGAGCCAGTTGTGCCACTTTGCATGATGGCAGGAAGTTCTCGCAACTCGGGCAAACCAGCCTCGTCCCACATCCCCAACAACAAATTAGAGCTTCAGGAAGTCGTAGAGTTTCTGACCAATAAATTGGACGGCAATTTGGCTGCTAACTTAAAACCTCTACGTGATCTTTTAGCTAAACCAGAATGGAAATGGACCAAAGTACTTGACCTGAATTTGTTATATAACTAGGCTTTAGCTACTGATGATAAGGAGATCGAAGATGGAAGCTTAGGGGATGATGAGCAGTCAGAAGGACATGACTCGGATGATGAGGAGTATGAGGACTGTCACTCTACGGGAGAAGAGAATGAAGAGGAGATAGACACAATAGAGTACGACACGGAAGGAAAAGCGATAGAACAAATTAGGGTAGACTCGAGGCCTAGGAAAGAAGGGACCAATCGGAACGAAAAAGGAGTCATGCAGATAGAGGGTGACAGATCTCGGCTAGAACGCATAGGAGCCATGGATTATGAGCAAGCCGGAGTAGCACAACCATGGGTAATCCCAGTGCTCAAGACGGATGCACCTACCGAACTAAGACCCCCTGGGGAAACACCTCCCTCAAGTGAGGAATGTGAGTTTAACTCAGAGTCGAAAGCCAGTACTGAGAGTGATCCCAAGATACCGCAACCCTCTAAGGTCAAACACACCAAGGGAGACTTGCTAGTCCACCTGAGACGCAGGAGGCTAAAAGAGGAGGCCAGAAAGCAAGCAAGGGACTCAGAAGAAAAAAGGCACAAGAAACCACAGGATCTGCCCAAACGATTTACAAAATTTAAAAAGGGTGACAGAGTGGTGATTCTGTTAGGTGCAAAAAGACAAGGTCAGACTAGTTAACCAATCGAGGGACCCACCAAAGTCAAAGAGGTTAACTTGGCTGGGGAAGGTGAAAAACCAAGACCGGTGTTCATTACAGACGACTTGGCGAAGGATGAAGAGACCAAACTCATTGCACTCTTGCAAGAGTACATTGACGTATTTGCCTGGACATTGGACGAACTTAAGGGAGTCGACCCTAGGGTCATGACTCATAATATCCCAATGGTCCCAGATGCAGTACCAACAAAATAACGACCTTACCCCATGAATCCCAAGCACGCCCATGCAGTAAAAGAGGAGATTGATAAACTCATGAGGGCAAGATTCATATATGAGATCGAGCACACGGACTAGGTATCACCTATCATGATTGTCCTGAAGAAAAATGGAAAAATCCGAGTGTGCATGAACTACAAGAAAGTGAATGCCGCTATGAAGAGGGATAACTATCCTTTACCCTACACCAAGCACATGCTTGAGAGGGTAGCAAGAAAAGAAGCCTACAGTTTTTTGGATGGTTTCTCGGGCTACAATCAAGTGCAAGTGCACCCCGACGACAGGCACAAGACTGCCTTTTCCACGGAATGGGGTGTATTCGCTTACATTTCATGCCTTTTGGACTGATGAACACACCTGCAATTTTTCAACGCCTAATGTGCACTATTTTTAAGGACATGCTTAGGCGTGAACTGGAAGTGTTTGTAGACGACTTATGTCTACACTCTAGTTGGGCCAAACACTTGGAAAATTTGAGAGATGTCTTTGAAAGGTGTAGGTTGTACCACCTCTCGTTGAACCCCTTAAAGTGCCAGTTCTGGGTAAAACACAGATGCATATTAGGGCACGTAGTGTAAAGGAACGACATTGCTACTGACTTTTCCAAAGTCAGAGTCATTGTTGACTTACCACCACCCGATAACTACAAGGGAGTTCAGTGCTTTTTAGGACACACTGGATATTATTGACGCTTTGTACTAAATTACGCACTAGTAGCTAGACCATTGTACAAGCTATTGATAGTGTTTGAGGTGACGGAGGAATGCCAACGTGCATATGAGGTGTTGAAAAAGGCTCTTACGACTGCACCAATCTTACAAGCCCCAGACTGGAACATAACGTTTCATGTACACATAGACACCTCTAAGTTCGCTATTGGAGCTGTGCTATGCCAGCCTGGTGAACATAACTTGGATTACCAGGTGAGTTTTGCCAGCAGGCAGCTCACAGAGACCAAGATGAACTATTCCACGATGGAAAGGGAGGGGTTGGCCATGGTATTTGCGGTAAATAAATTTAGGCATTACATGTTGGCCACTCCTTTTATATTCTTTGTTGACCATCAAGCCTTGCTGTATCTTGTGAACAAGCCTTGCGCTATGGGACGCATAGCTAGATGGTTACTCCTTCTACTGGAGTTTGACTTCTCTGTGGTTATATGCAAAGGAAAGCAGTATTACATGGCTGACCATATGTCCCGCATACCCACAGGAGAAGTCCCTGGACAAGGCATGCATGACGATCTCTTTAACTTGTCTAGTGAGAGAGAATTGTTTAAAGCTGATCTGACGCCGTATTGGGCCAATGACATAGTGCAAGTGCTAGAAAATGGACTAACTGAGCGACCCATTGAGAAGGCTAGGCTGAAAAGGCTCATCTTGAAAATTCAGCCATACCAACTGATAGCTTGCCAACTCTACAGGTTGGGACAAGACAGTTTATTGCGTAGGTGCGTGTGTGAGCACGAGATGCATGATGCATTGAACGAAGCACATGGAGGAATCGCTGAAGGACACTTTAGCGGGGACACGACAGCCCGAAAGGTGCTACAATCCTAGCTATGGTGGCCCACCCTCTTCCACGACGCAGCTAAATTCATAAAGCATTGCGATGAGTGCCAACAGACCAAAGTTCCTGTGTGGAAAGACAAGATGGAATTGACCCCTGTCATAGCCCAACAACCCTTTGAAAAATGGGGCATCGATTTTATTGGACCGATCAGTCTTGCGGCACAATATTCCCAAGCTCGCTACATCATAGTGGCAACCGACTATCTAACAAAGTGGATAGAGGAATGAGCCACGAGGAAGAATGATGCTAGACCACTGCAAAGTTCTTGTGGGAGCAGGTCATTTCACGGTTTGGCTATCCAATCGAACTTGTAAGCGACCAAGGCACGCACTTCATTAATGAAGTGATCGCCCACCTGCTCTCTACCTTCCTAATAATGCATCGGAAGTCCTCTCCCTATTACCCTCAAGCTAATGGCCAAGCCGAATCCACAAATAAAATCCTAGTCAACGTGCTTACAAAGGTCGTGTCCACTTCAAGAAGTGACTGGGACAACAAGCTAATGGCAGCCTTGTGGGCCTATCGCATAGCTTATAAAACAGCGCCTTTTAGGTTGACGTATGGAACTGAAGCCATTCTTCCCTTAGAATTTTTCATCCCTAGCTTAAGACTAGCAGTCCAGGAGCGTTGGGAGGGAAGAGAGGCTTGGACCACCCACTTAGTGGAGCTAGAACGCCTAACGGAGACCCGACTCCTCGCCACTCACTCTCTGATTTGTGAGAAGGCTCGATGAAAGATGTGGTTTGACAAGCATGTCAAAAAACGAGACTTTGAAAAAGGGGACCTTGTTCCACTATACTCTGTAAAAGGACATAAATAGAAGATAAAGTTTCGGGGGCTAGGGCCTTTCAGGGTACTGTTGAGTGTTGAAATGACTTGTTTTTTGGCTGATTTTTGTTGTTTTTGAGAGCTAAATGGTTGATTTTATGAGATGATTGATTGGTTTGGAAGTGGTTTGAGAGTGTTTTGGATGATATTTATTGTGTTTTGGAAGTTCATGATGTTTATTAGTAGAGATATGAGTTTGTGATGTTCTGATAGGTTCTGATTGGTTCTGTATACCTTCTGTATAGCTTCTGTTTTGTTTTGATTGTCTTCTGTAAGGAGGAATGGGTTGATGATTGATGAAGATTGAGATCTTGTGTAAGCTTATTGAATGGTTTGTGAGAGTTTGGAATGGTTTCAGTATGAGTTATGAGGTTTTGATGACCTTCTGTAACCTTCTGTAGGTCTTCTGTAGAGCTTCTGTCTCTGTTCTGTTCTGTACTGTAGCTGTTCTAGTACTGTACTGTGACTGTTCTGTATGCTTCTGTATGTGTTCTGATGGATGAGAGTGTAGCTTGGGAAAGTTTTCTAGCCTTGTAAAGAGGTGAATAGAAGTTCAAAAGAGCTGAAAGAATTGAAAGAAATAGTTGCTGAAGACTCAAGTAAAGACTAGAGTGAAGTGACAGTAGTGAGCTATGAAAAGACACTGTAGTGGCTCTGGTGACCCTTCATATCAGACATACCTCTTGGGAGGGGTATCCATGACCTAAGAAGGATTATTGAGAGTGATTATTGAGAGATTTTAGTGAGGATATGATGTGTTATTGATGGAGAGAGAGAGAGAGAGTCAGAGATAACCAATTCTACTAAAACAGAGTGATTGTATATGAGAGATTGAGAGAGAAGACTATGAAGATATTGAAGATGAATACTATGTGATATATTTCCATTCAAAGATGGTGTATTTCTTTGCTTTCTTTGTTATATTGATGGATTTTATGAAGATATTGAAGAATATGGTTGATTCTATCGAATTCGTGGGAGATCTACATGATGCTGCATGAAGATTTGTTGTGCCTGGTGTTCTTTTCTTCATTGTGATCATATGAAACATAATAAACAAGCTTGTTGATGTTACAAGATAGATTTTCTTGCAATAGAATTCCCTTTTCCTTGGTGTTCCTCTTGGGACTCCATGTTTTTGGTGCGGAGCCGGGGAAACTTGCCATCAACAAGCACCAGAAGATGCTGAAAATAAAGGAAATTGCATTTCCAAGAAGAGAAGAATTCAATGGATGTTTGTAAAGTTCCTTCTTCCACTGAAGAGTTGGAATTTCTCATAATCAAAGCCACTTTCCACAAGAAGTTCATCCCACAATGGCGGAAACACATCACCATCATGATGCATGCTCTATGTGGTGGATAGTTTCCTCTTCCTGTTGAAGCAGCAGAAACTTGCATCTTGGTGGCAAACTGTTTGGGGACTAACTGAAGAGCAGAAACAGAGAGAATGACCATACATGGAAGATTTGGCATTCATTGAGAAGTTTCCAGACATCATCGAGTGGGAGATTGTGAAGAAGCTTCAGGAGTCTTGGTCTGTGGAGGTTCACAGAGACAAGAAGGAAAAGAGTTGGAATTTGTTCATAGATGCTCAACAGCAAGATACATGGGATGCTTGGTGCACTTATAATCTTCTGTTTGTTCAATTAGCAACCCACTGGAAGTTGGTAGACATAGTGTTCTTTACAACATACACTGTTGAAACCATCAAAAGCTGGCATTACTATGATGATGGCACCACTACAATGCTCAGACGTATGCATTTTGACACCTTCAGAACCGAATACCTTCCTCTGTGCAGTGGCATGAAAGCAGAATTCAGGGATGTTGAAAAGGAAGAAGTAGAAGAAATGTTGGCAAGAGAGTCCTCTAGAGATTGAAGCCTTTTGTTAACCCTCTGTGGAGCACTAACAACATAGTGGAGCCAACCCCTTAATGAATGACGCAATAAAGAGGCAAGCGTTAGAACGAGTCCAGAGGTACGTGAGAAGAGAGAAAGCAAAAATCAGAGCCGAGAACGAGCTCGCAGCAGAAGCCGCCTTTGATGCCCTTGCGGAACTCTTTATAGAAGTCCCAATGGCACATCAAACCCTTCCTCCTCCTGCTGGAGGTCCACTTTCAATCCGTCTTGGAAATATTGATGACAGGCCAGAGAATGTAGTTTCATTGCTAGTTTTTAAGGGAGAGTACAATGAAGACCCCGATCTTCATGTAGCAGAGTTTATGGTAGCATGTGTGGCTAACAATGCTAGAACCCCTAAGCATTGGCTAGCAATATTCCCCGCCACTTTCAAGGGCACGATGTTTCAATGGTATGAGAGATGATCAGTAGGAACTTTTGGCACATGGGACGACCTGAAGTTGGCCTTCCTCACTAAATTCAGGCGTGAAGGTTTTGAAGAGCTGATGCGAGAGGAATTTATGAATCTAAGTCAGTCCTCTGGAGAAAGAGTAGAAGCTTATGTCTCACGAATGGAATCCATCCTGAAGAGATGGACTAACCATAATCTAGATGATGGCATTCAGAAGGGGGTGTTTCTCAGAGGATTACAACCAGAAGTCCGTAAGTTTGTGGAGCTGCAAAGACCAGCTACATTGCAAGCTGCAACAGAAGGTGCAAGACTGTACGATGAAGTAGAAGCTAGAATGGCGATGAATCCAGGAAGAGGAGTCCCACCTTCTCTGATGCTAGGAATGATGTATCCACCAAATGCAGTCCCAGGGAATGTTCCCTACCCCTACCAATAGATGCCCCCAGTATCACAGTACAGTGCACCAAATCCATAGTGGCCACAATCAATGCCTCAAATGATGGTTCAACCACAACAACAATGATCCCAACCAATTTCCTCAATGCCAAATCAGCAGCAACAGTGGAACCCTACCAACTGGAGCCAATAGCCAATAGTTCAAACAAGAGCTCTGAATCAGAATCAGAATAGAGACCCCTCTATGCCAGCCCAACCTGTTTATGTAGTAATTACAGAGACTCCTCAAAACCCTACTTCCAGTACCTTAGGAGGAGAAAGCTTGAAGGATTACTTATCCAACTCAGTTGCAAATATAAAAAAGGAGTTGATGGATGTGATTACAGAGCAGCTACAGACGCTGAAAATGAATACCGCTAGCATATCCAACGTTGCGGAGTAGGAAGAGATGTGATGCGGTCAAATACTTGGTGTGGTAAGTGTCATCAAGCAGGTCATTTAGCCAAACTGAATGTACACAAAAACCAACCATTCCTGGAGCCTTCTGTTCCTACTGTTTGCGGAAGAACCATACAGAGGACATTTTCTCTCTGAAGGAGATGCATGATAGGCGAAGGAAGGAAGAAGACGCAAGATTCAACTTGCTGGAATCCAAAATGACAACACAGGATATTGGACCCAAGCCTAGAGAGTTTGGTCCTAATTTCGAACCCAGAAGATTTCCCTCTCAAAGTTACAGAGGAAGACAGTTTGGCGGTGGTCAGAGATCAGAAGTGGAGTGTTACAGATGTGGAGAAAAGGGACACATTTCCCCAAATTGTCCAAATCCCAGAAGGTCAGTGGATTACAAGCCCTTATGCAATCGATGCAAAGGAGAAGGCCACACTGCAAAAGACTGTCCAAGCCCAGCCCCAGTGAAAAACAGTGCTACTGATAGTCCGACCAAGGCCCAAGAGCCTACCTCCAATTTAGTGGAATTGGAAGTTGCTACCATCACACGTGCAAAGAAGAAGGAACCACCTATCTGGAAAGAAAATAATCCTCCTGCCAGAACAGTGACATTCGATCTTCTACCAAAAGAACAGAACAGAACAGAGCCTGACAGTGCCGTACAGAGCACTATAGTGCCACATAGAGTTACAGAGACAGTTCCAGAGACAGGACGAGAGGTCAAGGAGATAGAAGAGGAGGAAGTTCCACAAGGGGAAGAAGAAGTTCCCATGATGCCTTTGTTGGAAGAAAGAGGGAAAATGAAAATGGGTGTTGCCCCATTCCCTAACCGGTTAGATAAGCCAGTGGATCCTATTAAGGAATATGATCTTGTCAGAGATCTAGATACCTTTAAACCAAACCTTACATTCCGACAATTATTGATGATGTCTCCCAGTTGCCGAAAAAGGTTCAAAAGTATATTGACAAGAAGACGTGGCTTAAGGATTGCTCCCTCAAGAGCAACAAAGTCCAATAAAGTTCCAAAGCTTGTCAAAGAAGTGGATGTGGCTAACGCCTTCCTAGATCCGGGTACCCCAGAGACTGGCGTATGGATTGAAGGCTGCTTCATTGCAAATGCACTAATTGATGGTGGTTCATTAGTGAACATTATGACGGATGTGACAATGAAGGATCTAGGTCTACAAGGTGTGCAACCAACCCAATGGCTCATCAGACTGGCGGATTAGAGCAGAATCAAGCCGTTGGGCATTCTCCCATATGTGAAGACTACAGTGGCTAGAAGAGATTATTGGCTAACCTATCTAATGGTGAAGCCAAACTCTTATGGTACATCCTACCCTCTGTTACTGGGCAGACCATGGCTTTTTGAAGCCAGAGCAAGGACGGATTAGTTCAAAGGAACCTTGACCTTGGGACGAGGACCCAACAAAGCGGTGCTGAAGCTATATGGTTCTCAAAAAGGACATAGGTCCACCTCCTTGGAATTATCTTCTGACTCCCCTAATGAGGCTACAGATGGAACATCAGCAGACGAAGATGCTGTCAAATAGATCCTTCCCAAGAAAATAGTGGCACGTTCCTTAATAGTGGATACTGTAAGCCGACTTCCAAAATGTGCAAAGCCATTATCAATGGGTGAATACTTCCTGCCTGAACCATGAATGATTTCTGACATCACTTCTGACAGTGAGATAGAAGCATGGATGTACTGCTCTCCCTGTTACATGGCCAAAGCAGAGCCAGAGACAGAGGCAGGAGAGGAAACAGAGAACCTGTTCTTCCTACAGAGCTCCTACAGAGACAGAGACAGAGACAGAAGAGGAGATAGAGACAGAGACAAAAGCAGAGCCAGAAACAGAGATGGAGACAGAAGAGGATGAATATGATATGGACGAAGAAGGTTATGAAAGTGAGCCAGAAGAATCTATCCCACCTGTAGAGGATACGTTTGAAGAAGAAGTTCTAGAAGCATCAGAAGCAGACGAGCTCATGATATGGGACAGAATGGCGATGGTACCATTTGGTCTGGTAAATGGATCTTCTTATATGCAAAATCTTTATAAGAAATGGATTAAGAAGAACAAGCCATCTTTCAGCAGTGGCTCATGTCGTCCTCACCCACCCTTGCCAAAGAAAGATGATGATGATGCACCGTGCCAATAAGCACCAATCCCACCAACCCAACAGGCATCAGAGGGTCCCTGTTATGTGACGTTTCTGGATGTGTCATCAGATGATGAGTCTTCAAGTCAAGAGGTAATTGATTGTGAAACCAAACCTGAAATGGCTATAATCCCATTTCAACATCTTAAGAAGCAACCTAAGTCTCCACCAAAAGAAGAAGTTGGTTCTAGTGGGCCATCAGAAGAGGACACCACTCCCTTGAAGGAGTCGGATTTGTACCCAGAAGTAGTCCGCAGGCCCTTCATCTGTGAAGTAGAAGGTGAAAGGCAGTTAACCTTTGTGGATGCAGATGGCATTGAATGCCACTTAAAGGTGGGTTGCAGCCTCCCAGAAGAGGAGTTGTTAACTTTGTACAACTTGTTGAAAGAGAATTTGGACGTGTTTGCTTGGTCCTACAAAGACCTAAAGGGAATTGATCCCACAATATGTCAGCATCATATTGACTTGGAGCCTGATGCCAAGGCAATACAGCAACGACAGAGGCAAATGAACCCGAATTATTCCACATTGGTGAAAGCAGAGCTGCTGAAGCTTCTGGAAGCCGAGTTCATCTATCCAGTGGCAAATAGTGAATGGGTCTCACTTATCGTGGTGGTTCCCAAGAAGAATGGAAAATTGCGTATATGTGTGGATTTCCACAAGCTCAATTCCAAAACAAAGAAGGATCACTTTCCTATTCCTTTCATAGACCAACTGTTGGACACAGTGGCAGGACATGAGCTTTATTCCCTTCTGGATGGATTTAGCGGATATAACCAAGTCCAGATAGCAGAAGAAGACCAGTCCAAAACAACCTTCACCACGGAATGGGGGACCTACGCTTACCGAGTGATGCCATTTGGGCTCTGCAATGCCCCTGCTACCTTCCAGCGAGTCATGATGGTGGCATTCCAAAATCATCTGCACGATTTTATTGAGGTATATTTGGATGATTTCTGTGTCTATAGTTTGATCCGTAAACACTGGGGACATTTGGAACAATGCTTTGACCGATGTCAGGAGTATGGGATTTCCCTCAACCCCGACGACAAATGCATCTTTGGGGTCTCTTTTGGAGTTCTGTTGGGCCACATTGTCTCGACACAAGGGATATCAACAGACCCTACAAAGATCGAAAAGATTGCAGCTCTGACAGCACCCACCAACCTCAAACAGCTGAGGGAATTCCTAGGCCATGTGGGTTACTACAGAAGGTTCATAGCTCATTTTGCAACAAAGGCAACCTCCTTGCACAAGCTTCTGAGGAAAGATGCAGAGTTTACTTGGACGGAAGAATGTGACAAAGTCTTCAACACTCTGAAGCAGTGTCTGATTGAGGCACCCATTCTTCAACCTCCTGATTGGACGAAAGAGTTTCATGTACACACCGATGCATCTGTTGAAGGCTTAGGTGCTGTCCTATGCCAAAAGGGCTCCTCTAAGTTGGATCAACCCATCTATTACGCAAGCCGAAAAGTCACTGATAGGGAACGGAACTATACAGTGACAGAGCTGGAGTGCTTGGCAATGGTGTTTGCCCTAGAGAAGTTCCGCCATTATCTCCTGTCTACCCACTTTAAATTTTATGTGGATCATGAGGCCCTGTCCTTCCTAATGAACAAAGCAGACGTGAAAGGACGCATGATGAGATGGCTCCTTCTATTCCAGGAGTTCGACTTTGAGGTAATTACCAAACCTGGTCGTTCCCATGTTCTAGCTGATCATCTGTCGCGTATCCCACAAACTGCAGACAAGGAGCAAGATGATCCAGACCTCCCTAATGCTTCCCTCTTCCTGGTAGAAACTCTTACTCCCTGGTATGCAGACATTGCCAATCTGCTGGCAACCCAATAGTACCCTCCTGGTATTTCTAGTCGGGAAAGGAAGAAGCTTATGCTAGAATCAGCCCCCTACACCCTGTTAGGCGGTGCACTGTACAAGAAAGGCAAAGATAAAGTGCTCAGAATATGTGTTGCAAGAGACGAGATTGGAATTGTTCTGAAGGCTTGTCATGATGAGCCATGTGGAGGCCACTTTGCAGGAGAAGCTACAGCCAGGAAGGCTCTGCTAGCAGGTTACTGGTAGCCTACCATTCATAAGGATGCCTATGATTACTGTAAATGATGTGATGCTTGTCAGCAAATGGGGAAACCCACGAAGACAAGTGCCATGCCACTGCAACCTATCCTTCCTTTAAAGCCTTTTGAGAAGTGGGGCATCGACTTGGTAGGCCCAATCGATCCTCCCACCAGAAGGAAACAGAACAGATACATCCTCGTATGTACGGATTATGTTACAAAGTGGTGTGAAGCTAAAGCCCTAAAGCGGGACGATGGTAACAGCGTGGCCCTGTTCATGTACGAGAATATCATCACCCGTTTTGGTAGTCCCTTAGAGCTGGTAAGTGACAGAGGCACTCATTTCCTTAACAAAGTCATGGAAGAGTTGACAGATCTGTATAAGATCCGCCATCGCAAGTCCACTCCTTATTACCCCAGAGCCAACGGCCAAGTCAAAGTCACGAATCACATCCTCTGCTCGATTTTGACAAGAACGATTGCTGCACATCGTCGTGATTGGGACGATAGACTTACAGAGGCCCTCTGGGTGTATAGAACCTCCCATAAAGCAGCAATAGGACACTCCAGCTGGTGTATGGTACATAAGCTGTTTTCCCAGTTGAACTGGAATTACCCTCTTTGAGAGTGGCTATCAAAGAGCATTTGGGGGACGATGATTCACTGCAACGCCGTCTCCTGCACTTGGAATGTTTGGACAAAACTCGCAGGATGGCTCTACAGTGCATGGAAGCCACGCAAGCTCGACGCAAGGCTTACCATGATAGCTTCATCAAGCACAAGGAGTTCAAAGAAGGTGATTTGGTCCTAGCCTATGATTCACGATTTGGCAAGTTTCGTGGAAAGCTCCAACAACGGTGGATGGGCCCATATAAGGTACTTGCCGTCAACCCTAATGGCTCTGTCCAAGTGCAAACCGTTGATGCCTCTGATGATCCCTTCCTGATCTGGTGCGCAGATCGGACGCAGGTAGCTCACGTAATGAATTCCCAAAGGTCCCCAAGAACAAAGCACTCTACTTTTTAGCACAAAAACCAATGTGAAAGCAAGCACGACATGAGACAAGAGACAAATTGGGTTGAATCTCCCCCATGCCTTGTGTGAGCGCTTCACAAAGCATGTATTTAATATATATTTTCAATCTTTTTGCTCAAAAATAGCCCAATTACAAAAATATACAAGCTTTTAGCTTTTGAGTTTGCTTTCTACCAAAAATAGGAAAATAAAGCTAATGGACGGTGCCCAAAGAGTCTGGCACGCCCAATCTCAATGTTCAAATAAAAATAACATATCCAGGCGCATAAGCGCATACAAAATAATAATAAATAATCGATGTCTCTATAGACATAATCAAAATATAGGCGTGGCGCCTATCAAAATATAGTCGAAAGATCGAAAACTCGCTAGACTCCAATGCTTTCCTCCGCCACTGCTGCTATCTCTACACATCAACTGAAGCATTCACAATCGTTAGTAAAAAAACACAATTAAACCGAGAAAAGTGAATACCTAGCAGTCTTCAGCTACATAAATAAATCAACTGGTTAGAAATAAATCCTAACCTTAATTTATTACGAGTGCGCACTCTAAACTCATAAACGTTTATTAATTTAATATGCATTTTGCGGAATCACCCGCTATGGAATCACCCATGTACACACTAAATTAATGAAACGCCCGAAAAGGACAGGCGTCCCCATCAACTTCTCGCACAAAGAATCCTCTTTGCGTATGAGCCCCGGTCATCTAAGTTTACGGAATCCACCGTAAAACCTCACGGAATCCACCGTGGAATATGCCTCCTGGCATCATACCCCCGGGGTGGGATAGCAATTGACCTCAATTGCTATTACCCATGTACACACTAAATTAATGAAACGCCCGAAAAGGACAGGCATCCCCATCAACTTCTCGCACAAAGAATCCTCTTTGCGTATGAGCCCCGGTCATCTAAGTTTACGGAATCCACCGTAAAACCTCACGGAATCCACCGTGGAATATGCCTCCTGGCATCATGATCAATGGATATCGCCTGAAGAAGTACTTTTCTCCTTGGGGATATTGACAATTATGGTCACCTGATCCTTTCCCTCGTTGGCGTGGCACTGTACTTATTATGATGTTACTTCTGATAGCCGTTCTTCAACCAATTCTGATGAGGTGGACGCAACCCTCTGTCCCCTCAACCCCACTTTCCCGCCTTAATCTCTTATCCTCTATTTTCCACCAGCGACAGTGGCGAGGTTGGTTCTGATACATAGTCTTTCTACCATTCCCTTGTTTAATTAGAGAAAAAAAAAACAAAAAGAAAGAGAAAAAAATATATATATCGGTCATGGGAGAAAAGGACTTAGGTCCCTGTCATGCCGACCTATTCTTTGAGAAAAGGTGGAAACACCCTCGGGAATAGGGGAAAACAAGGAAAAGAAAAAAAAAACTGAAAAAAAAATCTGTTATGGGAGAAAATGAAGCAATTCCCTATCATAGCAGGCCTCGTTCCAAGAAAAGGTGGCAAATACCCTTGGGCGAGAAGCTGGCTGTGGAAAAGGTGGCAACACCCAGCAGTCTAGAAAGTGGATTCATCACTTGAAATCCCCAGGATCCAGTTCCGAAGCTACCTCCCTTGGTACGCTGTGTCCTGGGTCTCTCTACAGAGCGTCTTACTGTCCTCTAGCAGACGACATGTTCCTATCCAACACAATGTTCGATTTGATGGCTACCTCCCTGCGTATGCCTCTTCAACAACTGACGACGCGATCTTCATCGACAAACAATCGAGTGATGCGAGCTTTCATCCTAACCGGATGGGGATGTGAGTATGGGTTGCCCTCTGTAATTATCAACAACAAGTGAGACAGAGGGTGGGTTGAGTGACCTGTCTTTTCCCTTCAAATCAAATGAGAGGTGAGTAGTGTGAATGAAGTGCTGCACGCACGGGATGGGTCTCTCAATGCACAAAGCACAATTTGTTTTTGTGCACTGCACCATAAGGCTCCCTGGCCTTCCTTCTCGCACCGTATGTCGACACAGGGCGGGATGCACAATTGCACCATCCAATGTGCACAAGGCATACAACCTTTGCACAAGTGACCGTGAGGATTACATCAACGGGTTTTAGGAAAGGGCTGCCCTCCTATATATATCAATAGAGCATGAGACAGAGGGTGGGTTAAGTGTGACTGGAGTTTCTTCAATCAATTACCGAGAGGTGAGATTGAAGGACGTTACGACATTTGGAGTCAGGTATGTACATGTTTCCCTATGCACCCACGGGCTGGGTCTCTACCGTCATCACAAGACACATCACCCTGTTCTGTACACTGCACTGTAAGGCTCCCTTGCCTTCCTCCTTGCACCTATGCCAGATGGGTTGAACGCACTAATGCACCATCAACTGTGCACCCTGGCATACTCCCTCTGCACCATCCCCCTTGTTGATTTCTAAACCGGGCATGAGATATGGGTTTCAATCCTTATTCCTCAAGTGATATTAGTCGTGGGGCAAGTGACAGTTCTTTCATTCCATTTGAGAGACTGTGAGTTGAGTGTAGTATCCCTCATCATCGCAAATTTCCTGTGATCCCTTCAACCAGCTACCTCCCTGGGTGCTGCTGCGTGGTCCCTACCATGACGGACGTGTGCCGAGAAGATGCCTTGGTATCTCCTGCAGGCGACAGCGACGGTGGAAGTGTCATTGACAATCAACCTTGATCCTCAACAATATGGGCCAAGTTTTTCTAACCCTACAACTTCTGTTTCTTAGTGGCGTTCATGTCTTAAGTGTGGGGATGTTAATGGATCGTCTGTGGCATGGTTCTAGGTCCCTGTTGTTCGGTTAACCCCATCCGTTAAGGTCTTAAGTGTGGGGACGCGTCCCTGCGCGTCTACATTGCCTACCCTTCTGCATATGCCTCAACCTGCTAATGCATCTATGCCATGCCTTGATTTTACCCTAATGGGGTCCCTTCCCCCCTACTCGTTCATTTTCCACCCACCCTTGGGGCTGTTCCCTTGCAGTTTTCCTTCATTTCCTGATTTTGCTGTCCTGCCATGTGAACACATCCTGCGTTCACCGAAGTCCAAATCCAACCTTATAGCCCTATTTCTCCCTCTGAACTGACCATTTTTCCTTTTTACCTACCCTTGTTCTGGTGCACGATTTTCGAGTTATTAATTTTTGAAGCATTTTGCGCAAATTAGCCGGGTTTTCCATATGAACGCGTTTTGCTTGCTTCGGAACCGTGATCTGATATTATAGCCCTGACAACCATTTTTCCCCTGACATTTTTTCTTTTTAATCCGAGTCATTTTGATACACGGTTTGTCCAATATTAATTTTCCGGTTTTTTAAGACTTTTTCGTGCGTCTTTTTGACATTTTTCCATGTGAACCTGCCCTGTTTGCATCGGAATTCCAATTTGATTTGACAGTCGTGTCCCCTGTGCCTTCCCCTACCTTTTTTCTTTTTTCTCCACCCTCTTTCGCCTTCTGGATTTATTATTATTAATTTTTCAATGAGTTTTCAGGCATATTTTTGGTGTGTTTTGCATATGAACCCCTTCTACTTCCATCGGAACCACGGTTTAACATGACCACCTTGTGCCATCCCTTCTTGTGGACATTTCTCCTTCTTATTGCATGTCATTCCGGTGAACGGTTCGTCCAATATTAATTTCCGATCCTATTTTTGGGTTTGTTTTTTGGGTTTTTTCCACGTGAATGTGTCTTATCTTCGTCGGAACTATGTTTTGATGTGATAGGATTGTCGGGCACGTCTTTCTGCACATTTTTTCTTTTTCCTGCACCTCGTTCCGATGCACGGATCTTCCGATATTAATTTTTAATTGTGTTTTTTGGTCCGTTTTTTGTGTTTTTTGCACGTGACCGCCATTTACCCCCCCCCCCCCCCCCCCCCGCGGCCCCCCCCGACCTCCTATTGCACATTTTCCTTGTCTTCCCCCTGCCGTCTTGCCCACTTTTGATTTTTACGCCATTTCAGTTTGACGTCCGGATTGGGAGTTATTAAATTTTCTTTATTTTTATGTGTTTTTGAGTACCCGTCCTGCGCGTGAATGCCCCTGTTTTAGATTTTACGCGTCTTAACGCGCCCCGGTCGCATCTGCATGCCTCGTCCTCGCATCCGGGCACCTTTTCAATCCCGTCACGGTAAATATTTTTACCCTTGCCCCGCGCACGGACGTGGGATGGGGGGGGTACGCCTCTCCTTTATGGGGGCCCCCGCCCATTTTCCCCTTTGGGCCCCTGCCCATCTTCCCACCCTACCCTACCACCCTTTCCCCTACCCTTTCCCTCGGGCACCCTTCCATGGGCGTACCCCGCCCATTTCCACCCCCATCCCCCTATGGACCCCCCTGCCCCATCCCTACCCCGACCCCTTTTCCCCCTAACTACCTCCCTTCTTCTCCTCCCTCTCCTCCCTCTCCTCCCCCCCTCCTTCTTCTCCCTCCCTCCTCCACGCCATTCTCCCTCCCCTCCTTCCTCTGCCTCTTCCCCTCACCACCCTGCAGCCGTCGCCTCCAGGTGCGGGACGACGACGCCCTCCTGTGGCGTCCTGCAGCATCGCCCTGCGCCGCCTCTGTGGCCCGCCCCGCCTCTGCTCCAGCCCGCCTTCGCCGCCAGCCTCCAGGCCCCTACAGCGCCTTGCCCCGCCTCGTCCTCTCGACGTCCACCTCGCCGAACGCCGCCTCCAGGCCGTCCGCGCCCTTCGTCCGCCGACGCTGTTCTCCTCTGCGACGCCCGCGGCTGCCGTCGCGACGCCCCCTCCGCCTTCGACGGGTGCCCTGCCTCCCCTCCTCGCTGACGTGGCCTCTGCCACGTGCCTCCCGCCGTTGACTCCCACCTTCGAGCTTCAAACAACCCCCCCTACCCCCACGCTAATCCCCATTCCCACCCCCATTCAAACCCATTATCATCCACCTCCTCCCTAGCCCCCATTCCCCCAGAACACATACACACCCCCCCACCCCCCAACCTAACCCCCATTCCCACCACTACCCCCACCCCATCACACACTTTCCCCACTACCCCTAACCAGGCCCCCTTTCCCCCCACCTTTGCACAAACCCACCAACCTACCCTCTGCAAGCCCCCTGTCCCACATACGTCCCCCTTTCTGCCACTCCCAACACGCAAACCTAACCTACCCCTACCCAAGCCCCCAATCACACATAAACCCACCTCCACCGTACCCCTTCCCACACCCCTGTTCCCGCGCAGAAACCCCACCAGCCGAATCCACCGTCCCCCTTCCTAAAACACTGTTCACCCACTGAACTACAGGAAACCACCCTTCCGACACCCTTGTTCTCCCTCGAGCCGCCGACACATGCGCGTGTGGGTGCTTGCGATTGTTCGTGTGCGGGATCGGGTGCGGGACTTTGATCGTCGGTTGCTGCCACGCAGCTACCACGCAGCTTATTTCTGGGTATTTTTCCATATTTTTAATTCACAAACCCACAAACCCCTTTTTAAAAAAAAAACATTGAAAAATTCAAAAAAATCATTAACAAACACTTAAAATTCTGAAAAAAAATCCAAAAAAATCTAAAAAATTTCCTACTCTTTCTGCACCCAATTGCCTTTTTCTAAACTTGTAAATTTCAAGCAAAAAAAATTCAAAACATTTTAAAATTCCAAAATCTTTTAAACCTACCCAAAAAAATATGAAAAAAATCATAAAAAATGCTCAAAATTTCCAAATTAATTTTTGAAAAATTCCTAACACTTCCCTTAACATTTTTATTTATTTTTGAAATATTTTTCTAAGCTGTCACCATATTTCATTTCACACCTCAATTCCTTACAAATACACAAAAATAATCAATTAAAAAAAATCCCCTTTTTCATCCAAACACGAACTAAACATCTAGACAAACAATCCAGATATTTTTGGATTGAAGAGAGCACATTCTTTGCATTTCCATATACCCACTACCAGGTATTTTCCCTTTCATTTGTTATTTTTTTTCAGTTACCCCAAAACCCACGGTTAATATTGAAAAAAAACAAAAAAAAAAAACCACAACAAACCAACAAACAAATAATAACAAACATGAACCCTCAACGCCACCATGGCACACACATTCACGCTAAACACACCATTTTTAAAATAAAAATTAACCCGTCGTTCACTTAGCACGCGTTAAGTGCGCTAAAGAGGCACTTTAATATTTTTAATTAAAATGAACCAACCGTCACAAGATTATGTGCTGGCAAAAAAGCGCTCCACATCACCTTAATTTGTAATCAATGAACTTGCATTTAGAGACCCAGTTTGGGTATCGAAGTCCGGGATTCGAATTAAAGCACCGCTTTCACCTAATAATTGGTAATTAATTTTTTAAGAAGGAACCGCCGTTTTCTTGCTAAGGTTTATCACTTAATAAAACTTCACCTATTTTTACTAATTTATTAAAATGAACCTTTCATTAAATTAATTCCCCCTCACTGTACTTAATTCCCTTTTTTAACGAACCCGTTTCGTGGGATGGATATGCGCAGTCATTGGAGTTATTTCCATGGTCAAACACTGGTTTATCAAAGCTGTGGTCTTGATATGTGTCGGTTATGGTGATGTTTTGGTTTAGTGTCTTTGATACGGTTAAGGGTACGGTGTGTAGTTTTTTTCTTTTATTACCTGATACGGGGTTCTGGGTGTTTTAATGATGCATAGCATGAAGCTTTCGGTCGCATATGTCTAAAGGTCATGTCGAATTTTTTCTAGGATGTGGTTTGCTTGGGGATAGTTGGTCAGTCACGATTTATCGTTTTGGTTGCTATCTTATCCTTGGTTTTTTGTCTGTTGCTTTGCAGGCATTCTCCTTGTTTGTCTGTGTTTGTGATGTGTGTGTAACAATCTGAATGGCGCCTTCTCATGCTCCTCCCCCTATCCAGTATGTCCCACTAGTCAGTAGGGATTACTCTTCCCTACTCACTTTTGAGCCTCTCATGAAGGCGGGACTCATACCTTTCGTGACTACCTCCTTTCCATTGCTTCCAGAGGATCCATTGTTGTGTGATGAGTTTTTGGCCTCCTACAGCAAGAAGTCGGGACTGGTCCAGGGTATTTCTATGACTTTGACACCTCGAGGCCTAGGGAAGGCTCTGTCTCTTCCCTCCAAAGGTGAACCTTTTGTTACCACTCATCAGCTTTTCTCTAATGAAGAGATTTTGAAGCTGTTACAAAAGCAGACAAGGGAAATGCTGGATGTTAAGAAGGTGATCAACTCTTCAGGAGTTTCCTTTTCCATGATCACTGATCCCGTATGGAAGATGGTCTGTCAGTTTCTCCAGGACAGGTTTATGCCTGCCAAAACGCCATCCCAGTACTTATCCAAAGAGCTTTTCACAGCTTCAAGGATGGTGTTGAAAGGCGTTGCTATTGATTGGAGCACTTACCTCCTCACTAAAATGGATCAACATTTTGTCAAAGTCACTAGGGGTAATGTTACCAATGTCACATATGGATCATATTTGTCTGCCTTCTTGACCTATTCAGGTTTGCAGAAGAGTGTGCCTCCACCTCCTCCATCAGATTCAGTACCTCCTCCTCCACCTTCAGATGAGTCAGAACCCATTGATATAGAGGATGATGATTCTCCGCCTCCCCTGGTCATACAGCGCAAACGCTTGAAGCGGGTAGCGGATAAAGCTCCTTCGGTTCTTCCTTCAGTGCCCATTCCTGCTACCTCTGGCAGTGATCTACCTGGGTATCTCACTTGTAATAACTTGTTCAGAGCATATCGCGAAGGTTCGTTGGACATCTCAGTTCCCTCACTAAACAGTCTAGTCTCAGGAGATGCAATTCCTTTCCTCTGTAAAGACATTCAGAGTTCTATTGAATTGTCAGTGACATCCTGTGTTCAATAGCTGTACGCTTCCTTTTATGAAGAGCTGATGCAGTCTAAGGACCAGTTGCATAAGGCAACATCCGAGTTAGCCTCTGCTAAGGATACCCTAGCAGATTTGTTTAAGAAAATGGAACAACAAACCCAACTGGTTGCAACCCAAAGAGATGAGATATCTTCTTTGAAGATCCAGTTACTAGAGGCTCAATCAGAAGTTACTAGCCTTTCAGAGGAGAAGGAGAGGATGTCCCGAGAAGCGCAGGAGTTTCAAACTCTTTTAGATGACAAACTTTCAGCCTTACAGACTGCTAATGACACAGTGGAATCCCAAGCTTCCCAAATCAAGAAGTTGCAAGATCAACTGGCAAAGTCACGGTCTGTTCCTCCAAGCCCTAATGTTCCCTTGCTTCCTTCTCTCTCACAGCAGGACTTGGCTGCTCTTCAGAGACAGGCTACCTTGTGTCCTCTATTCCAAGATAAAGTGGAAAGATTGCAGTCCAGAATGGACTTGTTATGGTCTACATTTGAGCAGTATCAGGAATATGTTCCACCAAACCATTCTTTCTTTGTCCACTACCAATTACAGAAGTCGACTTTCTACATGAAGCTTTCCACGATGGATTTACCTCTTCTAGAGGATGGATGGAGTGGGGCTTGGTCTGCTGAGTTGCTGACAGAGGTGGTCAGGATGGTGTTTGAAGATTCTGTCTCACGACAGATAACATGTTGATGTCCTACATGTATCTACGAGGAGACTTGTTGATTCCAGATGAGGTGGATATAGCATGGTATGTGGGAGACATGGTTTTACAAGCTGTTTTGTATGTCAACCATTTGGAGTTGCGCATAGATGACATGTTCTAGAGTTACTCCTCCAAAGTGGTTAATTGTCCTGATAATTCTTGGCATACCATGATTGATTCTGTGGTCCTGAATCAAAGACAAAACACAGCTCCTACCTATGCCCAGAGTACTAATCAACTGAGGGTGGATCTCTTAGCTTATCTTTCAAAACATAATCCGTTTGATTCTACCTTCTTTGATGCCTATCATCGAAGATCTCTCTTAGGACCTTCTGTTCCTACCTCCTGTATTACCAACAAATGGCTCACCGATATGATCTATATCTTTCCCTTTGTCAAACTAATTCCACAACTATTTTACCCCTTCTTTTCCAACCTTCATCTTTCCCTCAAATTCCCATTTTTACATACTACTCCTTTATTGAGGATAGAGTATTTTCTCCTTCTCCACCATGTTCTTCTCCATCCATTCATGTACCTTCCATATTTCCTATTTATCAGTTAACACCCTTTTTAACTGATTGCCTACAAATTTCTGCCACTCCTTCTTTAAATCATTCTTCCTTTTATGATTTTGCCTATCCCTCTCTTCATCCACTTTTCCTTATTCCACTTCCATCACCTAACACTTCTATATCTCAACCATCTCAGTTGGTTAGTGACTATGACGGGTTTGATCATCAGATTTCCAGAAGAAGGGGATGGAGCTCGAATGATTCCCTTATAGAACCTTAAATAAACTAGCCAGTAATTCCAGGGGAATGGACAGCTGCCAGTCAAGCATACCAGAACTATATTCATTTTGCTCAGCAGTATTCACAGTCTGCCGATCCTTCAGTGAGATTAACGCTCACTTTGCTTGGTACCTAGCGTATATGCGTAGGCACTCTCATAATGATTCCAAGCCTATTCCAAAGTTGTGTATGAATGTCAATGTGAGCATTGATTCCCAGATATATCATACTTTCATGCCCTGTGTTTACCTAGAAAATACCTTGTCCTGTTGGAAAGGATGTGCTGCCTTCAGTTTTTTCAGAATCCTCCCAAAACATTTGTAGATGAATCCTTGTCTATGAATCGTTTTCGAAATCATCAATCTTTTAAGAGGGATCATCTTCATTGATACCTTTCCAATGTATGGTGGATGCTTTTTAATGAAAATCTCTCTTTTTGGAGGAGTCATGCAGATGGTTGTGTTGTGTGTAGTGTTTGTGTTGTGGGTTAATTGATGTAATACGATCGTGGTGGTTGCCTATTGGATTGTATTTCGTGCGAGCTACATTTTGGAGAATTGTGGTGATGGGGTCGTAGTTGGATAGTTGACAATGATGATACAGAAGAAGAAGAAGAACCTCTTATATCCTTTACAAGTTTGTTGTGATTTTTAGTTTGATAAGAAGTGTTAATGTATAAAGGGTTTTCCTTTCGTTGTATTTTTATATTAGATACAGGGGATAAGTTGGAGTCGTGGTTGGATGGACTGTTTTTGAAGATATATTGAAGATCAAAGTTGAGCTTTTGAATGAACTTGTATTCCCTTTTTCCTAGGTCGCGAGGACACTTCCTTATTAAGTATGGGGATATGTTGAGTGTTGAAATGACTTGTTTTTTGGCTGATTTTTGTTGTTTTTGAGAGCTGAATGGTTGATTTTATGAGATGATTGATTGGTTTGCAAGTGGTTTGAGAGTGTTTTGGATGATATAGATTGTGTTTTGGAAGTTCATGATGTTTATTAGTAGAGATATGAGGTTGTGATGTTCTGATAAGTTCTGATTGGTTCTGTATACCTTCTGTATAGCTTCTGTTTTGTTCTGATTGTCTTCTGTAAGGAGGAATGGGTTGATGATTGATGAAGATTGAGATCTTGTGTAAGCTTATTGAATGGTTTGTGAGAGTTTGGAATGGTTTGAGTATGAGTTATGAGGTTTTGATGACCTTCTGTAACCTTTTGTAGGTCTTCTGTAGAGCTTCTGTCTCTGTTCTGTTCTGTACTGTAGCTGTTCTGGTACTGTACTGTGACTGTTATGTATGCTTCTGTATGTGTTCTGATGGATGAGAGTGTAGCTTGGGAAAGTTTTCTAGCCTTGAAAAGAGGTGAATACAAGTTCAAAAGAGCTGAAAGAAGTGAAAGAAATAGCTGCTAAAGACTCAAGTAAAGACTAGAGTGAAGTGACAGTAGTGAGCTATGAAAAGACACTGTAGTGGCTCTGGTGACCCTTCATATCAGACATACCTCTTGGGAGGGGTATCCACGATCTAAGAAGGATTATTGAGAGTGATTATTGAGAGATTGTAGTGAGGATATGATGTGTTATTGATGGAGAGAGAGAGAGAGAGTCAGAGATAGCCAATTCTACTAAAACAGAGTAATTATATATGAGAGATTGAGAGAGAAGACTATGAAGATATTGAAGATGAATACTATGTGATATATTTCCATTCAAAGATGGTGTATTTCTTTGCTTTCTTTGTTATATTGATGGATTTTATGAAGATATTGAAGAATATGGTTGATTCTATCAAATCCGTGGGAGATCTACATGATGCTGCATGAAGATTTGTTGTGCCTGGTGTTCTTTTCTTCATTGTGATCATATGAAACATAATAAACAAGCTTGTTGATGTTACAAGATAGATTTTCTTGTAAGAGAATTCCCTTTTCCTTGGTGTTCCTTTGGGGCTCCAGGTACGCATGATTGGTAGGACAGGGAATGTTGAGTTGGAGACGCTTGGAGGCGAAGGAATAGGCTTTTTTAATGGCACCCGCATGAAGAAGTACTATCCTCCTTCCTATCCATTACATGAGCCACCCATGCTAGAACCTCCAATGAACATCTGCATGGCTATGATAACTGACCTTACAGATCTGGATGAAGAAGTAGTGGCACCGGCATACATGCGAATCACAGTCACAGCAAGAGTGACGTATTCTTTCGATGCCTTGATTGATGAAGGTGCCGACTAGAACATCCTGACGCATGACCATTGGACACGCATTGGTCAACCAAAACTACAGCCCACTAATGACAAACTCACCCCGTTTGAGGGTACTGCTTATTCACTCCTAGGAAAATGCAAGGTAGTCGTTTCCATCGAGTCTGAAAGTTTACAAGCTTTCTTCCATGTGTTGCCTGACACTACAGGAGCCGATAATGTGTCACTATTGGGTCGCACTTTCAAGAAGCAAACAAACTGTAATGTGGATTACAACCTAAACCGCATTCATCTTGCTATCGACAATGTGTGTATAGTGACGACTTTCAGCAAGGGCTGTATTGATTCCTCCACCATTACGACACCACCGGTAGAAACCCCTACGACCATGCTCCAACAGAAGAAAACTACGGCCTCATGCCAGGCTCTCGACCCTAGGCCCAAACCCACCAAGAGTGCTCACAAGGCCAAGGAGTCCAAGTTGATATGGGTGCCAAAACGGCAAAAACCACATCCGGGTAGACCATCCAAGCGTGATCCTAAACACCAAAATCATCAACCGTCACGGCCTAAGAGACAGTCTAAATGATATCAACGTAGACACACAATCACGCCGCGTTGGATCCCCAAAGATCTTTTGCGAGCACAAGGATACTATGAGGGAAATCCCTAGATTTGGATGCCTAAAAACGACAAGTTTAAAAGCTCATCTATAAGCAATCTCACCCCAGCGAGGGAGGCTTGCACACATGGTACCCAAGACATAGTCAGCAAACCATTGTCCACTGTGGTTAGTAAGCCCCAGCTCATCTATTGACCAAAGCAAACGCCACAAGCCTTAGACCTACCTAAATTGGAGAACTTAAACACCCCCATGATTGCCCACTCCGAACCCTGCACCACTCCCATGCCCCCAGAGACTTCTACAGCACCTCACAGTGCTTTGGAGTGCACAGCCACACCTGAGATACCAATGACGGAGTTGCCGCTATCGAACCCATTTGCACCATCACCACCAACAGGTCTTAAACCTTCCTACACGGTATGACCTTTCCTTTCCTTGGCTAAAGACCTCACCGCGACTTCTGGGGATGACTTAATAACCTGCATCCAGATGTTAGACAAAACTTTCACTACTTTCGCTAGAAGTTATGAGAGGCTAGACCTAGGTCTTCTTGACATAACACTTACTTCGGATGTTCATGCATTACCATGCATGTGGGAAGAATACGAACTTATGACCACTAAATTCCCCAAAATTGCTGTCGAACTGATAGCAAACGACGAAATCTCAAAGGAACAAGCTGCCCTCAGAAGACTCATCACTTCATATCATAAGCCTCCTTGTTCTGTTCTGGAACACGAGTTGCAAGAGCTCACGCAGATGGCAAGCGCGCCTTCCACATTCTTGCAGCAGTGGTTTACTCTAAGAATCCAACGGGAGACAAAAGGTTGCCGGATAATGACCAATGTTGAGCAATGCAGGGCCATTAAAACTCTCGAATATGACCCTACTTATGTGGCCCCTATATCGTTTAGGGTTTTGGACATCGCCCATAACCAGCAGCTAGACGACCAGGTGCTCGCTCACCCCTACATTGACCAATTCCTCACTGAAGAGGAATTACATGTTGCCAGTTGCCTTAATATTGGAGATCTCTTCCATGATGTCTTGACCTACATTTTCCAAGTCTCCATCCAACCATCTGCTCTTGATTGCCATGCCCAACTCGAATACAATCCAAGCTTCTATGATTGGTTATTGGCCAGGTAAGTCAATCCACGCGAAACAACGTTTGCCCCGTCCTTCCCGTGCTAATCCTAGGAAGGATTCCTTGAAAGATCCAAGACGGAGGGGGGGAGCAATGTGAGGGAAACAATGTGAGCAAGAGCAGAGCAAAATGAGAGTTATGTTATCTAGCTAGCAAAATGTTATGATTGATTAAGTTTCAATGGGAGAATACTGTGAGGGAAAACAATAGCAATTGCTGTTGTGGGCTAGTCTCTAAAATTCAATATACCAATTTTGGACACATACATTTTTTCTCTCAAAACTGAGTTTTGATTAGAAACAAGCCGATTTTTAGGCATTAATGTTGGCATGGTGTATTGACAGGTCAACACCATGCTGATAAGAAAAAGGGGGCAAACTCCCATTTTCTGAAGAAGAGATGACCAAATTCGCCATCAGCGTCGAGACACGAGGATTCAGCCAATTCACCTTCAAACACACACTGAATCTGGATGAGGACATCATGGACGACAAACCTGTGATCAAAGACTTGGTGGACAGATGCCACCTCCACAAGTATGTGGAAAAGGTGGGGTAGGACGTGGATTACGGCATGTGTGCCGATTTCTTGAGGAACTTCGACAAGGGCAGGAACTGTGGCACTGTCACAGTAAGGACAGGGGAGCAGGAAAGAAGAATCAAAGTGTCCCTCAATGCGGCAGTTGTAGAAAAGGCCCTAGGGCTTGTACCCAAGAAAGAGAGGCCGCCGCGACGAGATGTTTACGCCATGCTGGGGTAAAGAAAGAAGAGGTGCACACCGTGGATGGAATCAGCTTGGCTGACATCCCAGACCCAGCAGTGAAATTGCAAGCGAAAATGATCCATACACTCTTCTCGAGCCAACGGTACAATGCATTGATGAACAGGATCTGGGTCCTGCTATTAGAAAGCATCGCAGCAGGAGTCCCTGAAGAGGTAGACTGGAATGGATTCGTGCAGAAAACCATTCAAAGTTCCGCTGCCCTTCTCACTCTAGCGGAAGCACCAGCAGGAGGAGAATCCCCTGCCTCAACCGCAAGCAATAAAAGATGCTGGCGTCGTGGAGGAGCAAGCTGCGCATCAAAGCCCACCTCACCACGAAGGAGGGGAATCAAGCGAAAGAACAATAAGTGACAAGGGAGAACAGGAGGTGCCGCCTACACGAGCGAGTAAATCTGAAGAACGAAAGGAAAGTGACAGGAGACAGAAGGAAAGGAAAGAGAAATTAAGTAAAGAAGAACGAGCTGACATCAAGAGGGCTGAAAGAGAGTCTAGGAGGGCTGAGGAAGAAAGGAGGAGGAAAGAGGAGGAGGAGCTTGCAAGGATAAGAGAGGAGTCGAACAAGGCAGAAGAGGATAGGAAAAGAAGGGCGGAAGAAGAAGCCGAAGAGCAGTGACTGAAGGAACTGGCCAAATTGGCAGAAGCTACACGAAGATCTGTGGAAGAGACCCATGGGGGCGGAGAGCTCGAACCCATAAGCCCCCGCCATAAAGCTGAAGCCAGTGCAAGTGTGGAAGCAGCTCCAACGGTCGTAGGCAAGGGCAAATCCCTACTACATCCACTTCCTTCCTCCTTTGTGCCGACAATGGCTGAAACCACGACTGCAACCACCGCACAACCCACACCTCCCCTCAACATGGCACAGCTCATGAACATGGTGCAGATGCTAGTGAGCAAAGTGGCCGAAATCGTGCCAGAAACCAGATTGAAAAGGCCCATTGCCGCAGATGTAGAGTCATGGCAAGACCCTAAACGACAAAGGTTGGAGGCATCGACCACCATGCCCCATACTCCCATGCCTGTCAACACTGACTATGATGCATATGTGGCCGAGCTACTAACACAACTGGACAAGGCAAAAGAAGAGAAGAAAGTGGCCTTGCTGGAGCTAGAGAAAGAAAAAGAAACGTCAGTGGCCCTTAGGCTAGAAGTCTCAAGGCAGGGAGCCGACAGACGGAGAGAAATAAAGGCCCTGCAGGACCAACTAGCAGAAAAAACGAAGGAAGCCCAAGACAATGAAATCCACCTTAGACAAAGGCTGGAAGATGAGGAGCAAAGCCTGGTGGCAGAACAAAGGAGCCTAAAGCTACTAATGCAGCAATACAGTGATCTACAACAAAGGGTCGCTCAAGTGGAAATGCTCTACCAGGGGGTTCAGGAAGGAAAAGCCACTGTTCCACAAGAACATGCCACAGAGCCCTAGTCGTGGCCGGATCTAGAAGAACAGAATAGGTTAATAAGTGAAATCAAGTTCCTGAAGAGTGAAGGGCCATGAGTCTCAGCAGCTGAAGAAAAACGGCTACAGGATGAAGTGCAAAGATTACAAGATGCACTGGAGACCTCCCAGGAAGATGTAGAAGCCCTCATGGCCATGGCTTTCAATCAAAAAAGGCTATTCCTCACTGAAATCCAAAGCCAAGAGTAGCTGGTGTAGGAAAAATTAGAAATACTGGCCGAGATGCACCAAAGGCTCAGCATTGTCGATCAAGCCAAAGGGATCGTTGAAGAGCAGCTGGCTCAGAAGTTAAGAGAAAGAAACCAGTTATGGTTTTTAACAAATGAGCAGCAACAGGTAGTAACCACCCTGGCGAGCCCACTGGAGGAAGAAAGGAAAAGGATGGAGGAAAGAGCTATGGAATGGGAAAGGAAAAATTTTGACAGGGTGAGGGACTTAACCGAATGCCTGGCGGTGGCAGAATGCGAAAGAATGCTTGCAGAAGCTAGGGTTGAGGCTGCAAAAATAACCACTAAAACCCAGCAGCAGGCCTTCCTCAACACGGTGCTCCACGTTACGCAAGCTGAGGGTGATAATCCAGTGGAAAAGGTGAAAAGAAAGTTGGAGCTAACCACCCGAGCTCTAAGATACGGTCTTCAAGAGCGGGAGCTTCCAATGAGTACAAGAATCACTAAAGAGCAATAATTCTACTACCTACGCTGTACGGGCCTTTGCACTGCTGAGCTCAAGGAGTTAGGTTTTCAGGAGCAGGAGCAGCCACCACCACCACCACCACTCATCCCACCTGTGGGTGAGCGAAATGTCGAAGAGGGTCCGGATTTCGAGCAAGATGATGACGAAGAGCCACAAAGGATGCCGAGTTCGCCTCAACCCGATATCCCACAAGAAGAACCTGCAGATGCCCATCTACCTGAGCACATAGTTGCAGCAAGGAGAAGGAGACAAGAGTTAGCTGAGGAGGCCCAACGCCGAGCACGCACACTTCCACGACAACTCCCTGAGGAGCCCATGCCACAAAGAAATGATACACATTCTGTGGACTGGCCCCAGGAGTTGGTCATCTGGCGTCAGCGAGAGTTACATAAGAGGCCGTTCGAGCTTTTGTTTGCTTTCCCACGCTCTCTGGACCGGGCCCCGTCTCTAGGAGTCGTAGCCAAGATCAAAGATCTGGCTAATGAACTTGCAAATAGATGGATAGAAGAGAGGAGCATGATAATGACTAGGTGGCGACAAGAGCCACATGAGTATTGGGAAGATAAGGTCAATCTGGTTCCCAAAACCGTCCAAGGCTACGAGGCATAGCCAAAATGGCAAAGGAGGATTTGGGACACCAATTTTGATGCATGGACCACATTTTTTAGTTCACTCCTCGAAGAGCGCAATGATCCTATATACATACCCTACCCTCGTAGGCATGGAGTGGACTATGATAGAGATTTACATGGGGATTATGACTTCCCGAAAATATATAATGTAAATGCTAGGAGCCCTGATAAGTGCTTAGTGTTTAGGGTAGAGGATATACTTCCCTCAATAAGCCGTTTTCTTGTAGACTTTTCTTCTTGCCCTAATCCAACACTTTTGACCACTTGTAATTACCTCCGACTTATCAAATTCCTGCTACTCTAGAAACTAGCAGCAGCAGAGGAAGCCCATCTCCCCCCACTCTTCTTTGAGATTAACCTAGGAATAGATAGTAGAGCTATGACTAGGTTGATGATGCGGGCTACTCTCCTCCCTTCCTTCTGTCTAGAGCTCTTAGAAAATATGAGTGACACCCGCTTTGCAAGGTGTAATCACCCCTTCTTGTCCATCACTCGTCTGAGAGCTAAAGCCGATATTAAAGAATACCTACAAAGTCGCGCATTCTTATCACAATGCCTACGACCGCCTTATGATTAAATAGGTGTCATATACCTTGCCAAATGTACTCTCTCTCTCATTCTTATTTTTTTTAAAAAAAAGGATAAGGTGACTGGAGAGCAAGACAAGAGCAAAAATAGCAAAGCTGAAAGATGAATTCACTACTAAATAGGTTGACAAGGAGGACACATCACATGTGCTTGCAATCTTCCTTCACTGTTTGTCAAGATTGTGGGAGAGAAGGAAGGAGTCTCACTTATAGCTTTCTTGCTTGCACAATGGGGGAATACACACAGAGGTGGAGGCTGAAAACAGTTTTCCTCTTCTTAGTTATGTAAGCCAAAAAGAACTCTCTTACAAAGAAATAGAAGAACCCTATATATGGGTCTCAAACCAAACTCAAATAACTAAGGTGGCATACTAACTAAGCCACGAACTAGAGTAGATAAGGATAGCTGTCATCTAGCTATTATTCATGGGCGGTGTACCAACCGCATCTACAACTGACACGTCGGTGACATAAATGCACAACGGTCACCCTGGCATATCACGAGTGGAGCTCGATATCTCAACACTCCCCCTCGAGCTCAATCCCAATTCCTGCACACCAAGCAGGTCTCTGAACTTGCTCAGCTTCTCTGTGTCCAATGCCTTCGTGAATATGTCAGCTACCTGATCCTCTATGCTGACATAAACTAGATCAATAAGACCTAGTAAAACCCTCTCCCGCACATAGTGATAATGCACCTCAATGTGCTTTGTTCTAGCATGATAGACTGGGTCATTTGCCAAGTGTATACTACTCATGTTGTCACAATAAATGACAACTGGCCCATCTATAGACTGATGCATATCATAAATTAGCTTATGCAACCAAGCTACCTCACATGCAGCCATTGCTGCACCCCTGTACTCAGCCTTTGTGCTCGACAAGGCAACTGTAGGCTGTTTCTTGCTGCTCCAAGTGATTGCAGCACTCCCAAAAGAGAACACATATCCACTGGTAGATCGTCTATCAGAAATGCTACCAGCCCAATCAGCATCAGTATATCCATGCAACTGTATCTGAACCCTAGTCTCATAAAATAGTCCATACTGCAATGTGGACTTCACATACCTGAGTATGCGTCTAGCCGCATCCAAATGTGTTTCCTTGGAGCCTGCATAAACTGACTTACCAATCCAACAGCATAGCTCAAATCTGGCCTGGTAATAGTCATATAAATCAAGCTTCCTACTATGCGTCTGTACATAGTAGGGTCTTCCAGAAGCTCACCTCCATCTGTGCTCAACTTCACATTCTTCTCCAAAGGAACTGAAATAGGCTTACAGCCTGTCATCCCATATTTGGACAGCATGTCCAATCCATACTGCCTCTGCAAGAGCTGATCCCACTTGGTGATCTAATCACCTCAATGCCCAAGAAATAACGCAGCTCTCCCAAATCCTTCATCTCAAACTTCTGCTTCAATAGCAATTTCACATGAAGGATATCTTCATCATTGTCACCTGTCATAATCAAATCATCAACATAAATGACAAGTAACATAATACATTTCTCTGTTTTTCTCACATAAAGTGAGAAATATTCCTTGGAAATCTGAAAGCCAATAGTGACAAGATATTGTCCTATCTTGTCAGACCATGCTCTAGGTGCTTGCTTCAAGCCATACAAGGCTTTCTTCAACCTGCAAACAAACTCAGGATGAACAACATGCACATAACCTGGTGGCTGCTCCATATAGACCTCTTCTTGCAAATCACCATGCAAGAAGGCATTCTTTACATCCATCTGATGTAAAGACCATCCCTTTGATGCAGCCATAGCAATGACTGCTCTTACGGTTGCCATCCTTGCAACCGGACTGAATGTTTCTTCATAGTCAATGCCATATGTTTGTGCATACCCCTTGACTACTAATCTTGCCTTGTATCTGTTCACAGAACCATCTACATTGTGCTTCACCTTATAAACCCACTTACAGCCAATTGCATTCTTACCTTTAGGCAAAGGTACCAATTCCCATGTAGCATTTGCTTCCAAGGCATCCATTTCTTCATCCATGGCTTTCTCCCATTTTTCTTTTCCCATGGCTTGCTCAAAAGAAGTGGGTTCTGGTTCCTGTATCACTTTGACCATATATGCATAGTGAATGGCTGTAAATCCATCATATTTCAGCCTATCCACAGGATACCTAGCTCTCGTAGACCTGTGCAAAAATTCACTCCCAGGTGCTCTCAAAACATCCCTGGTCTTCCTTACTCCAGGTGTAACAATAGAAGGAATACCCAACTCATCATCAATGCTTTGTTCTGAGCCACTGGATTCACCATCCACATAAGAGTGACCTGCATTCACATCAAGCATGGGCTGATCAACCTTCTCTTTTCCTTTTCGTGATACCTGTATACCACTATCTACATTGCTTTGAGAAGATTCTCCTGATCTCAATCTGCCTGTCCATGGCGAAGAATGTGAACCACTGCTAGAGGACGCTCCAGGTCCACTAATATTTTGGGACTGCTGCTGTGAATTCTGTGCAGCATTACCATTTTGTGCATCTACATCATCAATCACATTTACTAGTTTATACTAGCTGCTCATCTCATAAAAAACAACATCTCTGCTCATTGTAAACTTACGAGTAGAAGGGTTACAGCATCTATACCCTTTTTGCTGGAGGGAGTAACCAATAAAGAGGCACTTCTCAGCTTTTGGATCCAACTTGGATCTCAGCTCATCTAGCACATGTACATAGGCAATGCAACCAAAAATTTTCAAATGAGAAATATCTGGTTTCCTACCAGTATACCTATCCTCTGGAGTCATCCCATGTATTGCTGCAGTGGGAGTCCTATTCATTATATAGACTGCTGTAGCAACTGCTTCGGCCCAGTAAAAATCTGGCAAGTCTTTTTCGTTGAGCATGGCATGAGATACCTCTCCAATATGCCTGTTTTTCCTTTATGCAATTCCATTTTGTTATGGGGTATGACTGCATGAATATTGCTGCTTTATGCCATGCTCCTACAAGAGCCTTGCAAACTCATTTGAGAGGTACTCTCCCCCTCCATCTGACCTTAGGCATTTTATTTGCAGACGTGTTTCTTTTTTAACCATAGCTTTAAGAGTTTTGAAATGCCCAAAAACTTCACTTTTCTTTTTCATAAAATACACCCAAACTTTTCTGCTATAGTCATCAATAAAAGTGACAAAATAATGATAGCCTCCAAGAGATGCAGCTTTAGTAGTCCATGTGAGAAATGTAGGATCTAGAGCATGGCAAAACCGGAAGCTATGGAGGATGAAATCAGAAGTGTGGACTCATGATGGAGAAGACAAGGACACTGTTTGTTACACAAGTGAATTAGGTTCCAAGATTGAGACTTGGACTCATAAACACAATCTTGTGTATGTGGACAATGACATTGACACTTCACTGAAAAGAAAAGAGTACTATCATTGCATTAAGAAAGGAAGCAAGTACAATGCTTTATAGGAAAGTAGGAAACTGCAGTAGGCACCATTGTGCATATGGGATAAGTTAGCCTGCATATCCTTGACCCTGAGACTCCATACAAAGAGGTTGTTTGAGTGTGATTGCTGATTCTCAACACCCCTCCTCAATCACAACTAGAAAAGGCACAAAGTGTGTAGAGGCTGTAATGAGAACCACCTACAAAGTGTGGACATACCACAGACATGGCAAAACACCAGAGGCTGTCACAAAAAAGCTAAGTGTGGGTACCATAAACATGGTGGACATCCAGAGGCTGTAACAGGGGCCTCACAAAGTGTACAGGGACTGTAATGCCAAGTTACATAAGGAGTTTACAAAGCTTATGGCAGGAAGCATTAGGGCAAGGAAGTACAAAGATTTTAAAACAGTCTATCAGAATTATGAGAGTACAAGGACTGATGAGTCTTGTCCTTCCGATCCTGGTGGTCTTTATCTTCATCTTCTTCTTCATCTTTTGGTCCATGGTCTTCTTCTTCTTTGACTGTGACTAGATAGGCCTTTTGGGATCTGTTTCTTGTGTGGCAGAACTTCTCGGTGTGTCCGGTCCTTTTGCAGAAGTCACAGAAGAGCTAATCCTTCTTGCCTTTGCACCTGTTGCCAACATATAATGCATGCTCATCTTTAGAGGTACTTGGTTCTTCTTTAGTTTTTAGCTTCTTTTCTTCTTCTAACAGTGATGCCTGGATATCAACAAGTTCAGGGTTTGGCATGTTGATTAAAGTTGTTGATACATTATTATATTCAGGAGGCAAACTCTTAAGTAGAACACCGATGCAAACATCTTCATCCATTTTAATGTTGATTCCTGCAAGTTGGGTTAGGAGTCCTTCCATGTAATTGAGATGTGTGGCAAGTGATGTGCTGGACTTCATTTCAAGCCTGAAGAACTCAATTAGGAGACCATACTTTGATGATTTAGATTGTGCACCGAACAAGGTGTCAAGTCTTTTCCATGTATCCTGTGAGGTCTAACAGTTATCCATATGATGGATATAACTGTCGTCTAGCTCCATTTTGATAATGGCATGTGCTCTGTCATCATTCTTTTGCCAAGTAGTTGCAAGGTCCGCGTCCCGAGGTTTCTTCTCTTTGCCATTTGTGATGGCCCAGAGACCCTTCTTCATTAGGATGAGCTTGATGCGGGTTTGCCAAGTGTGGAACCTGACTCCTTTGAATCGAGCATTTGGAGAGTCTTTGCCCATGTTAGACTTATGGGAACAGTAGAAAATCAACTTCAGACTTATTAGATTTGAGCAACAGAAGAATTGGTTGAGAGACACAAGTGCTAAAAAACACTAACTGAGTGTCAATGAATACCAAATCTGCAAAAGTCTTTTACTCTTTTAAAATCCAAGTGATCTTCCCCTTCTTGATTTGATGCTGATACCTTCAGATCTGAGTGACAGTACTTTAATGAACTTCAGAGAGTATTGCTCAGTGATTAAAATCACTGTTGATAACTTCAGTGAGAGAAACAGTGAAAAATGTCAGAATTTTGAAGCTTTGGCTATGGTGGAATTAGGGTTTCTGAGACAAGGGCCTGGTTTTTTGCTGATTGTAGGAGCTACAGTGGATCATTTTCAAAAATTTTTATATGCCTAGGAAGCTGACTTCATGGCCTACCAAAGCCCTATCATAATCATCAAGATTGTGGCCTGTATGAAGCACGCAGACACGTCGAACAGAAGCAGGCGCAGTTTTGACAGGATTCCTCGATTTCCGCAATGCTGGAGCCACGACGTAGTAATGCAGTCGATTTTTGTGCCAGGATGAATTGCCTTGAGCAGAGGAACAACTCCCTAGAAGAAATCATCGGCTGAAATGGCATGGTTGAAGAGTTATGGAAGCTCCAAGTAAGATAGGTCCTGTCTGGCTATGGCAGACACAGAGCAGAGATTGAGGATTTTCACAATGCTGAGCTCCAGATGGTCCAATGTCCTGGATTGATGTGATACAAGGAAGCTTTAGTGAGTTGGGGAATACTTTTCCAGAAGGAAGCTCCAAGAGATTTGACCTGTGGAGTGAGATATAAGCAGCTCAATCTGACAGGGTGCTGCTGGCTATGGCTGCCATGGAAGCTTCAGTGAGAGTAGAGTTGGGAGATGAAGTCATGAGCTGATATTGAGCTAGACTGAGGTTGAAAGGAATCAAGAGAGGCTAGACAAGCAATGCCATGCCCAACTGGGCTCTGATACCATGTGAGAAATGCGGGATCTAGAGCATGGCAAAACCGCAAGCTATGGAGGATGAAACGAGAAGTGTGGACTAAAGACAAGGACACTGTTTGTTACACAAGTGAATTAGGTTCCAAGATTGAGACTTGGACTCATAAACACAATCTTGTGTATGTGGACAATGACATTGACACTTCACTGAAAAGAAAAGAGTACTATCATTGCATTAAGAAAGGAAGCAAGTACAATGCTTTATAGGAAAGTAGGAAACTGCAGTAGGCACCATTGTGCATATGGGATAAGTTAGCCTGCATATCCTTGACCCTGAGACTCCATACAAAGAGGCTGTTTGAGTGTGATTGCTGATTCTCAATAGTCCACACATCAGAGTGGATTAATTCCAATGGCTTCTTACTCTCTTGAACATGTCTAGGAAATGGTTTCCTTGCCTGTTTTCCAAACTGACAGGCTTCACATACCTTATGAATTTCTGCAACCTTGAATTTAGAAAATCCTGCAACAATATTTTGGGCCTGCATTGATTTAAGTCGTTGTACATTAACATGACCAATGCGTTTATGCCAGATATCAATATCTGCAACTACACCGGTCCCATGTGCAAACATTGCTGCACTCAATTCAGACATGTCTGCATCCAATGTAAACATTCTGCCCTTCTTCTTTCCTTTTGCTATCAAGCGACCTTTATTTTTCATATCCTCAATAAAGCATCCATGAGGATTAAATCTGACCTGCAAGCCCTGCTCAACCATTTGACCAACAGAAACCAGATTCTTGGTGATATTCGGGACATGAAATACGTCGGACATGTATTTCTTTTTCCCATCCTGCATAGACAAAGGAATTTTTCCAATCTGCACAATAGGATGTGCAGTATCATCACCAGTCTCCACAAATCCTGGTTTTTCCATTTTCCTTGCATCCTCCATCCATTCTGCATGACTTGTCATGTGGTTTGATGCACCTGAGTCAACATACCATACATCATTGCTTTCTTCGGCATTTGTCACAGAATTGTTCATGTGCTGCATCATAAACAAATGCTCATTTCTGTCATCACCCTGTCTATTAGAAGATGCATAATTTCCTTGTTGCAGTTTTCCATTCATGATGTCATTCTGCTTTTTATAGCAGCCTTTAGCCATATGACCCATTTTACCACAGTAGTAGCATTCAACATTGCTGTTTGCATTTTGGCCTCTTTGCCATCCACCACGACCTCAGCTTCTTTTGAAGTTCCTCCTGAAGAAGATGCACCACCATTTCTTTGCTCCTCAGAAATTAGAAGAGCAATCAACTCCTCAAAATCAGGAAATCTTTCACGAACTGAAATGGATGTCCGAAACTGTGTATAATCCTTTCCTAGACCATTCAAGGTCACAGAAACTAAATCATCATCTTCCACTAGCGACCCAATGGAAGCAAGTGCATCTGCAATCTTCTTCACCTTCATGTGGTAGTCATTGATGCTTATATTTTCTCTTTGCACATTATGCAACTCTTGCTTGAGCTGCATTTTCCTGGCTTGAGTATTTGTGCTATACATTTTTGACAAAGTATCCCATGCCTCCTTTGGCGTACTTGCATCCTGAATATGCACAATCATAGAGTCTGAAATGCTGATAGACAGCCAATACATAACTTTCCTGGCTCTCTCATGCCATGCTTTAAATGCCTGCATTTGCTATTGATTGGGAACATCAGGAAGAACTGGTTCTTCTTCATTTCCTGCAACAAATTCCCAATATCCTTTTCCCATAAGGAAATTCGTCATTCTAAACTTCCATGCTTGGAAGTTGTTCTTGTCAAGCTTTTCAGTGACAATCTGTGAAAGAGAATCAGACGCCATTACAGAACACTGCAAAAAATTCTGTCACTGCAAAAAACACAGCTTCACCCTCACAAGGGAAAATCTGCAAAATTGGCGAAAGTGGTATTTGACCACACAGTCACTTCCTAGTGACGATTTTGCATAACCAGGAACCAAGGATGATTCTATAACTCCCAATATCTCTGTACACAAGCATATGATTTAATTTATGTGGTAACTGTTCACCGACATGTAGAACAGTGGTCCCACAGCATAAAACAGGGCTTTTTCCTGAGTGCGTGCAGAAAACTTTCGCCTCCAAAACAGGCCCCGAAATGGCCTCAAATCAAAAAAACAGGGTCGCCACAGCTAAAGCCTTTCCTCGGGGCATATATTGCCCTCTTGCTTCACCGTGAAGGGCGTCTCAACCTGAGACAATGCACTCTTGCAATTTTTGGTTGTGCTACCTGCAGAGATCTGCTCCCAAAACAGAAAATGAAAGCAACACTGCTCCTCTTACCAGAACACCGCGGGATTGGCTTGCTTTCTTGAGCTCCTTACCACGAACAAGGCTCTGATACCATGTCAAGATTGTGGGAGAGAAGAAAGGAGTCTCACTTGTAGCTTTCTTGCTTGCACAATGGGGGAATACACACAGAGGTGGAGGCTGAAAACAGTTTTCCTCTTCTTAGTTATGTAAGCAAAAAAGAACTCTCTTACAAAGAAATAGAAGAACCCTATATATGGGTCTCAAATCAAACTCAAATAACTAAGGTGGAATACTAACTGAGCCACGAACTAGAGTAGATAAGGATAGTTGTCATCTAGCTATTATTCATGGGCGGTGTACCAACCGCATCTGCAATTGACATGTCGGTGACATAAATGCACAACGGTCACCCTGGCATATCACGAGTGGAGCTCGATATCTCAACACTGTTATTGTGCACCACGCTCACTACATCTAGGGTTCTCTCTAGCCCCTCCCCCACTTCACACTTAGGGCACATCAAGGGCAGGACTTTCAGACCTGTCACCCTAAGTTTTGCACCACACCTCCAACGACGCACGAATTGGGTCCTCAAGAGTGGGACATTACCAAGGGCTTGCCCAAGGTTAGACCCATCTCCCAGTTCCACTGGCACGGGCACCATGCACCACACGGTGAGACAGACACACCCCTAGGAAGTGCACAACTTTTCTTGCAGGTTATGTTCGTGTTTCCAGAACTGGCCGCTTGGCTGAAGAAGATCATCCACTACATCGTCCAATGACAAGGAATTTTTCCATGAGTCAGGGATGACTCCATTCCCACAACTTTGAAGCTTCACTGCAAAGGTATAAAGGGTCCACACACTTTATGTTGCCAAATATCCATCTGCTGATGGCTACCATGACTGAACCAAATCAAGCAAAAGGAAACCCCAGTGATGGATCTGCCATTGGCATAGATCTTGGAACCTCATCGTCCAACGATCCCTGCCCAATGCCTCAAGATCTACGGATCGCTTATTGATTCCACAAGCCTGAATACCTTCAACTTAAAACTAAAGGCCTTCTACTCAAAGACAAGGATCTTCAACCACAGCCACAGATTTTCAAGGCAAACAGCATTTGGGGGGTTTTTCCAGAATAAATCCCTCCAATACCATCCTCCTAAGGGATTGCTTATTGCTTCAAGCGTTTCAGATACTCAAAGGACAACCGGCTACCTAAAGGGGCGCCACAACAGTGTGAAAGATGCCGAGTATCTTCATGGAGCCTAAAGCACGCCGGAATCTCTCCTGGTCATCATCATCAAACCCCATCACTTCTCATTCACAAGCATCAGCGTCATCTACTCACCAGTTCCACCTCGTGACAGCATCATCTATCCCACAACCTCCCACCACAGTGCCATGGGACTGGCACTTGGCTAGGAGGGGGGTAATGTTTACCGCAGCACAGAGGAGCGGGAAATGGAAAAAAGAAAAGAAGAAAAAGGCGCCTTAATTGGCAATTAGACCCTGGAAAAAATTAAACGCACAAGCACGACCCTAAAAAAGTCTTAGAGTCGCCCAAGGAGAGTAAAAGAGTAAAAAGCGCACCATTAAGTGCGAAAACGCTCCCAAATCCTTGTAAGAGAGCGCCAGGCTCACTCCTGTGCAAATTGTATGCATTAGTTGGGGGTAGGATAGACTAGAACGGTGGGAAATGAGAAATGGGCCTAGGCTAATGGCCGGCCATGTAAAAAAGGGGGATGACCGCCCATGAAAAGTAGGGCATGTATATAAAGTTGAAAAGTGAATGAGAAGCTCATTCTTGTGTGTGGCCAAAGCTTCTTCTTCTTCTTCTCTAGTTTCTTGCCTTCTTGCTTGTGCTTGAGAGAGGGATTGAGAGAGTGTGAGGGAGTGATTGTGTGAGAGTGAGGGATCTTGGAGAAGAAGCTCTCCATCTTCTCTCTTCATCTTTCCCTCCTCTCTTCTCTTCTCTTGTCTCGTGTGTGGCTATGGAGGATGAGGCTCATGGGAGAGGGATTGAGGTTGCTTGAGCTTGCCTCAAGGATCATGGAGCTACCAGTGTGCAAGAGAGAGGAGGGTTCTCGATCGAGCATCAAGGTAAGCTCACTACACTCTCAAGGTAGCCATTGTGCGTTGGCTATGTGAGAGGTAGCCATGGCCACTCGGTTCGAAAAACTTGAGCAATAAGTGGTCCTTAGGTCTCGGGGTAGAGCTTGTAGCTCCCCCGCCACAGATGATGTGCTATGTGAGCTCTTTTTGAATGGTTTAGAGATTAATACGCAAATCCAAGTGGGACTGCGGAATCTTAAGTCATTAAGGGAAGCAAAAATGCATGCCATTGATTATGAGGGTCATATTCAAAGATGTTGGAAAAACTTTTGGAGTTTTCCCTGCTCAGTACAAGTGCATCCTAGCTTCCAACCGTTTCTGCAAGAAGACAACTCACTTGTTGATACCAAGGCAGCCTATGAGGGGAACCTTGGTGGTCAAAATCTCAAAACAGAAAATGGCCATCCTACAAGCACTAATGACATGCCTCTCAGTGAAAAGGTTCCAAGCCATGTAAGTCCCATTAGGGGTTACAACACTTTCACGAGAGGTAGTTGTGATGGCAACATGGATAGAACCAATGGGCCTACGAGTGCTGATAAGCATTCTGTGTGTGGTTCTAATTTTGTTGCTAGTAAGGCTCTTGAGAGACCTTTGGTGTCGGAATCATGCTTTTGGGTGGATGTTGTTCCCTTTAGTAAAACCATGGTTCTTATGGAAAAAAATTTGCAGTATGGACGTAAAAAAGTAAAGACATCTTTTGTAAAGAGGATGCAAAATGCTAAAAGTCCACCTGTGCTTCATAACGGTCATAAGGATATGAGGCCATTTGGCCATAGGGATAAGTTTGCATTGAGTTCGTTAGACCAGTGCATCAAATTGAGGGAATGCAAGAATATTAAGGGAAATGTGAGATGGGTTTGGAGACCCAAAATCTCCAAAAGTATGGCAGGAGTGCCAGATGCAAGGCCAAGGATCCCACCTGGATATATTTTGTCAAACCCCCAAGAGGATAAGACTGAATATACATTTGACAATATACATTGCCTTGGGATACACCCATGTGATGTGCCTAGGCTTGAAGCTCTACCTAGTTTGGGTCGCAGCACTGATTTATGTGAAAACCCAAATAGGGGAGGTTTGAATGAGTACAAAGCTATGATTATTTCTGCCAACCAAAGGAGCCACTTAGGCACTTGAATGACCAGTTTATTCGGATGATAATAAATGTGGGATATGCGAGCCCACTGAGGCCATTCATTCAGCTCATAGTGCCCAAGAAGGGATCGGCCTTATTGATGAGTTATTTGTGGAAAGGCTTGGAAGTAGCTCTAAAAACAAAACCTAAGATAAAAAAATACGAGATCAAGATTTTAGCTAACTTACATGAGTAGCATGGGGCTAGTCGACCTATGATGTGCTATCCTTGGCACTCTGGGTAGTCTGATAGGGTGTGATGTATATGCCAAGGACATCAGTATTACATGGACTAAAATGACCTATCTAGTTTTAAGCTAGGAAGGCTAGCTGCTTTGGATATTACATCCAGATTTTGTTAGGCCAAGCAGGCCAGTTGTCTGTTTAGAGGTGCGATTAATGGTTTCTTGTTTTAGTTCCGTGCTAGATAGGTTCAAAGAAGAGCTTGGAAGGAGCCTTTGTTGCGTGAAAGCTTCTCGTGGCCCTATCCAGGTGATATCTCTCCTTTTACGAGTACCGTGTTTTTATACTATATGTGTTTGTGTACTTGAAGGGAATTGTCTTTTCTTGTTGGGGACTGGCGTCCAAGGCATAAAGTCCCAGGTTTAGGTTAGGTATGTTTGAGGGAGATCTGAGTAGTTGTTGCCTCCTGTGAAGACATTGCCAGGCATCACAAGACTTGTTTTAGAAAGTAGTCCTAGTGACCCTGTTCTGCTAGCTTGCTAGATAGCCGTTCTAGGAGTTCTTGTTAGTTGTGAGGCAGTTAGAGAAGCCTGCAAAAGAAAATAATGATGATGAAAAGAAACCCTGAATATCTTAAAAGAACTAAATATATACAAAGGTGTGTAAAAAGGGGTTCTAACCTCTATCAAAGTAGAAAAGAAAAGAAAGAAAAAAAATCTATAAGCAGTTGATCATCGCCTTGCAAAGGCCTAGTAGGTTCCTGGGGACAAGTCGACCCGGGGCCGATGCCTTGTCTTCCTAGGGATGGCATCTTGTTGGAAAAGAAGAAAGTCAGGAAGGTTGGAGCGAAAATAAAAGTGAGCGTCAAAAAAAGTTTAAGTGTCGCCTTGTGAGGGCTTGGTAGGTTCTTGGGTATCGAGATAGGACCTGAGGCCGATGCCCTGTTCTCCTTGGGTCCCTACGCTCAACTCCCTCCTTTTTACATGCCTGAGTATAGAAGAATTAAAAAAAAAAACCTAAAAGGAGAAATGTGCTCCAAGAAAATACTTCTTGATTAGGCTATAGGAGTCCTCGCCTAGTAGGAGCTCCTGGTTATGTTGTCCTTAGTTAGGTAGGTAGTTCAGACCACCACGTAGGGCAACCTCTTTGATAGTTCTTTTTAGTTTGGCAGTGTTGGAGCAATTGGTTAGTGACGAGCTTTGGACCTTTTATCAGATTATACTAGGCCTACTCCTTGTGGATGTCATGCCTTGGTTTTGTCAGGGGGTAGGGTGAGCATTTTGTATCAGCTTGATGCTTCCTTTGGTTGTTTTGTGCAGATCTATTGTGGGATTTGATGGGCTGAGTCACCCTATCCCGTGGTCGCCAATGAGAGTTTTGAGCTCGGGATGTGCCTAAAATTTGCCAAAAAATCCAAAATTTAGGGAAAAAATATTTAACATCGAAGGCGGCAGTTCCAGTTAGAACGACTTTAAGCACCAAGTGAAAGATGACTTTTAAAAGGTGTTCGAGTGACACTTGTGGATTTTTTATAATTTTTTCGACTACCCTGCGGGTTGTTAGGAGTTGCCAGTCGATGCGGGATGTCAAGCCGGACGCGTAAAAATTTACAGCACTCGAATCGGAGGCAGGAGGGGGAAATGACCGCAAAATGGTCAAGATTTGAAGAGGTGGACAAGTTTAAGGCCAAAATTGGGTGTGCCTTTTGAGAGCCTTGGACCGCCCCCCCCCCCCCCCCCCCCCCCCCAAAAAAAAAAAAAAAAAAAAAGTAATCTTGATGAAAAAAACGTGAGGAAGATGAAGAAAAAACGTGGAGCAACATGGCGGCCGTTTTTTGCGCCCTCTCATGATGGAGATGGAGTATGCAGGCTGAAAGCAACCCATATAATCGATCATGGGGCTAATCTTCCCTCTCTTGGCTGGCCTTATCGCGTGTCTTCGCTCGTGGAATGATGGACTGAATGAAGAGAACCGAATCTAGTCTTTCTCTCTCCTCCCTCTCTCTCCCCTAAGGGGTTGTTCTTGTGTGTAAGAGGAAAATGAAGATTGGTGAAGGAAAGCTTGTCCGGTTGGGACTAGATTGCTTTTGGATCGATGTAGACATGAAGATTGCTGATTGTGAAGATGTTGGACATTGAATGTGGGCTGATCTGTAGTCCCGCAGCAAAATCGAGATCCCGAGACATGGAGCCTAAGGGGTAATTCAATTTTTATGAAGGAAAAATGAGTTTTTATGCTATTTAATTGATGAAACATTGTTCCCATGGGCTGATTATGCATCATGATGTTGTTTTCTATGAGTTTCAATAGTTTATAATCAGAAAATCAGAAAATCATAAGTGATATGACTGAAATTAATGTTATAAAACCCAAAAAACACGCGTTTAAGGGGATAAAAATGGGATTTTTTGCAAAATAAATGGAAAATATGAGACCTAATGCCTAAAAAATCTGAAATTTTTCTGTAAGGAACCTAAGGGCCACAGCCCACAGTAAATCTTAATTTTTAGTCATTTTTATTGAAGAAAATAGAGGAAAAATACCAAAAATGGTGAAAAATGGGTTTTAAATGGGAGAAAATTAGGAAACGGTAAAAGGAAAATTCCAAAAAATTACATGTGTATTTGTGTAGTGTATAATGAAGGTAAAGCACAAGGTTGGCCTCGGTTTACCCTCGTTTCTATCTTTCCATTCATGTTTATCGCTTTCTTTGTATGGAAAACACATAAAATGACCCTTTCACTATCAATGAATGCAAAACATTAAACGGTAGAGTGAGAGGGGAGGTTGAGTGTCAAAATATAAACTAAAATCTAGTTTATGTGTTGCATCATGCCTATAGGACATTGTTTTAAAATAAAGAGAAAGGCAGTATGAGCATAAGACTCAGTGTCTTTTCTCATTACATAAACACTAGCATGGAAATCATGAAAAGATTGGTTTCGCACGATGCACCACGCTGATTTTCTTCTGTTTGTGCACTAAATGATTCACATTATGCACTATGCATAGTTCATGGTATCAAAGGAAAAGCTCCTAGACTGCATAGTAATTGTTTTCTTAGGAATTTGACCCACGATTGAGAGCGTAAGGTTATCCCTTGCCGTAGGAGAGAGGGTCGGTTTCCTAAGGGACTGTTAAGTAAGGAAACATGGTATATCTCCTAGATTCGAAATATAAAAGAGAGGAGTTTGTGTTCGTTTATTTTATATGTTGAGCAGTGCATCAAGGGACCAATCCTTGCGATGTAGGAGAGCTGCAGTGGAGCTACGGTGTTTCTACCGAGAGGTTGCCTCCATGTATGTGAGCGTGGCATTTAGTGCCGATGTGTAAGGGTTCTCCCTTTGAGGAGTTGATAAAAAAGGGAAATGTTGGACTCTAAACTATAAATGCATAGATTAAGCTTTAGGGCAGTTTGTCCTTTAGCATTAGATTGACGCTCCTGGTCCGTGAGGCTGTGAGGGTGTGTTTGTCTGCCATGAGTATGAGGTCTGGCTAGTGCCATAGCCAGTGCTGGTGCATTTCAAGTCCCATCAGTAAGAAGCATTATAGGCAAACTCAACCAGTGGCAAATATTGAATCCACTTTTTGGGCTCGCAGCAGCAATGTGCCCTTAGCATATCCTGAATAACTTGGTTGACTCGCTCCGTTTGGCCATGAGTTTGGGGATGGTAAGTTGTACTAAAATAGAGTTGAGTCCCAATGGCTTCGAAGATAGCCATCGAGAAGTGTGATGTGAAGAGAGAGTCACGATCACTAATGATTCTTCTGGGTAACCCATGCAATTTGAATATCTTCTTAATGAACAACCTTGCAATGTATGAGGCTTTATAGTTTGTCTTAATTGGAATAAGATGTGCAACCTTGGTGAGCATATCCACCACAACCATAATGGAGTTGTATCCTCCTTGAACTTGGGGCAAGCCAACAACAAAATCCATACTAACGAATTCCCATTTCATTTGGGGAATGTTGAGTGGTTGCAATTTCCCTAGCATTTTGACATGTTCGGCCTTAATGTGTTGACAAGACAAACATTCAGTGACATATTTGAGAACGTCACCTTTAAGCCTCTCCCAATAATAACTCTTCCTGACTGCATTGAGGGTCTTGGCATAGCCAAGATGTCCTGAAAAAGGGGAGTCATGAGCTTTCCAAAGTATTTTCTGCTTGAGGGACTGGCTTGCTGGTATACATAATCTCGTTCTATAGTAGAGAAGCCCACCATTGATAGAGAATTCTAGATACTTTGCCTGTAGCTTCGGGTCTTGATCCTTGATAGATCTCCCTTAGCATCTTCTGATAGGTTGGATCATGGCATGCCTCTTCTCTAGCTAGCTCAAGTATCAGGATATTTGGCATGGATACCTTTGTGGCTAAAGATCTAGCCATTGATGGATCTTGCAAGATTAGAGAATTTAGAAAAGCCTTGCGATTGAGTGCATCGGCAACTACATTCTCCTTTTCAAGCGGGTATTTGATCTCAAAATCATATTCCTCTAGCTTTTCAATCCATCAACATTGCCTCATGTTGAGCTCATTCTAGTAAAGATCCATTTGAGACTTTTATGATCCATCACTAGGGTAAACTTGTTACCCAGCAAGTAGTGTCTCCAAAGCTTGAGAGCATGGATGATAGCTAATAGCTCCAGATCATGAGTAGCATAATTTCTCTCATGGCTCTTCAATTTCCTCGAAGAGTATGCTACAGGATGACCTTCTTGCATAAGCATACATCCTAAGGCAAGTGTGCTAGCATCAGTTATCACTTCAAACTCCTTACTAAGGTCCAGGAGTTTTAGGATAGGTGCTGATACCAAGCTTTGCTTTAGTTTATCAAAGCTAGATTGTTCACTAGTTGACCATACAATTGATGTTTGCTTCTTCAGTAGATCCATTAGAGGCGCTACAATCATGGCATAGTTTTTGATAAAGACCATGTACCATTTTGTCAATCCAAGAAAACTACTTATTTCTTTGACAATTGTAGGTGTTGGCCAATCTAGAACGTCTCTTTGATCCACTGAGATTCCTTCTACTCTGATACAATGAGTCCCAGATATTCAATCTGTCGCTTGAAGAATGCACACTTCTTCTTCTTAGCATAAAGCTTGTGTGCCCTCATTGTCTCAAGGATGATGAGAAGCTGGGGTTCATGATCTTCTTCCTGTTTGGACTAGACTAAGGTATTGTCAAAGAAGACGAGTACAAAATCATCAAGATAGGGCCTAAAGATATCATGCATTAGCCTTTTGAAGGTAGCAGGTGCATTTTTCAGCCCTAATGACATGACTAGGAACTCAAAGTGTCCATATCTTGTGCTGAATGCCCTCTTTGGGATATCCTCTTCCTTGATCCTTATTTGATAACATCCAGACCTGAGATCAATCTTGGAGAAGATCTTCGCACCTTGAAGACGGTCAAGAAGTTCATCTATTCTTGGAATAGGATATTTGTTCTTAATGGTTGATTGATTCAACCCTCTGTAATCAATACATAGCCGAAGCGTTCCATCTTTCTTCTTCTGGAACATCACTGGAGCTCCCCATGGTGAACTGCTAGGATGGATGTAGCCTTGATTTAATAGTTGTTTGAGTTGCTCCTTCAGCTCAAACACTTCCGGGATGGACATTCTATAAGGTCTCTTTGCAATTGGTGCAGCTCTTGGCACTAGCTTGATTTCATGATCAACTTCCCTTTGAGGCGTAGAAGTTCTGCCAGCTCTTCAGGAAATACGTCTATGTACTCCTTTAGCCATGAAGGTTCTTCACTAGACTCCTGATTCTGATCTAGCTTATTTAGCTTAATCAAATAGATAGGTAGCCCCTTTCTAACTCCTTTTATTATCCGAGATGCTTTGGCCAGTTGAATTTTTAGCTTTCCAGCCTCTCCTTGAGTTGTGACCAGTTCCCCTTCAGATTTTCAAAAGGAAACTTGGCCCTTTCCACAATGAATGTGGGCATCGTTAGGTTTAATCCAATCCATTCCAAGCAAACACTCATGGATACCTAGGTTCATAACCCTGAATCTGACCAAAGTCGACTTTTCTCCCAGTAGGAATTCCACCTTAGCAGTTTGCCTGGTACAAGTGACCTCATGACCATTTGCTAATTCCATAAGCAAGGTAGGTGCATCTTTTGTGGCTATTCCTAATCTTCTTGCACAAACTAGTGAAATAAAGGAATGTGTACTGCCACAATCAATCAAGATTTTGAAGCCTTTACCTTGATAATTCGATAGTGTCTGAATTACCAAAAACTGGCGATTCGGGCCTTTCTTGTGAAGGGAGGCATGGACTGTTGCCCTCTCAAAGTCTGCTTCCATGGTTGGGTCTTCTTCATCGCACATCTCCCTGTTGGCAACATAGGCGGTTCTTTCTCTGCCCTTGTGGCGGCTCCTTGGCCACGGGTGGTTCCTTGGGATGGTCCTTGACGTTGTCCTTTGCCAAGCTTGGGACATTGCCTTTTGAAATGACCGGGCTCATTGCAATGGAAGCAATGGAGGTTGCGGGCATTACCTTGGGTAGGAACAAAGTTATTGACATTGTTGATCCTAGCTTTCTTCCTTTGTCCATGGTTTGACCTTGAACTCTCTTCGCCTGGGACCTATACACTTCCTTGTTCTGATCCTTATAAGACCAAGTCTTGTTATTTCTTGGCCTGGTCTGCACCTCCTGTATTATGGGCATAGCTCGAATGAGCGCATCCTGAAGGTTTGTTGGGCGCATTGATTCGAGGCGGGTGTTTACAGGTGGGTTTAACTCGGCACAAAACTTTGACACCTGTTGTGTCATATCCATTTGTGGCGCATACTTCAAAAGAGAGACAAACTTTGAATAGCATGCATCAAGAGATAGACCAAGTTATTTTAGCTCGTAGAACTCATTCATCTTTTGCATGCGGTAGGCAGGTGGTAAGTATCTTCCTCGCACAGATCTTTTCAACTTTTCCCAAGTAACAGACCCTTCCAAGATCCCTTGGTCTCTGCACCATTGCTTCCACCAAAGTATTGCTTCTCTCGTAAGCTTCCGCTTGGCGAGCATTGCTTTGGTTGGCGGGTGTAGTACCTGCCGCTTCAAAGTAATCTTCCATGGACTCGATCTAGATCTCGGCATCAGTTTGGATGGTCCTTCCCTTGCCATCAAATTTAGGTGGCTTGATTTGCTTGAGAAGAAACTTCTTCTCCTGAATCACGGCCATACTTGGAGTAGGGGTCGGACTAGGGACCTGCACTTGAGGTTGTGCCTGGGCATTGAGATTCTTTACGTTAAAACTTGCTAAGCGTTTCTCACATTTCATTAACATGTCTAGTTTAGCTTTTGCCAAGTGACCTAATCACTTAACTTCTTTATCAATACTCACAGTCAAGACAATCATTGATAAAAAGAAGTATTATTTCATTTATATGGGCATAGCCCTTTCGAGTACGATCTTTTTTTTTTTTGGGAAGATAGAGCAAGCTAATACATTAATTCGGGGAGAATAAGATTGTGTTACATTGAGCTACAGAAACTGAGTAATAGTGTGGATTGGGGTCATGGAGTTTCAAGAATCGATACGTTATAGGAAGATTAGGGTATCCTTTCCTTTGATACCCGTTCTTCTCATAATGTCCCAACACCTTGATTCTGTCGGTAAGGGTTATCCCTGAGTCACTTCCTCGTACACATACGTGTTTTGCTTGACCTTTCGACCACCGACATGTAGGGTTGCATTTGCGTGAGCCTCAACAAAGATGAACAGCTTCACGATCTTTAAATCCTCCAACCATTTGATTCTCTTTAAGTTGGTTCGGAGGTATGCAAATCAGTGGGCAGCTATGTAATAGATTCCTGAATCACCCGTTCATCTCCGTTCCATGTACATGGGTGAAGGATTTTAGATGCGGTCTAGGATATTCATCATATCGATCCTCCGTCGATAATTTGAGGCAGGCATCACAGTCATAACATAACTTGGAACACCAAGAATTTGTTCCATGCTTCGCGGTTCTACAAGTCAGTATTAATAAGTAAGTAAGAAAATGTTCTTAACAGCAACATTTGCTCTACTTCTCCTTATTAAGTTTTCTTGTAAACATTAGTTCCTCGTTGGTTCGCTCTGATACCAACTCTAACTTGTCTACCTGTTCACTCGTAGGACACGTCTTAGTAGCCCATCGGGAAGAGAGTCCAAAAGGGCCGCCCAGCACTCCCACGGAATGTCACGTGGTTTGCAATCTAATTCTTCCCGAGTCTGCCATGAAGCGAAAGCATTTCGGCCATTCCCACTTAGAACCAACCTGAATCAGGGTTTTCCTAGTGCTCAAATTCCTAGAACGATAGCTAGCGTTGAACCCCAGGCAAACTACTTTACACAGAATGTCAAGATTGAAGTGGATCCATGCTACACTTGTTCAAGGAGAACGGGAAACTAGAGGGATGCAAAGCTCAACCTCTCTACTCGTAAGGCATAGTCCCATTCCGTTCCCCTAAAATAGCACAAATCGGGACTCTAGCTTCCTAGATTCTAAGTCATCGTTACCTTGTTGTCAACTTCTTTCGAGAAAAGTTCCCGGCCAACCAGGACCACCCATTTGTGGGACGGACCCATGGCCACATCCACCGCACTTTCCTCAGGGGGTTTGCTTTAGTTGTCTAATTACCTACCACATTTAGTTTGACATGCAAAAATAGCTTCCTTTTCCTTCACGTAACTTTTGTTTGACATAGAAAAACCTGTCAAACAAGTTCCTTTCCAACATTTGATCTTATTTATCAGTCTTTGGAATACATCATATAATCCAGCCCGTAGGCCAATCCATAATCCAGCCCGAAGGCAATCCAGCAATCCTCAGGAATTACTAATCCAAGTTTCCTCCCTAGACTAGTAAGCAAGCCTCGAGATCCAATCCCGAGTCATGTCGGCCTCTTGTACAAGACCCGAAAGGCAAGGAATTTACGGCCAGAGCCCCCCGGCACCCAAGCGTCCTCCTTCTCCAAGTAGCGCCCAACGGAGAGACCTCTCGCGGCGGGTTCGGTCCACATTCCCGACGTGGCTAACAACCCCCTTGGTTAGGGTCAGGCAAATAGTTGGGGGTAACTGACGCTGCCTCTCCCTCCAAGCCTTCAACCTGAAGCATTAATTATCTTTCCATCTTTAGTTCATTGAGTAAAGAAGTACAAACAGTGCTCCTAACTGTACAAACATAATCAATCCAGTGGTCGTTTGTTTGGCCAACTGCTAAGAGTGAATCCTTCTCTCCGAATGCATCTAGCATTCGATTCGGGATCAATTGCGACTTGGAAAGATCCCCAAGGGTTTGTTTGTTTACCCTTTTACCCTTGGGTTAGGGTTTATACCCTGTCAACCCAAATTAGCAAACACCTTAAGTTCCTTAAACTAAGACAGTAAATCTTGGGCAACCTCGTTGCCCTAACTTGATTGGTCAATTTCGTGCTAGGCAATACATAACTTCCCTTAACTTGGAAAATTGGCCCAAGGAAAGGTGATGTAGCAGGATGTCTACTCATCCTCTTGCAAAGTAGATTTGCACTAGAACCTGCCAACCTAGTTCCAGGGAGTGGCAATCTATCCTGTGATTTAGGCACAAAGCCATGCGACGTTGCAACTTGTTGCATAGGAGTCGCATCTAACTTGTGGGATCAATCTCCCATCAAGGACGTTTCTTGGTCAAGAAATATGCTTGATCAAGATGTAGGGTTTGGGAGTCCTCTTGACCCAACCCAACCCTAACCTTACTAGGCCGACAACGTTTGACCCTAAGGTTTCTAATCTCAGTTGGAAGTCTAGTATTAGGTCATTTGATCCTTAGGGTAAAACCCTAGATTGTTATTGTATGGGCATCTAATTAACTCTGACATTCCGTGAATGTGGTAGGATCTTGGGATCAAAAGTCTCGACTTAGTGTCACAAGTGCGATACTAGGCAGAATTTTTAATGTACTAAACCCTACCTAGCACTTTGAAGTGTTTGTTGTACCAACTAGTTATGCTTTTACGAATCCCTTGAGAGTTATTCCCTTACAAGTGATCTACCTAAAATGATCTAATTGTCTTGCGACAAGAGTGATCTTTGCTTAGAAGAGATGCAAATACTTTTCCTAAGAGAGGCAAATAAATAGATTCAAGATCTAACATTCCATGCAAGTATGAGAATCATAGACTTTTACTTCTATGTAACAATGAGGTTTGCAATGACCATTTCTTTTCCTTGCTAAAATCATAATGATTGACAATTTGGGAGAATAACTTGCATAAAACCTACATAGATTTACATCAAAAGCTATGCCTCCAATCTTTCGTTTAATGCAATTGAATTTCAGGCTTTAATATGACATGCAACCTTTTCTAGATACAACTTCGATAAATGAAGTTCATGCATGACGAATGCCGTAAGACTAATGTTGACTTAATCCGTTCAACGACACTTAATCCATCTTAAAATGCAAGCATCTTCACATGCAACATGCAAGTTCATGGTTTCCTTATCATGCAATGCAATTCTTTGGACAATATTCTAACGGATGTTAACGATTATTTCTTGCGAATCATATCTAGGACATCATTGCCTAGATGCATTATGCGCTTGTTCTTTCATGTGAGGTAGACAAGGATGCATTTAAACAAATTTTCATCCTTTTAGCCTATGAAATATGCAATTGGGATTGTCACTTTGGAAATGCAAGCAAAGAGCAACATGCAACTAAAACTCGTAAGACGAATGGGTAATTTGTATTCATAACTTGCTCATGAAATTTAAACGTTCCCAATGCATTCCGTTTATGCGGAATTAAACTTCTAAGAACCTGGGTATGAGGACTCGTAGCAATGTCCACATGTAAACTTGGGTTCGAGGCTCCCGCATGTGAGCCTTGTGTCTTTGGCTTTGGAGCCATCGTTGATGTAGTGCACTTGGACTCCACGATTTTTCCTCGTGGTTATGTGATCTCCGAACTCCCTCCAAGCTTTGGCAACTCAGCCTCAAAAACCTGCCTACTTCCCCCTCGCGCAGGAATGCCCTTTACAAGACGTGGATTTTAATAAACCGGGGAAAAGGCCGTGTGCACAAGGCTTATGGAAGCCTTATCTTAAGAAGCTTCTAAAGAAGATTCTAAGAAGCTTCTGTTTCTTAACAGAATGACGTGGGAGGGGGGGTAGTGATTGGAGGAGAGGACGACGGGCAGGGTGATGCCAACGAGGAGGGGTGTGATGACAATGGTGGTGGTGGAGGCGGGTTGATGGATAGTGTGGCATTTTTGCAGCGGCAATGGCGGATGGCGGGATGCCAATGACCTAGAGCAGCACGACTGACTGCTTTCTTCTCTCTCTTCATGCCTCCCTCCTAAGCTCCAGGGGGGAGGTCTTATAAGTAGGGGGGGAGATAACCTCCCAAGCTCCAGTGGGGAGGTCTTATAGGTGGGGGTGGGGGGGGGGAGATAGCTTCCGACGTGGATGGCTTGCATGCCTCCCCTCCCTCATGCCTCTCCACACTATGCCATTTCTCTCACACTCCCTCTCTGCCTACCATGCATCAGCTGAGGGGAGGGGGTAATTAATAAAAAAAATTGCACCAAAATTACCCATTATCCATTTACCTTTCTCGTAGAGAGTGTTCTCATGCAGCTTGCAAGTTTTGAGCCTCGGCCTTATTTGCACAACACAGTTGGGATTTATTAACGCGTGCACGCGGTAGGCGTTTAACTGCCAACATTTTACGATGTGGGAGATCACTTTGGGGTGCCTTATTGAGCGGGATGTGTGGGGTTTAAGGTTGACTTAATATTTTGAACGGAAATATTACACTTAGACACGAGCTAGAGGTATTCGTAGAAGACTTATGCGTACACTCTAGTTGGGCCGAATAATTAGAAAAGTTAAGAGCTGTCTTTGGATGGTGTCGGTTATACAAGCTCTCGTTGAACCCCTTAAAGTGCCAGTTCTGGGTGAAGCACGGATGTATCTTAGGGCATCTAGTGTCAAGGAAAGGCATTGCCATTGACTTCTCAAAAGTCAGGGTCATTGTCGACCTGCCACCACCCATTAACTACAAGGGCGTTCAGTGTTTCTTAGGCCATATGGGATACTATCGACGCTTTGTACTGAATTACGTACTGATTTCTAGACCATTATACAAGCTGCTCCTCATATTTTTGAGTGGACTGAGGAATGCCAGTGTGCATATGAAGAGTTGAAGAAGGTTCTCACCACTGCACCAATCTTACAAGCCCTAGATTGGAGCATAATGTTTCATGTACACATAGATGCCTCTAAGTTTGCTATTGGAGCTGTTGAATGCCGGCCTGGTGAGCATAACCTAGATTACCTCGTGAGTTTTGCCAGCATGCAGCTCATTGAAATAGAGATGAAATATTCCACTACAGAAAGGGAAGGGTTAGCCATGGTGTTTGCTGTAAAGAAATTTAGGCATTATCTGTTGGCCACCCCCTTCGTCTTTTTCATTGACCATTAAGCCTTGCTTTATCTCGCGAACAAGCCGTGCGCTACAGGTCGCATAGCTAGATGGTTACTTCTCTTGTTGGAATTCAATTTCTTTGTGGTTGTACGTAAGGGAAAGCAGCACTACATGGCTGATCACATGTCTCGCATACCCACAAGAGAAACTGTTGGAGAAGGCATACCTGACGACCTACTGGTGGACGCTCATCTCTTTGGCCTATCTAGCAAAAGAGACTTGTTTAGAGACGATCTTACGCCATATTGGGCCGATGATGTAGTTCAAGTGCTAGAGAATGGTCTACTTGAGAGACCTATTGCGAAAGCCAAGCTAAGGAGACTTATCTTAAAGATCCAGCCATACCAACTGATCGCCGGCCAACTCTATAGGCTAGAAAAGACAGTTTGTTTCGTAGATGTGTGTGTGAGCATGAGATGCACGATGTATTGAGAGAAGCGCATGGTGGAATAGTTGGAGGATACTTTAGTGGGGATACAATAGCCCATAAGGTGCTACAATCCCAACTATGGTGGCCCACCCTATTCAGTGATGCTGCTAAATTTGTAAAACATTGCGACGAGTGCCAGAGGACTAAGGTGCCTATGCGCAAGGATAAGATGGAGTTGACCCCCGTAATAGCACGATTTTCCTTCGAAAAATGGGGCATTGACTTCATTGGACCTATCAGTCATGCGACACAGTGCTTCCAGGCATGCTACATCATTGTGGCAACTAATTACTTGACGAAATGGGTAGAGGAAAGAGCCACTAGGAAGAACGATGCTAAAACCATTGGGAAGTTCTTATGGGAGCAGGTGCTTTCATGTTTTGGTTGTCCAATTGAGCTAGTAAGTGATCAGGGCAAGCACTTCATTAATGAAGTGATATCCCACCTGCTCTCAACCTTCCTAATCATTCATAGAAGGTTCTTGCCCAACTACCCTCAAGCAAATGGCCAAGCAGAATCCACGAATAAAATTCTAGTCAACATGCTTACGAAAATAGTATCCACATCATGAAGTGACTGGGATAACAAATTAATGGTGGCCTTGTGGGCCTATCGTACAGCTTATAAGACGGTTGTAGGACAGACGCCCTTCAGGCTGTCTTATGGAACGGAGGCCATTCTACCCTTAGAGTTCTTTGTCCCTAGCTTAAGGATAGCAGCCCAGGAGCGTTGGGAGGGAAGATAGGCTTGGATCAACCGCTTAATGGAGTTAAAGCATCTCATGGAGACTCAACTCTTAGCCACCCACGCTCTGATTTGTGAGAAGGCACGAAGAAAGATGTGGTTTGACAAGCATATCAAACATTGCAACTTTGATCAGAGGGACCTCATTCTACTATACTCTATGAAGGGTCACAAATAGAAAATGAAATTTCGAGGACTAGGACCTTTCTGAGTACGTACAATTAGTAGAACATGAAATGTTGAATTGGAGACGCTTGAAGGTGAAGGAATAGGCTTTTTCAATGGCAGTCGCATGAAAAAGTACTATCCTCCTTCCCATCCGTTGCACAAGCCACCTATGCTTGAAGCCCCTGTCAACGTTTGCATGGCCACTATTACTGAATTGACAGATCAAGATGAAGAAGCAGTGGCACCCGCCTACCTACGAATCATGGTCACTGTAGAACGGGCGTATTCTTTTGATGCCTTGATCTATGAAGGTGCCGACTATAATATCTTGACACATGACCATTGGACACGCATTGGTCAACCTAAATTACAGCACACAAACTCTAAACTCAGCCCATTTGGGGGCAACACTTACTCACTCTTAGGAAAATGCGAAGTGACTTTCTCTATCGAGTCTCCAGTCTTCTTTTATGTGTTGTCAAACACTAAAGGGGTCGGTAATAAGTCACTACTAGGTCACACTTTTAAAAAGCAGACAAACTACAATGTGGATTATAACTTAGATCGCATCCATCTTGCTATAGGCAATGTGCGCATAGTGACTACTTTCAACAAGGGTTATCTTGATCCTTCTATAATTGCAAAGCCGTCGATAGAGACCCCTATGACCACGCCTATGACCAAGACTAGGGATAAGGGCTGTGATATCTCACCCCATGCTCAAACTACTAGAACCAAGCCCACCAAGGCCATTCACAAGGCCAAAGAGTCCATGCTCATATGGATGCCAAAACAACAAGGGCCACCTCCTTGTAAACCGCAGAAACATGCTTTTAAATGCAAAAACTATCAGTTACAGCCTAAGAGGCAGCTCGGATGCTATCGACATAGGCGTACTACCATGCCACTATGGATCCCCAAAGATCTCTTGTGAGCAGAAGCATACTATGAAGGAAACCCCTAGATATGGGTGCCTAAGAGTGGACATTCAAGAGGCTCAACTCTAAGCAACCTCACTCCAGCTAGAGAGGCTTGCACATACGGAGCCCAGGGCTGCAAAGCAAGTTGGACCAGCACCGGTTGTGATTAATGAATCCCAACTCATTTATTGTCCAAAGCTAGATGCCCTAGAATTATCCAAGTTAGAGGAGCTGAGCACCCCCATGTCGGCTTAGATAGAATACAGAACACCTCCTATGCCACGGGAGCCCCTTGCAGCATCTCAAAGTGCTTTTGAGTGCAAAGTCCCATCTGTGACGCCATCAATGGAGTCACAACTATCCAGCCTAATTGCACCATCACCACCAGCAGGTCTTAGGCCTTCGTATTATGAAAGACAATCTTTTCTTTCAGTGGCCAAGGATCTTGTTGAGACCTCAGGAGATGATGTAGTGACATGCATCAAGGAATTAGATAACACCTTCACCACATTCGCTAGGAGCTATGAGAGGCTTGACCTAGGACTTCTTGATGAACCCCTTGCTTCTAATGTTCGTGCGTTGCCATGCACTTGGGAAGACTACAAATTTATGACCGTCAAATTTACCAAAATTATCACCGAATTAATCGCTAATGGAGAAATCTCAAAGGAGCAAGCCATTCTCAGAAGAGTAATTACCTTGTATCGCAAGTTGCTTGCTCTGCACTTGAACAAGAACTGGAGGAGCTCATGCAGCTTGCCAGCTTTGATTCTTTGTTCTTACAATTGTGGTATGCCTTGTGACTCCAATGGGAGAAAAAAGGATGCCGCATCATGACCAATGCCGAGCAAAGAAGGGCAATCAAAACAATTGAACACGACCCTACTTATGTGGCACCTCTTTTGTTTAGGGTTTTGGCCATTACATGCAACATACACTTAGATGACCATGTGTTAGCCCACCTATACATTGACCAATTCCTTATGGAAGAGGAACTACACATTGCCAGCAGCCTCAACTTCGGGGACATCTTTCATGATGTCTTGACCTATATCACCCAAGCTTCAATACGACTATGTGAACTCGATTGTCATGCCCAGCTTGAATATAACCCTAACCTCTACACTTAGCTGTTGGCCAAGTAACTCGCCCCACAACGTCCATATGAGTCCTCCTTCTTCCCTTGTTAATCCTAGGAAGGATTCCTTTAAAACTTAAGGAAGGGGGGGGAGTAAAGTGAGAGCCAAGTGATGTAGCAAGGTGCAGTGATGGATGAAAATGATCAACTGAATTTACATAGGAAAGAATGCAAGGAGGAAATAGATGTTGCTTTTGAATTATTTCCAAGTTTCATACCTCTGAACCAGCATGGCAAATTCTCACACTCATTCTTTCTTGGGTTTTTGTTAGTGATGAGTCAATTCATAACGCTAATATTGGCATGGTGTAATGACAAGAACCTACCATGGCAGGACAAGAAAAGGGGGGTAAACTTCCATTCACTAAAGAGGAGCTGACAAAGTATGGGATCAGTGTTGAGACACATGGATTTAGCCAGTTCATGTTCAAACATACCATGAATTTAGACGATGCCATCCTGGAAGAGCCGACAGTGAAGGAGTTGGTGGATAAATGCAACTTCCGAAAGTATGTGGAAAAGGTCAGACAAGCTATAGATTACAGCATGTGCGCTGACTTCTTAAGGAGCTTTGATGAAGGTAGGAGTTGTAGCATGGTCATAGTAAGGATTGGTGACCAGGAAAGAAGGGTGCAAGTGCCCCTTAATGCAGCTATTGTCGAGAAAGCCCTGGGGCTTGTGTCCAAAAAGGAGAGGCGCCGAAAAAGAGATGTATATACCATGATGGGGGTAAAAAAAGAGGACGTGCACACAGTGTATGGAATTAGTTTGGCTGATATTCTAGACCCCGTAACAAGGATGCAAGCTAAAATGGTCCACGCCCTTTTCTCAGAACAGAGATACAACGCTTTAATGAATAGAATCGGGGTGTCATTACTAGAGAGCATCACTGCAGGAGTTCCAGAGGAGGTGGATTGGAATGGTCTTGTGTAGACAACTATCAAGAGTTCAGCCGTGCTCCTGGCTCTAGCCGAGCACCAGCTGGTGGGGAGTCTCCTGCCTCTACTGCACGATCTGCAAGAAAAAAGGCTACATCGAAAGCCTCCACAATCAGACATGGCGGTGTCCTGATGGCAATCATCGATGAGGCTATCAAGGATGCTGGTGTAGATGAGGGGCAAGCTGTGCACTAAAGCTCACCTGATCACGAGGAAGAAGGCTCAAGTGAAAAGACAATAAGCGACAAAGGAGAGGTGGAGGTACCACCCACTCAAGAGGCTAAACCACGGGAGCAAAAGAAGAGTGACAAGAGCCAGAAGAAGAAGAAAGAAAGACTGAGCACAAAAGAGCGAGCCGAGATGAAGAGGGCTCAAGGAGAGTCAAGAAGGGTGGAGTTAGAGAAAGAAAAGGAAACTTCGGCAGCTTTAAGGCTAGAAATTTCAAAGCAAGGAGCCGACCAAAGAAGGGAAGTGAAAGCACTACAAGATCATCTGGAAGCAAAGACCAAGGAAGCCCAGGACAATGAGAGCCGTCTAAGACAAAGGCTGGAAGATGAAGAGCAAAACCTAGTGGCAGAACAATGAAGCCTGAAGTTACTAGTGTAGCAGTATGCTGACTTGGAACAGAGAACTACCAAACTAGAAAGGTACGAACAGATAGAAGCTCAGGAGGGCGAACCAAGTGAGCAATAAGAAGATGCCATAGCTTTTTGGCTATGGTATGAACTTGAAGAACAAGACAGATTGGAGAGAGATAGAGTTCCTAGAACAGGAAAGGCCGGGAGTTCTAGTAGTAGAAGCACTAAGGCTACAGAATGACACACAACGACTGCATGCACTTCACAGAGATCCAAATCCGTGAGAAGCTTGTGCAAGAAAAGTCAGAGTTATTTGCTAAGGCAAAAAAAAGATTCAGCATTGCAAATCAGGCAAAAGAAATTGCTGAAGAACAACTGGCTCGAAAATCTAGGGAAAGGAACCAACTCTGGTTCTTAACAAATGAGTAGCAGCAGGTTGTGACAACCAAGTAAGCTAGAGGAGGGAAGAAAGAAGATGGACGAGAGAGCTAGCGAGTGGGAAAGAAACAATTTTGAAAGAGTTAGGGACTTAACAGAATGCTTGGCGGTGGCTGAGTGCGAGAGAGTACTTGTGGAGGCCAAGGCAGAAGCTGTTGATGTATGCACCAACGCACAAAGGCAAGCCTTCGTCAGCACAGTACTACATGTCGCCCAGGCGGAGGGCAATGATTCAGTGGAGAAGGTAAAAAGGAAGCTAGAACTGACCACCCAAGCACTTAAGTATGGCCTTCAAGAACGGGAGCTTCCAATAGGCACAGGAATCACAAAAGAGCAATAGTTTCACTACCTACGCCGTGCCGGCCTCTCCACTGTTGAGCTTAAGGAACTAGGGTTCGAAGAGCATGAGTAGCCACCACCACCACCACAAGCGGTCCCATCAATTTCCAAGCAGAATGTCAAATAGGGTCCAGACTTTGAGCAGGATGCTGAAGAAAAGCAACAAAGAATGCCCAGTCCGCCTCTACTAGACCTCTTGCTTGAAGAGCCTGAAGATGCCCATATGCCCAAGCGCATTGTGGGAGCCAGAAGAAGAAGAAAAGAACTAGCAGAGGAAGCCCAATGCAGAGCACAATCACTACCAAGACAATTCCCTGAAGAGCCTATGCCACTACGGGGGGATCCCCATCCTATCAATTGGCCTTAGGAATTGGTCATATGGCGTGAACGGGAGTCCAGACGAGGCCATTTGAACTTTCATTTGCTTTTCTACGCTCTCTGGACTGTGCATTGCCTCTAGGTATTCTAACCAAGATCAAGGATCTAGCTAATGATCTTGCAAACAGGTGGATAGAGGAAAGAAGCCTCATAATAACTAGATGGAGGCAAGAGCCTGAAGACTACTGGCAAGACAAGGTAAATAGGGTTCCCAAAACCATCCAAGGCTACGAGGCACAGCCAAAGTGGCGGAGGAGGATTTGGGATACCAATTTTGACGCCTAGACCACCTTTTGTAGCTCACTCCTTGAAGAATGCAACGACCCCATCTACATGCCCTACCCCCGTAGGCATGGAGTTGACTATGATCGAAATATTCATGGGGATTTTGACTTTTCTAAGATATATAATGTTAATGCCCGGAGCCTTGAGGAATGCCTAGTCTTTTGGTTAGAAGATCTCCTCCCATCTATCAACCACTTCCTCGGGGATTTTTCTTCTTGCCCAGATCCCGCCTTCTTAACTACCTGTAATTATCTTAGGCTTATCAAGTTCCTACTAATGTAGAGATCCACAGCTGAGGAAGCCCACCTCCCTCCACTCTTTTTTCTAGGAATAGATAGTAGAGCCATGACTAGACTAATGATGAGGGCAACCTTGCTTTCCTCCTTTAGCCTAAAAATTTTAGAGGATATGAGTGATACCTGCTTCACGAGGTGCAATCATCCTTTCTTGTCATCCACACCTCTGAAGGCCCAGGCCGGTATTAAAGAATATCTACAAAGTCGCGCATTCCTATCGCAATGCTTGCGACCACCTCATAATCCGGTTTAAGGTGATAGGCATTAGCCAGGACATCTTCCTTGTATAAAATTCTTCAAAAAAAAAAAGCAAGAAGAAAAAAAAAGAAAAAGGAAAAAAAGGAAAAAAAAAGCACGAGGGCTCACTTCACTCACTACACCTAGGGTTTACACCTAGCCCCTCCCCCACTTCACGCTTAGGGCACATCAAGGGCAGGACTTCCAGACCTGTCACCCTAAGTTTTGCACTGCATCTTCAACAACGCATGGACTGGGTCCTCAAGTGTGGGTCATTACCAAGGGCTTACCCAAGGTTAGACCCATCTCCCAATTCCACTACACATGCACTTATACCACACCGTGAGACTAACATACCCCTTATGGCGTGCACAACTTTCTCTTACAGGCTATGATTGTGACTCAGTGAATGGCTACCCAGCTAAAGAAAATCATCCACGGTATCCGCTAATGACCAGGAGTTTTTCCCTAGTCGGACAGGACACCACTACAACAGCTTCAGGGACTTTTTCATATTCTGATGGGGGTTGGATGGACCAACATGCTTGATGTAGCTAACCATCTACCTGTTGATGGCTACCATGACTGAACCAAATCAAGCAGAAGGAAAACTCAATGATGGACCCACCATTGGCATAGATTTTGGAACCTCATATTCTCCAAATGACTAGAGATGCCCATGCAAAACCTTTATCAGCCGTCAGAATGGGAGCTACAACTGTGTGAGAAATACCGAGCATCTTCATGAAGTCTAAAGCATGCCGGAATCTCTCCTGATCATCGTTAATCTAACTCCATCACCTCTCATTCACAACAACACCTTTTGATTGTGGTCATCTACCCCCAGTTCCACTTAGCAACAACCCTAACTACCCCACTACTCCCCACCATAGCGCCATGGGACTGGCACTTAGCTAGCGAGGGGAATAATGTTTACTAGGGAGGGGAATAATGTTTACCACAGCACAGAGGAGCGGGAAAATGGAAAAAGGAGATAACTGAAAGGGCACAGGACAAAGGAAGGAAAAGGCACCTCGAATGGAAGTCAGACCCTGAAAAATTTGAATGACGACCTCTCTAGAAGGCCTCAATGTCGCCTCGAGAAAAGAAAAGAGTAAAAGCAAACCATTAATTGTGAAAGCTCCCCAATCCTTGTAAAAGAGTGCCAGGCTCAATCCTGTGCAAATTGTATGCACTAGTTGGGAATGGGATAAGTTAGAATGGTGGGAAATAGGAGAAGAGGGCCTAGGCTAATGGTCAGCCATGTAAAAAGTGGGGATGACCGCCCAAAAAGTAGCGCATGTATATAAAGTTCAAAAGTGAATGAGAAGATCATTCTTGTGTGTGGCCAAAACTTCTTCTTCTTCTTCTCTTGTTTCTTGCCTTCTTGCTTGTGCTTGAGTGAGGGATTGAGGGAGTGTGAGGGAGTGAGTGTGTGAGTGTGAGGGATCATGGAGAAGAAGCTCCCCATCTTCTCTCTTCATCTTCTCTTCTCTTCTCTCGCGCGGCTATGGAGGATGGAGCTTGATAGAGAGGGCTTGAGGTTGCTTGAGATTGCCGCAAGGATTGTGGAGCTACCGGAGTGCAAGGTAGGCATTGCATGTCGGCTATGTGAGAGGTAGCCATGGCCGCTCAGCTTGAAACGCTTGATCAATAAGCGGTCCGTAGGTCTCGGGGTAGAGCTTCCTAGCTCCCCTTCAACATGCATGGCTATTACTAGGCATTCAAAGTTAAGGGCATTAGGCTAATGGGGCATCTGCTTATGAGCCTGCGGTAATGAGATACTCTCATCATGGCATCGTTCTTGAGAAGTATCATGTGGCTCATAAGGATGCGCATGTTGCTTATAGTAATGATCAAGTGGTTGATGATATCGAGCACTCCATTGCTGATAATGATGTTGCTCCCCATGTACATACTCATATACATTTGCATGATGTTGTCCATGTACATAATGCTATCTAGATGGTTGTCCATGTATGTGACCAGAATGTAGTTCATAAAAACATATATAGTCATCAGATGCATGCTGCTCAAAATATTCACACTCATCATATGCATGTTGACCATAAGTAGGTGCATGCACTTGCCTTTGCACATCGAACCCATGCCAATGGTCATGGTACTCATAATGTCCATGAGAATGCCCGTACATGCCTTGTTGACCAAAATGTCCATGGGTGCCATGCTGCCCATGCATTATATGTGGACCCAACTGATTATTAGGGCCTTGCTGCCCAAAATTCCCATGTTGCCCATGTGCACCTGCATTAAGGCCTTGCTACCCAAAATTTCCATGCTGCCCATGCAATACATGCAAACCAAACTAAACATTAGGTCCTTGCTACCCAAAACTGACATGTGCATGCTACCCATGTGCACCATGCATACTATGCTGCCCAAAATTTGCATTTTGCCCTTGCATAAAGCTTCCACTACGGGGGAGCTGCTGTCCCAAGGATGGGCTAGAAGGGTTCATCACAGGTGATGGGAGAATGGGTTCACCATGTCGCATAGGGGGCTCACCTGGCTTATAGGTGCTATGGGCAAGGCCATGGGTGCCACCAAAACCTTGTGGGTTACGCCCGGTCTCCAAGGTAGGAGGGGAGTTGGCCTCATGGGGAGGGACATGCTCCTTGGGCTGAGCCGAGGAGGGTGCGATGGAGGGGATGAGGGCGCCCATGCGCTCAATGAGTAAGTCCATCTTGATCATCATCTCGAAATGACGTTGATCTTGGTGGGTTTCCATCTCCCTATGGCATTGTTTTAACTCTCGATGCCGGTCGGCATGACAGGTCTCATGTTGGCATAGAGTATGGTTGAGCATAGAGAAGCGGTTCATCTCAGGGGCACCCTCTTCAATCATGTCTTCACGATCCTCTTGGGTTGATCTAGGATCATTCATTGAGGTACGGGGGTCCCTTATTTCACGCTGGAAGTCCTCTTGGGCCTTTGCTTTACCCTTGTGGCCTGCCATACTAGGTGCAGTCCACTAGACCCCCTGTCACAAAAACTGCAATATCTCGAGCTAGGGAGCTCTAACCGGGGAACTTTCTGGTTCACAATGGAGGGGAGAGTGCCCTCTATGAGCCAATGAAAAAAAATTTATGACAAAAAATATTCAGAATTGACTATGAACAAATTTATGTGGCTATACTGAAGGGGACTGCAGCCTCTATCCTGCAGGATCAATGCATACAAAAGTGGTTGTAACTCTCCAATGGGAGATCCGATCGGGGAGCTGTCAAGCTCTAGTCAAAGATATCAATCCCCTCTACACAAAGAGCATAGGTATGTAATAACAAGTCTTATACAAAAAATTCTGTAATAAGAAATGCGTGACTGAACTGTGCAGTCTAGCACCCTATTTTTAATTCTGAGAGGCCTGTTTTGAACAGGTGATACCCTGTAGGGTCTAACCAACTTATCAAATTGAATGAGAACCTTTGGGAGACCTATGATTTGGAAGTTGTCTTGTAAATCATTGTAGGTTGAAAGTAGCTGTTAATATCATCCAAACCATTGCCACCATGGCCAAATGCATTTGCCAATAAGAGCATAACCTTTTCAAACATGATGATCTCATGACCACATGAGCATCATTACCAAATAGGGGCACATAATTGCCAACATAGAAAAGTTCATAGACATCTCAATGTCAACATGAGCATATGAGTGCCACCATAAGTGTCATTGCCAAAAAAAAGTCAATGTATCAATATCCTTTGCAATTATGATATAATCTTTGAGGCATAGGTATACCACATCCATAGATCAATTAGCATCAAAACACCTATCATGCACTCCCATGTCTAACACTGTCACTGTCAGCATGTCAACTGAGCTAGTCTGAGGCTCCAGTTTGCAATTTGTGTTCTCTATCTTTAAGCATCCTCTACTGATGATCAAATATGCTGCTCACCTTAAGAATCCTCAATGTTGTAGGAGAGAAGATTATGGGATGTTGACCTGTTTTATTTAGCAAGAGAGACTCAATGTGGCTTCAATATAAGAAGAATAATCTTCAATTTTTAGTATATAAGTTCCAATGTATTATCACTCTTAATAGGATGAATGTAGAACTCAAGTCCTTGACAAAATCTGAAGTAGATCAGAAGCAACCATTAGAAAGGACACTAACATCAAGCTCTTGTTGAGTACATGGTAAAGACAGGAGAGATGCTACTACAACAGAATGCTCCAAACCATCCAGACTGTTACGCATGCACCATCTCTGGTAGAGACACTATCAAAGCCAATTGGTGTTCCTACACCAATCTCAGTTTGGCTTCCCCCACATGTCACAAGACATTGTTCTCTGGTTGAGATTTCAGAGAGCAACATTATCCCTGTAGAGGGCCTAAAAACACACTAAATGATGTGGAAAATGCTGATAGGTCTACTCCTCCAGTGATAGGATATGCAATGTTTTGCATCTATTCAGCACTATTGAAAACTATGTCTTTTGGTTATGTCTTTTGGGCTAAACATGGATCTCACATTTTCTACTTCAAAACTTGTGCCACAATAAGGAAGTCCTGGTCTGTTTTGCCTCAGTAGTTCAGGCATTTGACATTGCTTCCAAGTCCTTGCATTCTAGATATGTATTCAACCAGGATTTTATGCAACCTCCTAAACCTGCGGAGAAGGATGAAACAAAGCTTCCACGCCCTTGTTGTTAACCTCCTCATGGCTTGTAGTTTACTAGATCACATATGTCCATGAATGTCATGCAACATCATCTTCATTAACCATTTCTTTGAGCTTTCAGCAGTAACAATGGAAGCTTCTTTTGTAGGATTTTGGAACCTTCATATCTTTCATATAAGATATAGTAGCACCACAGTGGGTTCAGTAAATCCCCCACCACCATCAACAAATTGTATTTGCTTGCAAATTCAAACAATGCCAATTCATCAAGAGGAACATCTTGGAAGAAAACCAGTATGACAGTTGGACTTTACTTCCATCTATGATGGTGCATCTGTAGATACTTTAATCCACAGCCGACAGCTTGTGAATTGCTGTAATAATGTGGAGAATGAGTTTGTTTGAAAAGAAGCGATTGAAGCTAGTCTAGAATGAAACTCCAATGCTTATCGGCCACAATTGCAAGCAGTCTGTGAATGCTTTCAGGCAAACATTCTTTGTTCTAATAATTACAAATGCATGGACTGCAAAAATTATGAAAATAGTGAGAAGAAGAGGGTAAGTTGGGTGAAAGTAGAATGAACACAGGCATAGGCAGGTGTCCTTGCAGCCATGAAAGCATCTGTTCCAATCATAGGGGAGAATGCCATTCCTCGATTTGACAGTGGAGCTCATAGGCAAGTTTTGAAGAACTCTCGATTGACTCTAAAAGATGATCCTCATGATGCAACATTTGAGCCTATGTGTGTGTATTCACATTTTTGAGAATGAGCCAATATGTGTTTCACAATGATAACTGGAGGCAATTTGTACCTTTTTTGAGGCCAATGGCAGAAGGGAAGACATACAATGAATGGGAAGAGGAACATAAGGCTTTTGAGCTTGTTCATGCAACTCGGCCTCTTTCAGCTTCTGCTGCTTTAGCCTAGGGGTCCTGCGCATTACTTTGTTTGTGATCCCTTGGTACTTCTTTATGGCAGCTGAGAGACTGAAACATTTGCCTTCCAAGCGGAAATCAATCAACTCCTCAGCCTCATCATCAACACCTTCTACAGTAACAAGGAGATTTTCCTTCGAGAGCTCATTAGCAACACTTCAGATGGCCTTGATAAAATCCATTTTGAGAGGTTGACGGATAAAAGAAAGCTCGAGTCCCAGCTGGAGCTTTTTATCCACATAGTTCCTGATAAGGAAACTAACTCACTAATGATCACAGACAGTGGTATCGGCATGACTACAGCTCAGGCGCCTTTGTTTGTGAAAGCATGGAGGCTCGTCGGTGTCTTGTAAAGAGCTTTGCTTCCTTCTTGATAGAGTCGACAAGACTGGGCATGGGCAGAGCTGAAAGCCTTCGTTTGGTAGAGTAGATCTTTCCATTCTCAGCATTTGTGGCAGGATTTCAGAGTCATGTAGACCAAGATCGCAATTTGGCTGCAAGGATTCTGGAAGTAGACAAGAATCCTTTGTCTCTTAGCTCAGAAAGCAAGCGGACCGTGCCTGCACCTGGTAAAGGCCCTTCCTCTCGTCTCAGGCACACTCCCAGCAGGATGTTCTTCTCTCATTGCCTCCTCGAATCCCATCCAGAGAGTTGAGTCCTACTTCTCAATAGACACTCACCCTATCATCCTTCTTGATGGCATTTGCAATCTATGCAATGGGGGTGTGAACTTTGTACTTGACGATGACATGAATGGCAATTTAAGGTTTGCCATTGAACAAAGTGAAGCAGGTAGAGCTCTTCTTCAAAGGTCTGGGCACTCTCACGATGACATTTCAAGCATTGTTCGTGTTGAGAAAAACATCGTTAGGACTAATGCATGTGCCATCCAACCATAGCTCTACCCTCAGCAAGTCATTTGATATGCCCTTTCGTCAAAGAGGTCGCCGCAGAGCACAGCTTGAAATTGCATTTCGACTACCAGATGACATAATTTTTGATGATGAACTTGGTCTACTGGGTTCAATCACAACAGATGTTGAGATATCGAGCTCCACTCGTGATACGCCAGGGTGACCGTTGTGTATTTATGTCACCGACTTGTCAGTTGCAGACGCGGTTGGTACACCACCCATGAATAATAGCTACATGATAGCTATCCTTATCTACTCTAGTTCGTGGCTCAGTTAGTATGCCACCTTAGTTAGTTGAGTTTGGTTTGAGACCCATATATAGGGTTCTTCTATTTCTTTGTACTTGAGTTCTTTTGGCTTACACAACTAAGAAGAGGAAAACTATTTTCAGCCTCCACCCTTGTGTGTCTTCCCCCAATGTGCAAGCAAGAAAGCTACAAGTGAGACTCCTTCCTTCTCTCCCACAATCTTGACATGGTATCAGAGCCTTGTTCGTGGTAAGGAGCTCAAGAAAGCAAGCCAAGCTCCCAGTGTTCTGGTAAGAGGAGCAGTGTTGCTTTCATTTTCTGTTTTGGGAGCAGATCTCTGCAGGTAGCACAGCCGGAAATTGCAAGAGTGCATTGTCTCAGGTTGAGACGCCCTTCGCGGTGAAGCAAGAGGGTAGTATATGCTGCGGGCGAGAGCTTTAGCTCTCGGCGACCTTGTTTTTTTGATTTGAGGCCATTTTGGGGCCTGTTTTGAAGGCGGAAGTTTTCTGCATGCACTCAGGAAAAGGCCCAGTTTTATGCTGTGCAGCCACTGTTCTACAGGTCGGTGAATAGTTATTGTAAAAATTGCATTGTATGCTTGTGCGCAGAGACATTGGGAGTTACAGAATCATCCCTGTTGCCTGTTGATGCAAAATCGTCACTAGGAAGTGACTGTGTGGTCAAATACCACTTTCGCCAATTTTGCAGATTTTCCCTTGTGAGGGTGAAGCTGTGGTTTTTGCAGTGACAGAATTTTTTGCAGTCTTCTGTAATGGCATCTGATTCTCTTTCACAGTTTGTCACTGAAAAGCTTGACAAGAACAACTTCCAAGCATGGAAGTTTAGAATGACGAATTTCCTTATGGGAAAAGGATATTGGGAATTGTTGCAGGAAATGAAGAAGAACCAGTTCTTCCTGATGTTCCCAATCAACAGCAAATGCAGGCATTTAAAGCATGGCATGAGAGAGCCAGGAAAGTTATGTATTGGCTGTCTATCAGCATTTCAGACTCTATGATTGTGCATATTCAGGATGCAAGTACGCCAAAGGAGGCATGGGATACTTTGTCAAAAATGTATAGCACAAATACGCAAGCCAGGAATACGTTGGATGCAGACATGTCTGAATTGAGTGCAGAAATGTTTGCACATGGGACTGGTGTAGTTGCAGATATTGATATATGGCATAAACGCATTGGTCATGTTAATGTACAGTGACTTAAATCAATGCAGGCCCAAAATATTGTTGCAGGATTGCCAAAATTCAAGGTTGCAGAAATGCATAAGGTATGTGAAGCCTGTCAGTTTGGAAAACAGGCAAGGAAACCATTTCCTAGACATGTTCAAGAGAGTGAGAAGCCATTGGAATTAATCCACTCTGATGTGTGGACTACTAAAGCTGCATCTCTTGGAGGCTGTCATTATTTTGTCACTTTTATTGATGACTATAGCAGAAAAGTTTGGGTGTATTTTATGAAAAAGAAAAGTGAAGTTTTTGGGCATTTCAAAACCCTTAAAGCTATGGCTGAAAAAGAAACAGGTCTGCAAATAAAATGCCTAAGGTCAGATGGAGGGGGAGAGTACCTCTCAAATGAGTTTGCAAAGTTCTTGCAGGAGCATGGCATACATCAACAATATTCATGCAGTTATACCCCACAACAAAATGGAATTGCAGAAAGGAAAAACAGGCATATTGGAGAGGTATCTCGTGCCATGCTCAATGAAAAAGACTTGCCAGATTTTTATTGGGCTGAAGAAGTTGCTACAGCAGTCTACATAATGAACAGGACTCCCACTGCAGCAATACATGGAATGACTCCAGAGGAGAGGTATACTGGTAGGAAACCAGATATTTCTCATTTGAAAATTTTTGGTTGCATTGCCTATGTACATGTGCCAGATGAGTTGAGATCCAAGTTGGATCCAAAAGCTGAGAAGTGCATCTTTATTGGTTACTCTCTGCAGCAAAAAGGGTATAGATGCTATAACCCTTCTACTTGTAAGTTTACAGTGAGCAGAGATGTTGTTTTTGATGAGATGAGTAGCTGGTATAAACCAGTAAATGTGATTGATGATGTAGATGCACAAAATGGTAATGCTGCACAGAATTCACAGCAGCAGTCACAAAATATTAGTGGACCTGGAGCGTCCTCTAGCAGTGGTTCACATTCTTCGCCATGGACAGGCAGATTGAGATCAGGAGAATCTTCTCAAAGTAATGCAGATAGTGGTATGCAGGTATCACGAAAAGGAAAAGAGAAGGTTGATCAGCCCATGTTTGATGTGAATGCAGGTCACTCTTATGTGGATGGTGAATCCAGTGGCTCAGAACAGAGCATTGATGATGAGTTGGGTATTCCTTCTATTGTTACACCTGGAGTAAGGAAGACCAGGGATGTTTTGAGAGCACCTGGGAGTGAACCTACTTTGCGCAGGTCTACGAGAGCTAGGTATCCTGTGGATAGGCTAAAATATGATGGATTTTCAGCCATTCACTATGGATATATGGTTAAAGTGATACAGGAACCAAAACCCACTTCTTTTGAGGAAGCCATGGGAAAAGAAAAATGGGAGAAAGCCATGGATGAAGAAATGGATGCCTTGGAAGCAAATGCTACATGGGAATTGGTACCTTTGCCTAAAGGTAAAAATGCAATTGGCTGTAAGTGGGTTTATAAGGTGAAGCACAATGCAGATGGTTCTGTGAACAGATACAAGGCAAGATTAGTAGTCAAGGGGTATGCACAAACATATGGCATTGACTATGAAGAAACATTCAGTCTGGTTGCAAGGATGGCAACCGTAAGAGCAGTCATTGCTATGGCTGCATCAAAGGGATGGTCTTTACATCAGATGGATGTAAAGAATGCCTTCTTGCATGGTGATTTGCAAGAAGAGGTCTATATGGAGCAGCCACTAGGTTATGTGCATGCTGTTCATCCTGAGTTTATTTGCAGGTTGAAGAAAGCCTTGTATGGCTTGAAGCAAGCACCTAGAGCATGGTTTGACAAGATAGGACAGTATCTTGTCACTATTGGCTTTCAGATTTCCAAGGCAGATTTCTCACTTTATGTGAGAAAAACAGAGAAAGGTATTATGCTACTTGTCATTTATGTTGATGATTTGATTATGACAGGTGACAGTGATGAAGATATCCTTCATGTGAAAATGCTATTGAAGCAGAAGTTTGAGATGAAGGATTTGGGAGAGCTGCGTTATTTCTTGGGCATTGAGGTGATTAGATCACCAAGTGGGATACAGCTCTTGCAGAGGCAGTATGGATTGGACATGCTGTCAAAATATGGGATGACAGGCTGTAAGCCTATTTCAGTTCCTTTGGAGCAGAATGTGAAGCTGAGCTCAGATGCAGGTGAGCTTCTGGAAGACCCTACTATGTACAGACGCATAGTAGGAAGCTTGATTTATATGACTATTACCAGGCCAGATTTGAGCTATGCTGTTGGATTGGTAAGTCAGTTTATGCAGGCTCCAAGGAAATCGCATTTGGATGCGGCTAGACGCATACTCAGGTATGTGAAGTCCACATTGCAGTATGGACTATTTTATGAGACTGGGGTTCAGATACAGTTGCATGGATACACTGATGCTAATTGGGCTGGTAGCATTTCTGATAGACGATCTACCAGTGGATATGTGTTCTCGTTTGGGAGTGCTGCAGTCACTTGGAGCAGCAAGAAACAGCCTATAGTTGCCTTGTCGAGCACAGAGGCTGAGTACAGGGGTGCAGCAATGGCTGCATGTGAGGTAGCTTGGTTGCATAAGCTACTTTATGATATGCATCAGTCTACAGATGGGCCAGTTGTCATTTATTGTGACAACATGAGTAGTATACACTTGGCAAATAACCCAGTCTATCATGCTAGAACAAAGCACATTGAGGTGCATTATCACTATGTGCGAGAGAGGGTTTTACTAGGTCTTATTGATCTAGTTTATGTCACCACAGAGGATCAGGTAGCTGACATATTCACGAAGGCATTGGGCGTAGAGAAGCTGTGCAAGTTCAGAGACCTGCTTGGTATGCAGGAATTGGGATTGAGCTCGAGGGGGAGTGTTGAGATATCGAGCTCCACTCGTGATACGCCAGGGTGACCGTTGTGTATTTATGTCACCGACTTGTCAGTTGCAGACGCAGTTGGTACACCGCCCATGAATAATAGCTATATGATAGCTATCCTTATCTACTCTAGTTCGTGGCTCAGTTAGTATGCCACCTTAGTTAGTTGAGTTTGGTTTGAGACCCATATATAGGGTTCTTCTATTTCTTTGTACTTGAGTTCTTTTAGCTTACACAACTAAGAAGAGGAAAACTGTTTTCAGCCTCCACCCTTGTGTGTCTTCCCCCATTGTGCAACCAAGAAAGCTACAAGTGAAACTCCTTCCTTCTCTCCCACAATCTTGACAACAGATACATTAGGAGACAGGTTGTATGAGCTGCAGTTGAATGCAAATGCAATTCCTCCCTCTGTGTCAATGGCTATGCCTGGAATGCAGCCAGTTATTGTAAACTCCCAAGAAAGTTGCCATCTCTATAGTACTCCCTGACTCATGTTGTCTTCAATGTTGTACTTGTCCTGGTGTACCTGAGAAAAGTAGGGTTTCCTGAGATTGAAAAGAGAACTAAATCTAAAAGAAGGAGAGAGAAAGGAAGTATCTAAAAACTAAGCTCTGATACCAACTGTAATGAAGGGGGATTTTATTTTTGCGGGCTTTCATTTTCGTTCTTTTCTAATCAATCTCTTTTTTTCGAGCTTTTTCGTGCAACATATCCATTTTGCATATAAATAGTCTTACTTAAGGAGTACAACACGTTGCATTTACATGAACACACATCAAGAAAACAAAACCAACGGAAAACTAGTAAAATATATTCATGTCAAATAGTTGCAAGGTACACTCTTCCTAAAAACAAATCAAAGATCCCAATGCATGTAATCTCTTAGACAAAATCGCGCATACTCACATGACGAAGTGTATAACAAACATATATATAAAAGTAGTAACAAAATGAAATGTCTAGAGTCTCTCGAAAAAAAAAACACACACTCTCTCAGCATGGTACCGGTCCACACACTATGGTGGACAAACACTCCCCATAGAGCACATAATCTATTTCTAGACACATGCAATGTCTCATCTCCTCTGCACTGGCCCGCGCCAAACCACCACACCCCGCAAACACATCCAAAACATAGTCGTAGCATTTCGTAAATGTAGCTAGTAACCACCTAACCATATCACCAATCACATATCACCAATCAAGATACAGAATCTTTGCGGCCATGCAAGTAGAAACAATGAAAATACCATACAAGGTAACCTGAGAGCAAAAACATGCAAGACTACTTACCGAAAGAAAAGATGAGACCTCTCTGCTCCACCTCTGACAATGACACCATCAACGTCCATGGGAAAGACACAATCATCCATCATGTAGCTACGATACGCTGGAAACAATCTCTCTGAAATCTTCTCCCCAGCCTCTCTGTCGTAGCAAGGCACAACATGACCAGCACGATGCCAAAGACACACAGTAAGATCAAGTACCTATTCACGAGTGGAAATAGAATAAGTGATCCATGTTTTTATTTAAAGCATGTAACTTAAAATTTATTTAGAACATACAACCGTACGTTCAACGTATCCAACTTTGTTATCTTACCGCCTCTCTAGTAACGGGATGTTGATAAGCCTTGGAGTCACACATGAGTGTCCAAGTGCGGTGAAGCACAAATCCCACTCTTGCCGCATCCGTAATAAACTCACCTATATGCTCTGCTAAGCACATAGTGACTAAGAATCCCTGGTCAGCCAAATACTCGCGAGCAAGGTCCATACAACCCATAACTAGGCCCTTTGAGAACGTGTTCCACTTGGGAATAGTCATGCCCTCTACAAACAACATTGGCATTATGATATATGAGAAGTGAGTTTGATGTAAACCTTGTGTGATAGAAAGCATAACTTACCCAATGGGATGGGACCTAGAGCATCCACAAGCAAGCTCGTAGGAAAATCCGCAAATATCAATCGAGCCACCTCTTGACATGGAACTCCATCTTTGCTATAAAGATGCATCTTTTGTGTTGCAAAAAACTTGTTGATGCTATACACAAAACAAGATAGTCATTAATGCAAAGTAAACGATGATGCAATGCTATATGCAACATGTAAATTGATGTTCTTGCAATATGTAGTTGTCATGTCTACCTATCAAGGGCAAATCTATCAATTTGGGTCACATCCACTAATAGAGCATCGACATATGTTTGATACTGGAACCCTGCAACAATTATCTCAAAGTAATTTATTTTTAATAATCATACACGAATTTCAAGTTAATATAAGACTTCTCACCTACTAAACGGGTCATAGGTCGCCTCTCCCAATTCTCTCGACCAAGAGATGAATTTGCAACAAAGGAAGTGGTGGGCGCCATAGAGGACTCTGGCACATTTTTTCTCCCTGGATTACCTTGAGTACCCTGGGTGGCACCTTTGGTAGCCTTGGTTGCTTGCTCCTCTACAGTGGTGGGTGCGGTAAGCGGTTCATGAGTATCAACTCCCTCCTTGAATCCTACATAGTATCATTCACCCTTAGACTCCCATGCATGAGCACAAAAACTATTGCTACAAAAGCGACAAGATGTTTACATAGATTGAAGTACTTACTGTCATGCAGATCTTTCTCTTGCTTAGGGATAACCCCCACAGGGTAATCCAGCCACCAAGGGCAAACACTTGCCTCCCATGCCGTCAATTTTCTATCACGTAATGATGGAGAATACATAGTGTTCTCGTCACGAACATCAATCCACTCTCTTGTGAACTGCGGAGCTGCATCCAGCCTCTTCTCTTCTACACATTGTAGTATCCACCTGCAACATTCTTGCCAATTACGCAAGCAAATGCATGCAATCTAATATGAAAATTAGACACACAATCTAATATGAAAATGCATGCTAACCTATAAATCACACGTTTGGCTGAAAATGTAAGCTTTGGCATCTTCTCTGCAACATCTGAAGATTTCACTCCATCCAAGAGGTGTACAAAAGCCTACACAAGTTTCACAAGCACTTAACATTAGCACATATACATTTTAAGAAAGAACTTAAGAAAGCAATATGAATGCACTGCATTGAGTCAACCTGCATGACATGGTTCTTCATGTTAAGCTTAAAGAACTCCTCAAATGAATCTGGTAGCTGTGGACCTTCTACTTGTATCCTATCAATCTGAAGTAGTGCCTCCGAATGCAAGTGAGCCCAATATGTCTCTTTCTTCATGTAAACCCGAAAGAGCTTATAATCACCAAAATGCGGGTATTGGGGGTCTTTGGCCTTTGTGAGACTCATAAGATGCAACAATATTTTTTTCCTGTGATGCACAACAATATACGCAAATAGAAAGCATTGAAGAAAAAAGCATCACATACACACACCTTGCGTTATATATAAAAATTACCTTTCCGCAGGGATTTTTGAGCTTGTGAGACAATACAACTTGTCTCTTGTGATCTTGAGCATGCTTGCATCATCCCACTTTAGCCCAAATAACAACTTAAAGAACTCATCACCATTTTGGGGATTAGCAATGGATAGGTATTTGTAACCCCTATCCTTAAGGCGCTCCTCTTCCACCCTTGTAGCCTTCTCCAAACGTTTCTTCCTCTCTACCTCATCTAGACCAAGAGCCTCAAGCTTAGCAGTTTCTTTTGAGATGAAGACATGAAATTCATCCTATCATTAAAAAAAAAAACTAAATTAGAGATAGAAAAGCACATCTCATACAAGTGAGCCATAGAAAGAAAATCACCTTCCATACAAGCTGAGATATTAAACCGCAAGGAGAGTTATACCATGAAGCAACACCATGATAATACCCTGCCTCTATACTCATCTCAACCTCAGCCCACTTCCTCATGGCCGGACTCAATCTATCTAGAATGGAGTCTTTGTTTGCAATACCAAACTTTTGAAACATATACACCTCATGCGCAATATTTGGAGTAACATGAGCTCTGGCAATACTATTGAAAACAAACAAAAGCATAATATGAGAATGTAAGTGTAACATATTACAAAGAGGAGAATAGTTAAAGGAAGAAGACTTACGCGTTGGTGGTGTCTAGTGTGAGTAGTAGCTTTGCTTCCTTTGCCTTGGGCACCTCAATGAATTGGCACCGTACACTAACATGGTAGTGAGCACAGTCGAAGTACTCTGTAATTGAAAACCAACAAACATAAGAATGGGATACGAACATTCAATACTTGCATGTATAGTGGACAACTTACTTTCCTTGATGCGTTTCCACCACGTTTTAAGCCTGTGGTTTCCATCCCAAACCAAGAACTTTTTACCCTTAAGGTCTTGCCACTCTCTTCCAAGAGCCCTCTCAAAATCCTCATTTCTTTGACGCCATATTGGACCCCATTCATCTAGATTGCTAGCTGTCACAGACATGGTCTCCCCTCTCGGACCTTCAACTGACACAAGGAAGTGTTCCATAGTCTCAAGATAACCAGTGCAATCAAAGGAAGGAATCAACCACTGGGCATCATCCGTAGCAAATCTGACTACCTCATGAGCCACTAATCTGCAAAGAGGCACAAGAGGAGGTAGCGTCCTCTTTTTTATATAAAATTGACTCAGCACATCCTTCATCAGTCCTAAAGAGACTTGCTTGCCTAAGTTCCTTGAGTGCTTCTTTTCTTTTTCATCATCATTCTCCCTTTGATCACTATCACCACTCACCTCTTCTTTGTCATCTAGACTATCATGCTGCACATTAGTCTCTGTAGGAGCAGATATTAATAAGTAACAATAAAAAAAAGTAGCATTAAACCAATCATATTTAATACATAACACTGAACAAAGCGTCATATGTAAATGAAATGGACACATAAGTGACTACCTGTGTGCTCCGCAACCCCGTCAATTGTATTGGAGTCCCCATCCACTTGTGCTTCGTCATCAATGTAGACACATCTTTTTGGACCACGTCCTTTCTTTGTTGAAGGAGCGTCCACTGATCTCAAACGCGATGATGCTTCTTGCTCTAAGATCCGCCCAGGAACACATCCTGAACGTAGCTTCATATAGACTTCACGGCTACTATGAGGTGACACACATTTCTTTCTCTTTCCAAGCACTCTTTTAGGTGCCATAACTTTCTCTACACACTTACAAATAGATACACAATCAACCTCTTTAAGATTAACAACACAATCAATCTCTTTAAGATTAGCAACACAATCAATCTCTTTAAGGTCACGGGACGAAGCCACGGACGAAGCCACACGCTTGTGCATAAGCCCACGGATCGTCCGCGCAGACGTGGACGATTGGGGGGTTCAATCTCTTACCTTATTCTCACGAAGCATATGGGACGAAGCCACATGCTTGTATCCATGGGACGAAGCATAAGCCCACCCAATGGTTGCGTGGACGCGACCATAAGCTTCAATCTCTTACCTTGGAGGCCCGTCGGACGGCATACGGGACGGTTGCCACGGGGCATAAGCCCACCCATCGTCCGCGTGGACGCGGACGATTGGGGGGCTTCAAAGTGTTACCTTGGAGGCCCACACGACGGCGCATAACCAAATGACGGGACGGCAAACAGGACGGTTCCCACGGGGCATAAGCCCACCCATCATCCGCGTGGACGCGGACGATTGGGGGGCTTCAAGGTGTTACCTTGGAGGCCCACACGACGGGACGGCATAACCAAATGATGGGACGGCATACAGGACGGTTGCCACGGGCCATAAGCCCACCCATCGTCCGCGTGGACGCGGACAATTGGGGGGCTTCAAGGTGTTACCTTGGAGGCCCACACGACGGCTCGTAACCAAATGACAAAGCGTAGCACACACGACGAAGCGTAGCCGACACGACGGCGCATAACCAAATGACGAAGCCACGGCAAATGACGAAGCGTAGCCCACACGAAGCATGACCAAATTAACAAGCTAAAGCGTGACAAAGCTTAAGCGTGACCAAAAGGCAAAAGACGAAGCGTGACCAAAAGACAAAGCGTAGCCCACACGAAGCTTAAGCAAATGACAAAGCTTAAGCCCACCCATCGTCCGCGTGGACGCGGACGATTGGGGGGCTCAAGGTGTTACCTGGGAGGCCACGAACGAAGCCACGGACAGTCGCACGAAGCCAAGGTGTTACGAACAAAGCCGTTGATCGTCGCGAGAGCTGCAGGAGTTACAAACGAAGCCACGGACAGTCGCACAGTCGCGAGAGCTGGAGGAGTTGCATCGTGGCGAGAGCTATAGGAGCTGCCGTGCGAGGAGTTGGGGAAGGAGTTGTCACCATCGCGTAGGAGTTGCACCGTCGCGCAGGAGTTGGCATCGTCGCGCAGGAGTTGGGGCAGGATTTGGCACCGTCACACAGGAGTTGGGGCAAGAACTGTCGCGCAGGAGTTGCAAGAGTTGTGGGACACCATCGTGAGAGCTGTAGGAGCTGTAGGAGCTGCAGGAGTTGTGGGGCACCGTCGTGAGAGAGAGACGGAGAGAGGGAGAGAAGGGTGAAGGGAGAAACAGAGAAGGGAGAAAGAGAAGGGAGAAAGAACAGAGAAAGAGAAGGGAGAAAGAACGGAGAAAGAGAAAGAGAAGGGAGAAGGGAGAAAGAGAGAAGGGAGAGAGAGAGAAAGAGAAGGGAGAAAGAGAAGGGAGAAAGAGAGAAGGGAGAGAAGGGAGAGAGAGAGAGGGAGAGGAGAGAGAGTGAGAGCAAAGAGAGGAGAGAGTTGAGAAAGAGAGGAGAGAGTTGAGGAGAGACTTAATAACCCTAATAAAGAAGTTAGCCGTTGATTACGTAATTAGGTAACTAGTTAGCCGTTAAATAATTAAATAATTAATACAACATAAATAAATTATGAGTGCATAAAGATGAAGGATGGTGGGTGGTTGAGTCGTAAATTTTTCTATTGATTTCTCTCCGCTTGTAGTGACGGTGAACTGTTGCCTTCTCTTCATCAAATACACACTGTGAGCTATATCCAGAGTTTTCTTCTCTTCATCAAATACTAACCCACCAGAGGGCACAACATGTCGAGTTTTTCTATTTTGACATGGAGACTAGCCAGTGATTGCTTAGAGCACAGGGTTTCATTAAGAAATGGGGAGATTCTTTTGAGTGAGTACTACCTACAGAATCTATTGCCTCCAACACAAAAAATCCAGGGGTTGCAAGCCGTCATAGAGAATGATGGTGGAGCAAACAATGTCACTGTGTCTCCAAGATGGGATCATGAAGGGCATGCACACTATCTGATTGATAGTACATTATCAGCCACCTACTCTATCAGGCACTCAAGTAACTATGTGTGCATCTCTAACAGTATTGAGTCAATAGAAGATGAGATTGACAACTACATTGATTGTACTCCAGGTTGTAGCAAATCAACTCCAGTGTGTCTTGACATACACTCAGATAACAAGAAGGATGTTGATGACACAAATGTCGGGGAGGACCTATGTGTGGGCAGCCAAAGCGAGGACTTATCTTCCTATGATAACTCGATTGCAGCCTTCATTGAGGAGAAAGCTAGAACGGGTAGATTGAAAAAATTACTAGCGCTCTGTGGACCTCCACGAAGGGTGGATGAGCTCCCAATCGAGTATAATGGCACAATTGCTTTTGAGCTTCCAGCCATAGATAGCAAGAAACGAATGATGGATATGGAACAAAAATATGATGGTCACCTGTGGTCGCGGCCCTCACAGACAAACATGGCAATTGAGTACACTGTGCACTTGAGCTATTGTCTTGGAAGTCTTCAATGTCTTAGGATCACTTGTCCTTACTACATAACAGAGGGAAAATACAATGATGTTTTTTTCCATTGTCACTTGGATAGAACCGTGAGCATGGGTTATCCTGCAAGTGAGGGAAACTCCAAGATAACATGTCACTATTGTCTTAATGTTGCTACTTGTGCAGCCATTTGCAAATGCATGATCTATTATGTGTTGCCACTGGATCCTACAATGACACGTTTGGTGATCCATGTTGGGGAGCATGCTCATAGTGTTCAACATGGCACTAAGAGGGCAACCCTTGACAAGGTGCGGAGGCTTGTGAGCACGGTCCTAAAGATTGAAAAGGGAGGCCCACGAAAAATATAGATGCTAGTCGCTCGGCAGATGTTGTTTGAATATTTAACAAAAGAAGACGAGTCGGAGGCGACAGAGGTGGATCTTAATCATTTTCTAGAAGAAATGATGCCACTTGTGCAGAATAAAGGGTAGGCTTGTGCATTATTATTTTCTGCCTACAATGTATGTCCTGCATTTGAAATAACCCTCTAATAAACACATAGGTTCAAAGGTATTGTTTCCCAAGAGAGAGCCAAACAAGGTCAGGTGGTTGGTGATGGGTATGACAACATACTTCTTTTGCAAAAACGTTGTGTCTTCCCATTTTTCCATGGAAGTAGATTTCCAGGACAAGGTGATGCCAAGGAGAAGTGCTACTTGTTTAAAATGTCCACCAAGGGACCAGCATCAGGGGTGGACTTAGTGAATCGTATGAGGCGAATTGGGACTGGAGATTTACGACGTGCATGGGTGCACTTTGATCATACCCATAGGATTGATGGGTGGGCAACTATGTCTTGTTCAGTTTATGATCACGGGTATGTGGCAACATAATGAAAGCTTTTATTGAAATTAAATTGTTGTTGATGAACACTATACTAATGTATCAATCATGAACTAGCATGAGAGCATTGCAGGTAATTGCAATATGTGAATTTAAAGAGGAGGATGAAGAGTCTCAAATCCTGTTTTGGAGAAATTTGAATTCTGTCATGGTTCAATGTGGCCATGATCCACCTGACTTTGCTAGATTTATGTCCGATGAGGCAAGTGCGAATTGGATGGCAATAAGGGCTGTGTACAATGGAGGGCCTCATAACATAATGGAAGGGAGGGAGCGTTCTTGTCTTTTTCATTGGGAGCAAAGTTTGCAAAAGCATACCAAGAAATTAGTCACTGTGGATAAACAAATGCACCACATTGAATTGTGTGAAGCATGGAGGCTAGCAACGACAACTCAACTAGCCTCACTTCAGGCCTCTGCTATCCGAGATTGGTGGGCACGAAATGTCAACAAGGAACACATCAAGGCTTTGGATAGGTGGTTGAAATGGTGGGAGCAAAGAATTGCCCACTGGGGAGGAATTGAATCTCATGTAAGTGTGACATTTTTTCCAGCTCATTAAGATTTGTTGCACAATGTAGCAATGGGGAGAGCTACTGATTCTATTTTTGGATTTGACTCCGCAGGCTAACAAAAGTCCTTGGGAAGATGCTCAAATTCCAAGCATAAACTTATCAGAAAGTGTCCATGCTAGTTGGTTAGCAGGTGAGGGTGGAAAACGAAAGATATCACTTTATGATGCATGTGTTAGTGATGTTTTGAATGCATATATTCAATGTGCAAAGAGGTTGGGCTATACCACGGGGAGGTTTATTGGATCTGGGCCTTCTATGGAGTCTTTGTTGGCTAGTGCCAGCAAAAGGGAATCCCCAAATCCCTCCTCTGTTGCACAGGCATTGCAAGGTGTTGTAGAGCTGGAAGTCCTTTGTACGAGGAGCCTATAATGCAAGGTGATAGGGAGACTATGCAAAGAAAAAAGAAGGGAGGTGGAGCAACTGTAAGTTCTCATAGACCGGGATATGTGATGGAGTCAAGGCAAAGGAAAATCAAGGGCAGGCCACGGAGTATACATTTTGACGATGGAAAGATGGAAGAGATATGTATCCAAGAGGATGAGGAGATATCAATCAAGCCCTTTGCAGGTGGAGTAAGTGCACCAAATGCGGAAATGTCAACTCACGTAGAAGAGGTAGAAGTGGCACAGGAGGAGTGGGCTTTAGGAAGGACACCACCTAACTGTGTGAGAAAGTGTTTTGGTATGGAGGGTAGAAAGAATTGCAGCAGCAAATTACAGAGTCGGCAAGTGGGGTTAGTCGCACCATGCTTTTGGTCTGAGAGAGCCTATAAGAACAAGGCCATTGCACAATGGATATGGTTCTGTAATCATGATGTCAAGCATACAAACGCTGTGTAGAAACAAGTGATAGCATCACCAATTGTTCCATCTTTCTGGCCAGTTGATATAGGAACAAATATATCGAAGGAAGAGTGTAGCAGCCTAAGACAGGCTGGTTTCAAGTTTGCTTGCTTTAGCTTTACAGCACCACCAAGGAACGAGAAGAGCAAACCTCCTATTTCTACAGAATGTGGTTCAAGCGGGAGAAGATGCAAGTGGAGACATGGAATTTCCAAAGATGCACAAAAGAGAATAGAGGCAGCTGGTTGCATGGTTGTGACATTTTTGGAGGAGGTAGTGCAACTTGAGAGACAAAATTCAGTATTTCGAGTCTTGACAGAGAGTTCTTATGATGTGCACATCAAAGAAGAGCCTAGGTGCACTTGTCCTGATTTTCAAAAAAGAGAATCTACCCAAAAGGCTTTTCTTGCTTGCAAACATATGTATTATGTGTACATGCACATACTTGGCCTTCAACCCAAGGAGCACATGGTCATACATTAGCCTGCACTAACCCCCACTGACCTTGCCTTTGTGTTAGGGCAAACACGTAAGATATGCCCTGTTATGTAGGAAGCCCAACGTAAGCATGGCTCATTCATTGTTCTGGAGGACTCATCATCATGCAATTCATTAGGGTGTGACATGTCCTTTTTGTTACATGAAGATCTTGGAACCTTTCTAGATATTGTACTCCTTTTGGGTAATGCAAAACTTTGGAATGTTATTATTTGTTGTGATTATTCAACACCATTGCTCCCTTTATTGTGAATGGGTTAGTAATGCATGATGCGCAATATATTTTTGACATGTCATTTGTAGAAAGCATCCAAGGTTGTTTCAAAAAGCTCTAAAAATCAATTTCAATTTCAAAAGCATGAAATCAAAAGCTCGCAAAAATAACACACCCTAATGAAGGAGACCTAGGAGAGAGAAGGAGAGAAGGGAGAGATTGCAAAGAGGAGTGAGAAAGAGGAAGAAGATGAGAGAAGAAGAGAGAGAAAGACTAGCAGAAGAGAGAGAAAGATAGGAAAAGAGAGAGAAAGAGGAGGGAAGCCATGAAAGCTAGGAGGAAGGAGAAAAGAGAGGCTTGATTATTGATAAACAGATGCCCTAATTGGGTCTCTCAACACCTTATATACCATGTCAATATAACTAGGTATTCCCATGCTAATCCGTGTCCTACTCGTCTATTCCCACTATTTTACAAGAGCACTTGTTATTGAGCACACACATTTCTTGCACTCACGATATTTGGGATTTTCATCACTAAGTTAGGAACATCTGGTTGAGTGTGTAAGGAGGTTGGGTGAGTTTGAGGGTCGAGAAGGACGCCGTCAATTGTGAGATGGGTTGTTCTTATCTGGTCAACATCTTCAGGACCATCATTTTCTAGAGTGATTGTGAGATTTTGGATGGGTGGAGTGGAGATTGATATTTTATTGATGAGAGTTGAGAGGTGAGGATAAGAAATTTTAAATTAATCAAGAAATTTCGTTTGCATTTTGCATTACACACGATCACATCTAGATAGGCTAGACAAAATTTCTTCAGTGCATTCATAATTTTTTTGTGTAGCATTGGTTGAATGGTTGCATATCATATGAATCTGTTATTGCATATTTTCTCAAATCATGTATGATTGGGCACGGAGTTCATTTCAAAAAACCATATTCTTGCTAGGGCACACTGCATAAAAAACAGGTTCATATCTAGAGAATGTTTATTTTGAAGACTCAAGGATCAAAGGAAAAGATCGTAAGTTTTACATCATCAACGAATATTTCTTGATGAAGAAAAAGAAGACATGTGTGCTGAAAGTGTGTGCAATTACAAGAACAATAGGCCAAGGAAGGGAATAAGTTGTCCAAGATAAGAGATGGAGAAAAATGATGCAATTTATGAAAAACAATATTTTTGCTCAGTTTTAATGGATTTTTGTAATTCTACCCGCGATGGCTTGTCGACTAGATGTGTTGCGATCATTTTGAGTACCCGGACAACTATATTCGGAGTTCAAATGATGAAGTTAGGATCTAAACAAGTTGCAAACAGGCATAGGGCAGAAAAAACGAAAATAGTGAAAAGAAGTAGAAAAGCAAAAGCCAAAAGCTGAAAGCAAAAGCCTGATGTATGTGAGTGTGGATAGAAAACTATATAAGGAGAGGAGATTGAAGAGTTAAGGGCATTCCCCCTTGCTTACAATTGTATTATGTGAGAGAGAAGAGTGGAGGGTCGCATGCTAGAGTGAGCTCTTGTCATGCCAAATTGGAAGTTGAAGAATTTGGATTTTGTGGTGCCGAGCATCGGCTCAAGGTTGTTAAGGCACAAGAATATATTTCACTTGGTTTGTTTTCGAATTATTGGTATTTTCATCGTGTTGTGGTTGTGTGATGCTCTACCTGCATACGGGTTTTACATTATTTTGAGTTCAAGAGGCATTGTTTATTATTTTGTTTTTCGTGTGTGGTTCATGTGGTGTCTGTCAAGACATTTTAAAATTTTGTGTTGTGTTGTGTATCCAACAAAGTCAATTACCCCAACCGGCACTCCTTAACATCTCGTTATCGGGTTCTGCGTGAGGCTTGCTCTCGATCATTGCTCGCATAACAGTGTCCTAGCCTTGCTCCTTTATTGCGATGGGGGGGTTTATATAATGGGGGGAGAGGTGGTATTATTGGGGAGGGACGAAAATGTGGAGAGGAGGTGGGAATGGTGGTGGGATCTCCACCACCTATCTTACATAGCGACAGGAGTAGGCCCTTGGCCTTGGCTTCATCGATGTCATCATCATTGTCATCATCTTTGTAATCATCATCTCCTTCCTTTCCTCCACACCATCATTGACAGCTTCGTCTACTCCTCGTCCTGCCATCTTTCCTCTTGGAATTGTTGTCGTCAACCTCCCTCCCCTCGCCATTTGTTTGGCAGCGATTGGGAGAGTGGGGAAAAATAATTTAAATTTCTTTCATTAAAATTGGGGGGGCAAGTTTGCATGCAATAGCAAAATGTTACATCCTCTCTCCCTTAGAGAACTCAAGATGTCCTCATCTCGGAAGAACTAGGGAAGACAAGCATTAATGAGGCTTTAAGGCCTCTGGGTTAGGACCCACCAGGCATTTACTGCTACTCTTAGTGATTCAAGTAGTGCAACTTATATTATTGGGGTTAATTGTAGTTACAAGAGTAAAGTTTATTCCGATACAAGCTGTATTACATGTTGGCAAAATTCTTAGGATTTCTAATTATCTTGAAGAGGTGTAGTGGGTTCTAAATCTTGGTCTTCATCTTATATCTCTATATATTTGAAGACTGCACGGGTGTAGCTTCATTTCCTTGGAGGCTCCATATCTTCTAGACTTAAGTTAGGGCAGTCTTCTTGGACGTGCCCTAGTTCACTGTAGTGGAAATATCGGCAGGACATCTCCTATGGATGTGCCCTAACTCTCCGCACAAGTGGCATTTGTTGTCATGCTCTAGGGAATCATCTTTGCCACAATTTCTTGATTTAAGTTCGTGGATGATTGGTTTTGCTCAAAGTAATGTATCTTAAAAGTCTATTGGATGCATTGTCTCAAGACAGTGGTTAAGAGGAATGTTCAGGCCATGACAAAACTTGGATACTTGCTGCGCGATATCCATAGGCGGTGCGCATTTTAATAGGGTTACAAAGTTTGAGTAGTAAGCTTCCAAGGTTAATTCCAACTGCTTGAGCCTGAAGAATTCATTCATCCTCAAAGTTTGGTAGGTTGGCAGAAGGTAACATCCGTGTATAGCATCTTTTAGCTGAGCCTAAGTGATAGTGGCTTCAGGGACACCTCGGTCTTTGCACCATTGCTTCCATCATATCCGAGCCTGGCCAACTAACTTAAGTTTGGCTATCATTGCTTGATTGGTAGAGGCAGTTCTCGAAGGAGAGAAATAATCATCCATTGATTCAATCCATATCTCTACCTCTGCTGCGACATCTATCCCTTCTGCATCAAACTCGGGTGTCATAATTTGCTTGAGAAGGAATTTCTTCTCCTGCATATCAGCATTCATGGTTGCATAAAGTACTTGACAATCAAGCCATACTACTTAGGTTACTTTTTTAAGGATATGTCCACGAACCATACATTAATCAATCACACCTTATTACGAAGTTTTGCTCTAATAGCAACTGTAACGTGCCCACCTGTCCAATAATGTTTTAGCAGTCCATCGATGAGAGACGAATCTAAGCATCGCCACTCGACACTCCCATGGAATGTTCTGGGGTTTGTCACCTAGGGCTTCCCGAGTCCGTCACCTCGCAACGGAATGTTCACGGACAAACCCACTAGGATCGACCTGAAATCTAGATTCCTAAGGGTCAAGGTCTTCTAACACCATTCTAGTTTAGGATTTTTGGACATCCTACTTTACGTAGAGATACCCAATCTGAAGCAGATCCATACTGCACTTAGTTCAAAGAGAATGGGAAACGAGAGGGATGCGCTGCTCAACCTCTCTGCCCATAGGGCATAGTCCCATTCCAGTCCCCTGAAATGGTATGAATTGGGTTCTAGCTTAACAATACCTAAAGTCGAGTGACAGTAAAACCTTATGAGAAGCCTCCCAATTCTCTGGGACCACCCTGTGGTAGGACGGGGACCCATCGGGGTTCCGCCCATCTACATCCCTTGATAGCTTTATTTTTCTAATTAGGTCCTAACACAATTATGTGTGACATTCAAAATCAGCTTCCTTAATTAGGCCTTTAAGGGAATGGGATTCATTTGGGTAATTTATGGCACAGACACAAATATAGTGCAAGTAGTCTTTTTGACAAACAAGTTTCTTAACTTATTTTCTAGTTAATCTTTGTATCCTTCCCATACATGAGAAATTATGTATTCCTTCTATCCAACAGAAGTACCCGGTCCAAATCACATGGCACCATAATTTCCATCTAGTATCTAGAATAGGATTTCCCCAACATCCTAGACGTTGGGCTCACGACAGTCTACAAGTCTATTCCGGACTAGGCAAGGGTAGTCCAGAGCTTCACTGACCCCAATTGACCTAGGAGTGAGACACAACTTCCGTGGTTGGCCTTTTCACCACTCGACCTTTGGCACGTGAATTGAGCAGTGCCCTCTCGGGTTCAAACATGGCTAACCTTGGAGATGATCCACTCGTGTAAAATATCCTTTCTTAATTAATCTAATTAAGAATCAAGCACAATCAAGGGAATTAGTCTAATGTCATCTTCCAACAAAACATGCCTTTATTCCCATGGCAACTTGTCATTTTAGACCCTCACCATGCATTTATCATCAAACACAAGCACTTGGAATAGTTATCCAAATCACATCCCAACAATTAGTTTAATGCAAAAGCATTTAGGACATTATTTGATCAATCAACAAAAACAATGGTATCCTTTTCCAAACATTGTAGGAAAAGTCGCGAAAACCTTTCCATTGTGCATTTGCTCTCCCCCTTGGAATTAGGACTGGTTCCAAGTAGAATTTACCTAACACTCCTTTCTTCAGCTAAGGCATATGTTAGGGGTTTAAACACTATACACGATATAGGTTCACTTGCATTGTTTGATAACCTAACCTTCTTCTCAGCAAGTACAATGACTTAGGGTTTCCTAATCCTTGATCCCTTCATTTGCCCTAGAGTTTTTGTTGCATCTAGACCAACCCTGAATAGGATTGATAACTATAACTGCTATTGGGCAGATCTTAAGGTGTTGTAGTTTTAATCCTAATGATTGTATTCAGATACAAGGGTTTGTGCGAACCTCAAATTGTCATATGAGTAAATCTATGCACAGTCATCTATGGATACAGAAAGAATTTCCTAAAATCCCCTACGACTTCATTAACTATTGGAAAATAATTCAAGTTACTTGTTAAAAAGAACTCATGAGCACGTCAAAGTGACATACCCTATGTCTCAATGAATAGCGAAGATGGCAATTAATACCTGGATATTTGGATATGAATTATCCATACCCAACGTTGTATATGTATTCGTAAAAATGCCATGGCTGGTGGCTCCATTATTAGATGCGAGATTACCGTTGACCTCGGGGGGGGGGGGGGGGGGTTTACTCATGAATATATGTATATACAATGTGAGTTAAAAATAAGGGGTTTTTAAAACACCAAATTTATACATTTTTTACATATAGAAGGGTGTCATATAAAGGGGTTACTTACAGATTGAATAGAAAAGGGTTGTGTTTTATTCAAGAAAAACTCACAGATTAGGATATTTATAAATAGGCCATGAATGCACGTTATATAGAGAATATATATATAGTGAACCCTCGAGCCGTTGATACATGTCTCCCTCCGTTTGGGGGCCATACTTTTGACTTATGAATCTCTCTCTCCCTCTCTATCTCTCTTCGGAGAGATAGTGTGCCGAGGTGAGTCCCCTTGATTGCAGTGGGGGTTTAACTCGCAGGGAAAAGGAACAAATTGCGGGGAAGAGACGGAGTGTGTGGCCACCCTCTAGGGAGGGGAAGGGAGGAATCTACTAGAACCTTCTCTCTTTCTCTTTCTCTCTCTCCCTTCCTCTCTCTCCCTCCCTCGCTCTCTTTCTCTCGCCTTCTCTGTCTCTTTCTCCCTCTCACCTTCCCACCCTAACACCCTCTCTCTCCCTCTCTTTCTCTCGGCAACAAGGGGGTAGAAAATTAATGTTCTATCTTCCTTAAGGGGGTGGGAAAGAGGTGGCACCTCTCTCTTCTCACAAGAGCAAGGGGAGGGAGAGGTGGTCTCTCTTTCCTACAGCGCCTTGGCCCTCCTCCTTTATTCCAATTGGGGGGGGGGGGTTAATAATGGGGGGAGAGGTGGTATTATTTGGGAGGGAAGAAAATGCGGAGAGGAGGTGGGATCTCCACCACCTATCTTGCATGGCAGTGGGAGTAGGCCTATGGCCTCGGCTTCATCGATGTCATCAACGCCGTCATCATCTTTGTAATCATCATCTCCTCCCTTTCCTCCCTAGCATCATTGACAACTTCGTCTACTCCTTGTCCCATCATCTTCCCCCTTGGAATTGTCTTCAACCTCCCTCCCCTCACCATCTGTTTAGCGGAGGCTGGGGGAGTGGGAAAAAAATAATTTAAATTTCTTTAATTAAAATTGGGAGGGAGGGGAAGTTCGTAATGCAACAGCGAAATGTTACAGTTGTAAATACTTTGAATGCTTGATCATTGAGCCGTCTAGTGTAATCGAGTAACCCATTTTCACTGTCACACACATACTTCAACAAATTTGTGATTCCTGAGAAAGTTGGAGGTCTATTGTTTAAGGGGTCAATTGGGTAGATTCCCCCATCAACCCACAAGTCCACATGTTTCAATCCCATTTGCATGTAACTCTGTAGAACTTGAGGGTTGACACTAGTACGGAGGGTTCTTTTGAATAATGGGGCATATTCAATCTCTACCTCAATGCGCAACTCCTTTCCTATATTCATTTTACTTACTAATAGAAACATGGAGCCTATTTTGTTGTCGTAGGAGGTGGAGTGGAGATGCACAGAGAGGCACACAAAGGTGCCAAGGGAAAGGAGGGTGTAAGTATTTCACTCTATTAATGAAGGTTGAATAAACACAGAGAAGAGGTCACAATAGAGTCATGAGAGAGTATAGATATGGGGAAAAATAGCTCAAAGAGTGGGGATGTCCAAGAATTTTCGTATTTTTGAAATTTCTATTTTACCTCCAAAAACATTTTCAAAAAACAAGAAATTTGACTAGTTGGTTTTTAAAAAAAACCAAAAGCTAGGTTATAAAAAATCTCCAAATATTTTAAAAGGAAATTTTGAAATTTCATTTTGCTTGTTCTCGATTAGAAAATCAATTACCTCATATCTACTAATCATTTTGCATTGAAAATGAAGCACCACACTCTCGTAACTAAGTCCTTTTTAAATATAAAATTTGGTTGAAAAATACTTCTTGAATGAGGAGAGAGAAAGAATCTGAGTATATGTTTGTAGATAATATAAAAAAGGAAAAATGAGATTGCAAAAGTGGAGACAGAAGAACATTATTTTACTATTCTTCTCTCCTCTTTTCCTTGTTTTAAGGAGGAGAGAGGGGGGACTAAAAGGCCCATTTGTGAGTTCATTTTTTTCCTAATTCTTTTAAGCAACACCCATTTCCACAAGAAGCTAGCCTAAAAGAGAGAAGCTGATGGCAATGTAATAAAAAATCTCCTCATGCTCCTCTCAATTTATTCATACGCATCTTATAGGCTTAGAAATTCATCCTCTTTGCTCAAAATCAAGAATAGCCCCCCTTCTCGAATGGTTGGACCTCCTAGAACTAGATGCCCCCTCTATTCCTCTTCTTCTCCTCTTTCTTCAAGTTGTTGGTCCCTTTCCTTTAGCTGGCCCCTTCACTTTAGCATCAACAAGTTTCCTCTATGAGCTTGTCTGTATACTCTTAACTTGTCATTGATGTGTGGGAAAATATGTCTAGCCACCATGCTCTTCCCCAACAAAGATCCTCCTTGTTTTTTCCTTCCCCTCCCCCAAAATCTCACCTACTATCACACTCTTTCCATCTCCTCCACTTTATGCTTCTTAGCACACATCTTTTTAATCTTCTTTACTTTGTGACTCTTCTTGGATTTGACTTCCTTGTCATGTCTCTTCAATCCATACTCTCCACCATTGTCTAAAAAGTTTTTTTCCATCTTCTTCTATCTCTTTTTACCACTTGATAAATGCTTTGGATATCTTTCTTTTATTTTGCCCCTTCAGTATCTACTCTTACTTTTATAATATTTTAAGGTAATATATACTAAGACTCACCCATGAATCCCCTTGGCCCATCATTAAAGCTTCCAAAATATGTCACCAGAAACCTCAAGAAGTAAGCCACTATAAAATACTCGGCCCTCTTCTATCTATGAAAAAAGGAGCAAATAGAATATTTAACTTAGTACTTCCCAAGAGTAAGAGCTATGGGTACTTATGTATTTCCAAATACTCTCTCTATGTAATTGTACCTCTTCAAGATCTTTACAAAGAACTACTCTCTTTTTATTCTCATCACAAATCTCATTGTTGAAGGAGGAACCCTAACCCCCTCTCACTAGGCCCACTAGACGGGCGACCTCATGATCCTTGTGCACTAAAGAAAAGCATATGATTGATGCCATTGATATACTTAGTGCTCATACACTCCTTAATTTTAAAGACAATGTAGGTTGAGAGATCATACTATGCACTTCAACCCATACAATGCACATAAAGAAATGCATTGAAAAAATTGTGCCTAGGTATCACTTGTGCTTTGTGATACATGCATTATATTTTTATTTATTAAATTATTGTCCTTTAACACTCAGGAGCTCACTCCTCATTGAGAATATCAATTGTGCTACCCGCCCCATTGTTACATGCACTCAACTCTCCCAACAACTTCTCACACTATCCCCAAGGCTAGTGCAATTATTTTACCAATGTGATGTACCATAATGTGTGTACACAATGATGTTTCTTGCTCATGTGTTCATGCATCTACTTTTTGTTGAGTATAGCCTCAACCCTGGGGGGTCCATTGTATAAAACATATAAGATATCATGTGAGTTTAAAAGAGAGGGTGCTATATTTAGTAAAATCTATTAGATTATATTTACAAAAAGAGTTTTTAAATTACAATTTAAAAAATCCATAAGTCTAGTAAAGTAAAAGGGGTCATTTTAAGGCCTTATAGCATGCAAAGAAAGGGTATTTCTTAATATCCTTAAACCACACGTTATATAGATGAATTCTTATAGGTAGACTCCTCGAGGCCTCAATATTGGGTCTCATGCCATGCAATGCATAAAAATGGTGCAAGTAAGTGTGTCGTCTATTAGATATGCTCAATGTCTCACCTTCATAAGGTGCAACCAATGATCCATGGTGCTCAAAGTTGTAAGGCCCCCATTATGAGGAGAAGCCATATGTGAGCCTGAATATGAGTCCTAACTTGTATGTCAAATGAGGTTTATGTGATTGGATGGCAAAAAGGTGACCGTTGTGGGTCTAATCTTTGGGTTAGATGGAGTAGTTAAGCTGGTACCAACTTGAGGCACATTGCATCGAACTGTAGGGTAAGGGAGTTATCAGGGCCCCTATTTTCGGGTGTGGGGGCCGCGGAAGCGGCCCTTGGATGGGGATCCTAGGGGGGACCAACGGGCCCCCTGGCGAGGGTCTATGGGTAGTGCCCCCCGCTCGACAATAAAGGGAATATTCCCTATCATCCGACTAGTGGAGGCTCATATGGTAGGTCGGTCAGACCGACCTAATAGCCTTCACTGGCTATAAAAGTTAAACCCCTTCACAGCCATCCATTATCTATCTTTCACCTAGTCAGAGTTGTTCCAGCTAGCCTTAAGCTTTTCACCTATCTTCTGTGTAGATCACCATCTAAGCTTCACAGTGGAAGCACATGGGTGGACATAGCCATCTTTGTATCAGTTGTTTGGAGCTAAAGAATTTTTTTATTCTCCTCTTATTTTTTGTGCACTCTCTATCTCTTTCTCAGATTCTGTTCGCTGCACCGGTAATTTTTACATATTCTCCCCATGGCATGGTTGTAATTAAGAAGTAGTGATATTTGAAGCCCCAATGAAGTGCTCAAAAAGGAAAGTACAACGTAGTGCTCATTGACAATGCTAGAAAAAAAAACCTCTAGTAACATTTGTAGCTTGACTTCTCATATGAACGATCTCCTTTAGTTCCGAAAAAATACAAGAAAAGCATGTAATATGCCACATTTTCTTCTAATCCAATTGCTGGTTTTTTTACTATATGCATCCTATCAAAATCTCCTTCCACAAAACACTCATGGATATCCCAAAGACAATCCACAAAAAATGTCTCATTGCATAGAGATGCACATAGTCTTATCTGAAAGTAAACTTGAACTCCACACAAAATCTCTATTATAGTATGTGTGAACCTTCCAACCCATCAAGAAGTGAGAAATTTTAAATGCAGGAGAAATAGAAATAAGTTACACAATTTAAATTTAAAAAGTGTCAAAGGCTAAAGGGGTGATAATTAAATGAATAAAGAGGGAGCAATGGGGGAAGGGGCAACCAAAACTTGGTGCCAAGCTACCATGCCCCTTCCCCCATCATTGAATTCTCACCACCATTAATAAGGCTACCCCTCCCCCACTCCAAAAATGGGTTATTGGACTATTGGCCTAGTCCCTATCCTCCCATCATTAATTCTCCTCCTCTTCCCATGACACATCAACCCTCCCCTAATCACATTTTAAAAAATCCTTCCCTCATTCAAATTTTCAATTGACATCTCCTTTCTTCCCATTGAATAAATTTTGATGACCTCATTAATGTCTACCCCCTCCCATTCCTATAAATACCCCACTTAAGGTGAAGAAAGTAAATAACTAAAGTTGAGTTGAAAGGCTACCATACTCATTGAAAGGAAGAGAAAGCATGAGAATGATGATGATGAGAGAGAGAGAGAGAGAGAGAGAGAGAGAGAGAGAGAGAGAGAGAGAGAGAGAGAGAGAGAGAGAGAGAGAGAGAGAGAGAGAGAGAGAGAGAGAGAGAGAGAGAGAGAGAGAGAGAGAGAGAGAGAGAGAGAGAGAGAGAGAGAGAGAGAGAGAGAGAGAGAGAGAGAGAGAGAGAGAGAGATCTCAAAGTGAGTCCAAGGTGAGCATATCCAAAGCAAATATCTGTCCATGAGACCCATTTCTCTCTTATCTAACCCTTCATTCCCTTTTGTCATACCTTCATGCAAGTGAATTAATGTGATGGGACCCTCAAATATGGTGGGATCCTCATCACCTATTATTGATGCAAATACTCATGCAAACACTTCAAATAATGACAAGATACCCATCATGTTTCTATTCCAAATTGATGAAATTCAAATTCATTGAATAAAGCAAATTCAAAAAAGGATTAGATGAAAATTCTCGAGCAAAAGGAAGCATAAACTTCGTAACATTCTTATAGTTTATCATTTGAAAAATGGGACTTGACTAAGTAAATCATTAAGCAATAATAAATAATGCTATAGATCATTATGATTATAGGATAATAATCTTTATTATAATATATAATTCAACAATTAGTTATATACTACATGCAATTATAATGTTCCTTATAACATCTTTCATATATATGGAAAATTAATAAGAAAAAAAATTGTATATAATTATTGTGGTGGAAAAAATTCAGTAAACTAGGTTGATTAAACAATAGAGTTTTTCAAAATCAAGTAGTATTCATTTCAAGATCTGTATGGATGCCACTAGTGCTTCATTGAATGCAAGGGATACTTGATTGACCATGTAATAAAGGAAGGATAATTTATTATAACCTTTTGTTAAAACACAACTAACATCATAACTCTAAGTAATGAATAACAAATATGGATAATCCCCTTAACTCTACCTCACATGATGATAGTTTAATAAAAACATGTATGAATGAGATTAGCCTTGTAATTAATAAACTACTAGATCAATTAAAATTAGTTAGTATGACTATATAAGTTATCATTATAATAAGTAATTGACTTACAAGATTTGATTAGGGATCTAGTAATAAATGTAACACGTCCTCCTGTTTACTTGCAGGACACGTCTTAGCAGCCCATCAGGAAGAGAGTCTAGAAAGCACCGCCCGGCACTCCCACAGAATGTTACGGGGTTTGCGATCTAGGTCTTCCCGAGTCTACCACATAGCGGAAGCATTACGGCCGTTTCCACTTAGGACCGACTTGAATCAGGGTTTCCCTAATGGTCAAGTTCCTAAACCCCAGGCGAACTACTTTACATAGAAACATCAAGGTCGAAGCGGATTCATGCTGCACTTGGTTCAAGGAGAATGGGAAACGAGAGGGATGCAAAGCTTGAACTCTCTGCCCATAAGGTATAGTCCCATTCCGTTCCCCTAAAACAGCATAAATCGGGATTCTAGTAACCTAGACTCTAGGTCAATGTTCCTTGCTATACATTTCCTTTGAGAAAAGTTCTCGGCCAACCAGGACCACCCATCTGTAGGACGGACCCATGGCCATATCCACCGCACTTTGCTTGAGGTTGCTTTAGTTGTCTAATTACCCACCACATTTAATTTGACATGCAAAAATAGCTTCCCTAATTAGCCTTTTAGTCACTGGTTCCTTCACATAATCTTAGCACTGACATAGAAAAACAATGTCAAACAAGTTCCTTTACAACAGTTGATCTTATTTATCTTTGGAATACATCATAATAATCCAACCCGTAGGCTAATCCATAATCCGCCCAAAGGCAATCCATATCCGCCTAAAGGCAATCCAGCAATCCATATGGATTACTAATCCAAGTTTCCACCCGTAGACTAGTATGCGGGCCTCGAGATCCAATCCCGAGTCACGTCGGCCCCTTTTGCAGGGCTCGGAAGGCAAGGGATTTACGACCAGAGCCACCTCTGGCACCCAAGCATCCTCCTGCTCCAAGTAGCGCCCAACAGAGAGACCTCTCGCGGTGGTTTCGGTCCACGTTCCCGGCGCGGCTAACAACCCCCTTGGTTAGGGTCAGGCAGACAGTCGGGGGTAAGTGATGCTGCCTCTCCCTTCAAGCCTTCAACCTGAAGCATTAATTATTTTTGCATCTTTAGTTCTTTGAGAAAAGCAATACAGATAGTGCTCCTAAACTGTACAAACACAATCAAACCAGTGGTCATTTACTTGGCCGTCCAGCATCCGATCCGGGATCAATTGCGACTTGGCAAGATCCTCAAGGGTTTTGTTATTTGTGTACCCTTGTATCCTTGGGTTAGGGTTATACCTTGTTAACCCAAACACCTTAGGTTCCTTAGATTAAGACAGTAAATCCTAGGCAATTCTCGTCACCCTAACTTGATTTGTCAATTTCTCTTTACCTTAACTTGGCAACTCAGTAGCAGGATTGCTCATCCTCTTACAAGTTAGACATGTACTAGAACCTACCAACCTTGTTCTAAGGAGTGGCAAATACCTCTTGTGACTTAAACACAAAGCCATGCAATGTTGCAACTTGTTGCATAGGAGTCGCATCCAACTTGTGGGATCAATCTCCCATCAATGACGTTCCTTGGTCAAGAAGTATGTTTAGTCAAGATGTAGGGTTTGGGGTGTCTTCTTACCCAACCCAATCCCTAACCTTACGAGGTCACAATGCTTGGCCCTAGGGATTCTAAACTCAATTGGAAGTTTAGTATTAGGTCGATCAATCCTTAGGGTAAAACCCTAGATTGTTATTGTATGGGCGTCCAATTAACCCAAACATTCCGTGAATGTGGGTAGGACCTTTGGGTTCGAAAGTCTCGACTTGGAGACCAAGTGTGATACTAGGCAGAATTTCTAACATGCTAAACCCTAGCTAGCACTTGAGGTGTTCGTTGTACTAACTAGCTATGCTTATAGGAATCCCTTGAGGGTTATACCCTTAGAAGTGATCTAACCAAATCGGTTTACTTATCTTGTGAAAAGAAACGATCTCTTCTTAGAGATGCTAAACTATTCTAAAGGTGTAAATAGTTGCAAGACATCACATTACGTGTAAATATGCGATTCATTACCTCTATGTACTATAAGGTTTGCAATAACCCTTTCTTTTCTTGCTAAAGTCATGATGAATGACAATTTACATAAAACCTAAAAAGATTTACATCAAGGATTTTTGCCTACAACCTTTCGTTTAATGCAATTGAATTTCAGGCTTCAATATATCATGCAACCTTTTCTAGATGCAACTTCGATAAATGAAGTTCATGCATGACGAATATTATAAGACTATTGTTGACTTAATCCATTCTACAAGCATCTTTGCATGCAACGTGCAAGTTCATGGTTTCCTTTTCATACCATGCAAGTCCTTGGACAACATTCTAACTTATGTTTAATGAATATCTCTTACGAATCATATCTAGGAAATCATGGCCTAGATGCATTATGCGCTTGTTCTTTCATGCAAGGAAGACAAGGGTGAATTTAAAAAAAAATTCATGCAATATGCAATTGTGTCACTTTGGAAATGCAAGCAAGAGCAACATGCAATTTAAAACTTGTAAGATGAATGCGTAATTTTGTATTCATAACTTCCGCATGAAATTTAAGCATGCCCAATGCGGAATTAAACTTCCAAGAACCTGGGTTTGAGGACTTGCGGCGATGTCCACATGTAAACTTGGGTTCGAGGCTTCCACGGGTGCACCTTGTGTCTTTGGCTTTGGAGCCATCGTTGATGCAGTGGGCTTGAACTTCATGATTTGTCCTTGCCTTTACGTGATCTCCGAACTCCCTCCAAGCTTGGAAACTCAGCCTCAAAATCTGCCTACTCCCTCTTGTGCACGAGGCTTATGGAAGCCTTATCCTAAGAAGCCAAAATAACGTGGAGGGGGGGAGGGGGTAATGATTGAAGTAGATGAAATTGATGACGAGAGGGGGGAGATTATGTCATTGATGGCAGAGGGTAGGTGGCTGCAGCGCGGCAGCCTAGCGGTCCTCACGGCGGTGGCGATGGCAGGCTGCATGGCATTGGCAACGACAGCTGCAGTAGGGCACGACACAGCCTCCTCTTTTTCTCCCTTCGTGCCTCCCCCCAAGCTCTAAGGGGGAGGTTATATAGGCTAAGGGGGGGAAGAGGTAGCCACACTTGTGCATGCCTCTCCCCTCATGCCTCCACACACCCCACTCCTCTCTCTCTCCACTTAACTCACTCCTCCACACACTCCCTCCCCCCTACCATGCATCGGTTGAGGGGAGGGGTAATTAATAAATTTTTTTTCCTTAATCTTACCCATTATCCAATTGCCCCTTTTTTCCAAGAAGGGCATTCTCACGTGGCTTTGCGGTCTTCAAGCCGTGGCTCCTTATGCACCGCGCGGTTGGAGTTTATTAACGCGTGAAGGTGGGGTTTTTAGCCCAGGGTTCTTCTGGTTGTGGGGAGAATATTTTAAGCGGCTTCTGCGTGGCGTGTAGAGGTTTAAAATTGATTAATATTTCTTGTGGAAATATTACAATAAAATAGATCATTCCTACTAGTTTAGATTAGTCTTTTAACAAATAAATTCTAATCTAATAAGACTATTAGAATTATTATCAAATCCTAGTTAAATCTTGGAAGTTGCCTTAGATAAGAAAGGCCAATGCATAAAAACTAATGAAAGATGGTAATAAAAGATGCTACCCAAGAGATTGAACTCTAATTAAAACTAGTAAGCTTAGTCCTAGGAAAATTGTATCACTTTAACTTCTCCTCAATGATACCTCAAGTTAGTAAGGAAAAGATTCTAGATCAAAACACTCTAGGGAGGAACAAACTTCTCCTAGTCATGGCAATTAATGACAACCCACAAGATTCAAAATCACTAGGACCAAGAACTCGTAACTAGGATAGATCCATCCATGAGTGTAAGAAAACAATTTAAGCCGTAATTACACTAGGGAGAAGTAAAAGACAAAATGTGACTGAGAATCTTAAGCAAAGTTAAGGCTCCTAAGAACCTTATGAGCCTTAACAAAGTATCTTAGATCAATGAAATGAGTATATGAAGAATTATACTTATTGATTCATGAAATAAATAAACATAAAGCAAAGTAGAATGCTAGAAATTGTAGTAGAAGCCACATAGATCTCATGGCCTAACTAAAATATGCTAGTATAACCCAAAAAGAAAACACTTTAATTATTGAATAAGGTCTAACAGAGAAACTTAGCAAGAATGAATATGCTTATGCATGATAATAAACATATCAATTATCTCGATGAAATTGAGAGATATAAGTAGAATAGAATGTGAGTTTATCTACTATGATAAGAAATAGTCATAAGTCCTATATGAGACATAGGGAAAAGATGGAACATTATGCTTTTCACCCTAGGAAAAAAAATTAGGGATTAAAGTGAAGGAAAGAGACTCAAGAGACTGGTAGATTTGCGATCCAAGATAATCCAAGCTCATGGCTTATTTTTGTGAAATGAGAGAGGAATCACATTTCGAGAACTTGAATCCTAAGCCAAAGTGATTATAATTGGGAAATGAACAATGGATGGTTTCAATGATCAATTGATATCATTTTTAGGAGATAAATAGAGATTTTTTACCAAAATGTTACGAGTGTTTTATACTAGAAAAAATTATAACTCAAGTTCATGACCTAGATGATAAATAGAATTGATCAACATTACACCTCCCAAAGGATAATAGTTGGGGCTCTTACACTCAAGCCAAATTTCTATCTACATGTGAGCACCTGACCAATAGGTAGGAGGTCACGATGTGCAAAAGCCTTCCCCCTTATGTTGACACAAGAACTAGGGGCTCTTTTTGATTTTGGAAATTCTCAAGGCCATTCATATAGTCGGGTAAAAATCCATATGAGTATAACGTGTATGGATTGGGAGCCTAAAACTATGGGCAAGGTGACTGTGTTTTAGTAAGGTAGGTTGTTTGTATATTTGACTCTTTGTGAGCAAAAGTGGTACTATAAATATCAAAACAACTATTTTCAAAAGCAATGACTTACTTGTTTAGCTAATAAATCTATATTTATGTGTCAGATAGTGTGTTGTATGGTGTATTTAGAAAACTAAATAAACTATGTCCATGAATGGGAAGTGAGTGAGAAAAATTTATTGACAAAAAAGCTCGATGGCTAGGTGGAATTGATTAGTTGGGTGCCTTCCAATTAATGGAAACTAGGATCATGAGCGAATATTGAATTCCTATGGTCAAGTCTTGGATTCTCACTCAGAGCTACGATTTTTCCTTATGGATAGAGAGGTCGAGCCCAGCTCCTGCTCCTCTCACACTTTCTTTGAACCAAGTGCAACAATTAATCTACTATCAACCTTGACTTACAAAGTAGTATTCAAGGATGGGTGCTAGAATGTTGTAGAGATTGTTAGGTCAGTAGGATCCCTTAGATTGATCACTGTGGGTTGACCTTAAATGGTTCATTGTGAGGTAGAGACTTAGGGCCACCCAATTGGAGAAGCTAGAGATTTCAATGGGTAGCAATGGCTAGGTGTGGATCTTGAGCAACAACTAAATGTTACCCTAGGATTAGGTTGGCAAATATATTATATGTGATCTTAGAGCAAGTTAAATAAAAACACTTCTAATAATAAAATATTTGGGATTTTGAAAATTGGAAGAGGAGGAATATATCCTAGAAGTATTAGGAAGGTAAATTCTAATGCAAACATGAATGCCTAGAACTTGGAAGAAGATATTGACATGATATCCACAAGCACAAAAATCATGATTGAGTGATCACTTAGTGACTAAAGAGAACTAATGGGAGATGTATTAAAATAAAGAAATGTAAATATTCTATAATAAATGAAAGGAAAACCTAGATAAGAAAAGAAAAGATTGAAATAGGGGAAATAGGACAAGTAAGGAAGAGGTAAAGTAATACTAGTCTCTATGGAAAAATAATCTAAGCTAAAAAGAGAATAATGTCATGAATAGGAAGTCTCTTGTCTCACACTCCTTCTTGGTTTGAGTTGTAGTGTTTTGGTGAGTTGCTTCTTGTGGTCTCCAACGTAAGGTCTTAGTGCAACTTTACCATGACAAGGTAGATATTTTGTATGATGGATCTGACCTTTACTCCTATTACTTTCCATTTTCCCAGATTCGTGTATGGTACAACTACTTTGGTTGGGATTTGATGCCTACCTACTATTCCATCCATGCCTACCTAACAATTGGCATATAATATAACCTTTGGAGGTTGCATTAGGGAGAAACATTTCACTTGGTATGACTCTTTATGTTTCATAGAGTGACATAAATCCTATGGTGCATAGACATGGAGAGATGATGATCCTAAACCAATGAGTTTATTATCATGTCACCAAAATTATATTGTCCAACATAGTGGTGGTAGTGAGTTGATCATGAGAAAACCGCTTTGAAGTTGAGGAATTTCCCAACTTTCCTATTGATGTTGTAGCACAACGTGTCCACTCAGTGAAAACTTACGAGTTTCATTTAAATACCAAGACTACATTTGTGTGTCACAACAAGTGATCACAAAAATGACTAAGAGTTGTTTATGGCTAGAAAACAAACATTTGACAAGAAGTCCAAGACATGAAAAAGACGTGGGCCAAGTGAGTGATGGAGTTTACATAAGATGTAGAGGAATTGCTTTGAGTATGAATTGACCTGTCGAGTCAAAGACCATCTATTTTACAAAGTTCATGAATGGATATGCCCAAGAGCAAGTGAGGGTTCCCTAGAGGTGTGCCCAAAGTCCAAATGAAATGGCCCAAAGAAAAAAACCCCAACCCATGAACAACACAACCAAAATTTATGCCTGCTCTAAGGATGTCTACATTGGAATTAAAAACATGACAATTACATTTACTACTATGGGAAGTTCCATGAAAGCAAATTAGCCTTGTAATTAATAAACTACTAGATCAATTAAAACTAGTTAGTATGACTATATAAGTTATCATTAAAATAAGTAATTGACTAACAAGATTTGATAAGGGATCTAGTAATAAAGTAGATCATTCCTACTAGTTTAGATTAGTCTGTTAACAAATAAATTCTAATCTAATAAGATTATTAGTGTAATATTCCCATTCGAAAATATTACTAAACATGACTCCCCGCACACCGCGTAAAACTTGTGCAAGGTTATCTCCCGCATTGTAATTACCGGCGGTTTAATCCGTACCCCACACGTGCAAAAAAACAAGCCCTCCACATTGTGAAATCGAGTCCAGGGAATCAAGACTGCATAACTGCGGGGAAACACCCTTTGGAAGGGGGAAAAATGGATAATGATGAGAATAAAGCAGATATTTTTACTAATTCCCCCAACCGATGCATGGCTAGAAGGAAGGGAATGGGAGAAGGAGATGATGTGTTGAAGTTGGTGTATGGGGGGAGAGCCATGCACCAGCCACATGGTGGCTTCCCTCTCCCCCTCTTAAGCCTATATAAGAACACCCCTTCGTGGGGGATAAGGAGGATGGACAAACGGCTACTGCCATCGCCGTGTTGAGGAGCAGGAGATGGCTACGTGAAGGAAGAGGGGCCTGAGAAGCTGTCGTGCCTCACGATTGTGAAGGGAGGAAAGAGGGGGACGCTACCATAGCTGTCATGCTGGGACGAAGCCGCCATGAGGATTGCCCAAACCTGCCGCCAGTGCCACACCATCCGCCTTCAGGCCACCGTGAAGGCCGCGCTGCCACGCCTAGCTCATCAAACCGCCACCATAATGCCATAATCCCCCCTTTGATAGTCTCCATACTCCTTCCTGAACTTGCCTTTTCTTCCACTGGGAAGTAAAACTTCCTAGAAGCTTCTTGGAAGCTTCCAAAGGCAAGGCTTAAGGCCTTGTGCACATAGATTGACCCTAAGGGTAAAAATTCCAGCCTCCTTAGGCCCTGTGCGTACATTTCATTCCCAAGGTTCAAGACCCAAGCTTCCAAGGGATTGATCCCACGTAGGAGAGAAAATTTGCAGATCGTTAGTCTTCAGGACACGCATATAACTCAAGGGAAGTCGTTGCAACCAAAGTACGCTACCTAACGATGGCTCCCAAGAAGTCGCAAGGCGCACCTATGGGAGGTTCCTCCCCGAGCTTACAAGCCCAGGTTTTATGATTCTGATTCCACGCAAAAGTAATGCATTAAGCATGATAACTTTCATGGAATAGGAAGCACCTATGCATGTTCAAATTCACCTAGCCTAGTTAAAATGCAATTGAGGAAAATTTGCCTATTTGAATGATTACTAGAATTAGTTCATGACATGCAATTGGGTTATTGGCATTTTCAATATAATGAACGCAAATTGTCTATCCATCTGATGACCTTAGTAGCATGTTTCCTTGTCATGCATTTGAAAATGACGAGCCTAAAACACCTATTTCCTATCATTATAAGGTTGAAATTATTAAGTGCACTTTTGACTAGACATGGAAAGAATAAGTGTATGTCACATTTTAGGAAATATCTTCATTGTAATGATTCATGAGGAAAGTCGTTAACACCCGTAGGATGTTATCTGAAATGAAATAGCAGAGCACGAAAATGATTCTATGGACTTGCATGTGGCATGTGCTTGTAAAATGGAATAAGTTAACACTAGCTTTAGTTTTGCATGAACTTCATTAACTACATTGTAGCTAGGAGAAGGTTGCTTGTTGCATATTCGTCATGTGAAAAATTCTTTCATCAAGAGTTGCATTTTGCATGGTTTATCAAAGCATGAGATTCTAAAGCGTAGACAAAAAGGTTGTAGGCATGATTCTTTGATGTAAGTCCTAGTAGGTCCTATGAAAGTTATTTCTGCAAATTATCATGCGTTTTGACTTTTAGCAAGAAAATATAGGGTTATTGCGAATCTAGTGGTACGTAGAAGCAATAAATTGCATGTTTACATGTATTGTGACATTTTGCAACTATTTTTCTCCTTTAGATCAAGTTTATCATCTCTAGGAAAGGCTCAGCCTTGTCGCAAGATAAGTAGATCGAATTATTTAAATCACCTAACCTGCAAGGGATTCTTATAGGCATGGTTCCGTCAATACGATAAATACCCCAAGTGCTAAATAGGGTTTAACACGCTAAGGATTCGGCCTAGTTTCACACTTGTTGCCAAGTCGAAACCCTCATACCCTACCCACATTCACAGAATGTTGGGTCAATTGGACGCTCATGCAAATAACGATTTAGGGCTTCTACCCTAAGGATCATTCGACCTAATGCTAAAACTCGGTTTGAGTTTGGAATCCCTAGGATCGAACGTTGTCGGCTTAGTGCAATTAGGATTGGGTTAGGTAAGAAGACACCCTAAACCTTGCTTCTTGTCTAAACATAATTTCTTGACCAGGAAACGTCATTCAATGGGTGAAATGATCCCATGGGATAGATGCAACACTTGTGCAACAAGTTGCAATGTCTCATGGCCTTGTTGTTTGATCACAAGAGAGCTTCGCCATTCCTTGGAATGAGGTTGGCAGGTTCTTGCGCAAGTTTAACTTGCCTGAGGATGAATAGTTATCCTGTTACATCACCTTTCTTGGGGAAAATTGCCAAGTTAAGGAAAGTTCGGTATTTGCTTGAAAGCAAAGGATCAATCAAGTTAGAGCGACATGGTCGCCAAGATTTACTGTTAATTTATGAAACCTAAGGTATTGGTTAAGTTGGGTTAACAGGGTATGGCCCTAACCAAGGACAAAAGGGTGAACAAACAAACCCTCGGGGGATCTTCATGCCAAGTCGCAATTGATCCTGGATCAAATGCTGGATGCATTCGAAGAGAAGGATTCACCCCTTAGCAGTTTGCCAAATAAACCACCACTGGATTGATTGTGCTTGTAACAGTTTAGGAGCACTGTTTGCATTGTTTGCTCAAAGAACTAAGAGATGGAAAGTTAATTAATGCTTCAGGTTGAAGGCCTGAAGGGAGAGGCAGCATCAGTTACCCCCGACTGTCTGCCTGACCCTAACCAAGGGGGTTGTTAGCCACACCGGGAACGTGGACCAAACCTGCCGCATGAGATCTCTCCGTTGAGCACTACTTGGAGTAGGAGGACGCTTGGGTGCAAGGGGAGGCTCTAGCTATAAATCGCTTGCCTTCGGGGCCTTGCATAAGAGGCCAACGTGACTCGGGATTGGATCTCGAGGCCCCCATACTAGTTTACGTGTGGAATCTTGGATTAGTAATCCCTGTGGATTGTTGGATAGCCTTTAGGCGGATTATGGATTGCCTTCAGGCAGATTATGGATTAGCTTACGGGCTGGACTTTATGGATGTATTCCAAAGATAAATAAGATAACTTGTTAAAAAGGAACTTGTTTGACATTGTTTTTCTATGTCAAGTGCTAAGATTACGTGAAGGAACCGATGTCTAACTGGCTAATTAAGGAATCAGCTTGATGCATGTCCAACTAAATGTGGTAGGTAATTAGACAACTAAAACAACCTTGAGGAAAGTGCGGTGGATGTGGCCATGGGTCCGTCCTACGGATGGGTGGTCCCGGTTGGTCGGGAACTTTTCTCAATCGAAATGGACAGTAAGGAGCTATTCTTGAAGGAAATGAACAGAAAGGGCGTTGACCTAGGGTTTAGGTTACTAGAATCTCGATTTATGTTGTTTTAGGGGAACAGAATGGGACTATGCCTTATGGGAAGAGAGGTTGAGCCTTGCGTCCCTCTCGTTTCCCATTCTTCTTGAACCAAGTGCAGCATGAATCCGCCTCGACCCTGACATTTTTGTGTCAAGTAGTTTGGACGCTAGCTACCGTTTTAGGAGTTTGACCACTAGGGAAACCTTGATTCAGGTCGATCCTAAGTGGGAACGGCCGGAATACTTCCACTACGTGGCAGACTTGGAAATACCTAGATCACAAACCCCGTAACATTCCATGGGAGTGCCAGGCGGAGCCTTGTAGACCCTCTTTCCGATGGGCTGCTAAGACGTGTCTTGAAAGGGAATAGGTGGACATGTTACAGTTGGTATCATAGCGAACCAACGAAGGATCTATCTTGATAAGAAAACTTAATAAGAAGAAGTAAAGCAAATGTTGCTGTTAAGAACATTTCCTTACTTATCGATGTTGTCTTGCAGAATTATGAAGCATGGAACAGATTCATGGTGTTCCAGGTCATGTTTATGACTGCGATGCATGCCTCAGATTATCGACGAAGGATCGATATGATGAACATCCTAGACCGCATTTACAATCCATCGCCTCTATACGTGGAATGGAGATGGATGGGTGATTTAGGAATGTATTACATAGCTGCCCACCGGTTAGCGTACCTTCGAACTAACCTAAAGAGAATCAAATGGTTGGAGACCTAAAGATCATGAAGATGTTCATCTTTGTTGAGGCTCACGTAAACACAACTTTACATGTCAAAGGTTGGAAGGTCGAGCTGAACACATATGTGTATGAGGAAGTGACTCGCATAATCCCTGCCGACGACAGGATCAAGGTGTTGGGATGCCATGAGAAGAATGGGTACCAAAGGAAAGGATACCCTAATCTTCCAATGACATATTGATTCCTGAAGTTCCATGACCCAAGTCCATACTACTACCCAGTTCCCGTAGCTAAATGTAACATAACATTATTCTCCCCGAACTAATGTACTAGTTTGCTCTACCATCCCAAGAAATATTGTACTCCGAAAGGGCTATGCCCATATGAATGAAATAAGACTTCTTTTTATCAATGATTGTCTTGTCTATGAGTATTGATAAAAAGTTAAGTGATTAGGTTTCTTGGCTGAAAGCTGAATTGAGTATGAAATATAATAGTAACGATTAGTGAGTTGTTAATGTTAAGAATCCTTTACCCAGGAACAACCCCAGGTACAGGTTCCTAGTCTGACCCCTACACCAAGTACGACCGTGATTTAGGAGAAGAAGTTTCTTCTCAAGCAGATCAAGCCGCTAGAATTTGACGGGAAAGGAAGGACTGTCCAAGCTGATACTGAGATTTGGATAGAGTCCATGGAAGATTACTTTGAAGTGGTTGGTACTACACCCGCCAACCAAGCAATGCTCGCCAAGTTGAAGCTCACCAGCGAAGCCAGACTTTGGTGGAAGCAATGGTGCAAAGACCAAGGGATCGCCGAAGGGTCTATTACCTGGGAAAAGCTGAAAAAAGTTGTGCAGGAAAGATACTTACCACCTGCCTACCGCACGCAAAAAATGAATGAGTTCTATGAGTTGAAATAGCTGGGTCTGACTTTTGACACATATTACTCAAAGTTTGTCTCTCTTCTGAAGTATGCGCCACAAATGGATATGACACAATAGGTGTCAAAGTTTTGTGCTAGATTAAACCCACTTGTGAATACCCGTCTCGAATCAATGCATGCAACAGACCTTCAAGACAGACTCATTCGAGTTGCGCCTATAATTCAAGAAGTGCAGGCCAGGCCAAGAAGTAACAAGACTTGGTCTTATAATGATCAAAACAAAGGAGTATGTAGGAACGAAGCAAAGAGAGTTCAAGGTCAAAATCGAGGACAAAGAAAGAAAGCAAGGACCAACAATGTCAATAACTTTGTCCCTACCCAAGGTAACAACTGCAATCCCCGTTGTTTCCACTGCAACAAGCCCGGTCGTTTCAAAAGGCAATGTCCCAAACTTGGCAAAGGACAATGTCAAGGACCTTTCCAAGGAACCGCCTGTGGCCAAGGAGCCGCCACTCGAGGTAGAGGAAGAATCGCCTGTGTTGCCAACAGGGAAATGTGCAAAGAAGAAGACTCGACCATGGAAGTAGACTTTGAGACAGCAATAGTCCATGCCGCCCTTCACAAGAAAGGCCCGAATTGCCAGTTTTTGGTGATTCAGACACCATCGGACTATCAAGGTAAAGGCTTCAAAACCTTGATTGATTGTGGTAGTATGCATTCCTTTATCTCACCAGCTTGTGCAAGAAGATTAGGAATAGCCACAATAGAAGCGCCTACCTTGCTTGTGGAATTAGCAAATGGTCATGAGGTCACTTGTACCAGGCAAACTGCTAAGGTGAGATTCTTTCTGGGAGGAAAGTCGACATTGGTCAGATTCAGGGTCATGAACCTAGATATCCATGAGTGTTTTCTTGGAATGGACTGGCTTAAACCTAATGACACCCACATTCATTGTGGAAAGGGTCAAGTTTCCTTTCGAAACTCTAGAGGGGAATTGGTCACAACCCAAGGAGAGGTTGGAAAGCCGAAAATTCAATTGGCCAAAGCATCTCGAATTATAAAGGGAGTTAGAAAGGGACTACCTGTCTACTTGATTAAGCTCAATAAGCTATATCAGAGTCAGGAGTCTAGTAGAGAACCTTCATGGCTAAAGGAGTACGCAGACGTATTTTCTAAAGAGCTGACAGAACTTCCGCGTCAAAGGGAAGTTGATCATGAGATCAAGCTAGTGCTGATGGGAGCTGCGGCAATTGCAAAGAGGCCTTATAGAATGTCCATCCCGAAAGCGATTGAGCTGAAGGAGAAACTCAAGAAACTATTAGATTAGGGCTACATTCGTCCTAGTAGTTTGCCATGGGGAGCTCCAGTGCTGTTCCAGAAGAAGAAGGATGGAACGCTTCAACTGTGTATTGATTACAGAGGGTTGAATCAATCAACGATTAAGAACAAGTACCCTATTCCTAGAATAGATGAACTTATTGACCATCTTCAAGGTGTGAAGATCTTCTCCAAGATTGATCTCAGGTCTGGTTACTATCATATAAGGATCAAGGAAGAAGATATCCCAAAGACAGCATTCAACACAAGATATGGACACTTTGAGTTCCTAGTCATGTCATTTGGGTTGACGAATGCACCTGCCACCTTCAACATATTAACGCAAGATATCTTTAGGCCATATCTTGATGACTTTGTACTCGTCTTCTTTGATGATACCTTAGTCTATTCCAAATAGGAAGGAGATCACGAACCCCAGCTTCGGATTGTCTTTGAGACAATGAGGGCACACAAGCTTTATGCCAAGATGAAGAAGTGTGCATTCTTCTAACGTTAGATTTAATATCTGGGATTCATTGTATCAGCAGAAGGAATCTCAGTGGATCTGGTTAAAGTTAGAGATGTTCTAGAATGGCCAATACCAAAAACTGTCAAAGAAATATGCAGTTTTCCTGGATTGACAGGATGGTATAGGGTCTTTATCAAAAACTATGCTTTGATTGCAGCACCTCTGATGGATGTACTAAAGAAGCAGACATCGATTGTATGGTCAACTACCGAACAATCTAGCTTTGATAGGTTAAAGAAAATTTTGGTATCAGCACCTATCCTGAAACTTTCAGACCTTAGTAAGGAGTTCGAAGTAGTAACTGATGCTAGCACGCTTGCCTTAGGATGTGTGCTTATGTAAGAAGGTCATCATGTAGCATACTCTTCAAGGTAACTAAAGAGCCACGAGATGAATTATGCTACCCATGATCTAGAGCTGCTAGCTATCATCCATGCCCTTAAGCTTTGGAGACACTACTTGTTGGGTAACAAGTTTGCCCTAGTGACGGATCATAAAAGTCTCAAGTGGATCTTTACTCAGAATGAGCTCAACATGAGGCAACGTCGATGGATTGAAGAATACCGGCCTGGAAAGGAGAATGTAGCTACCGATGCACTCAGTCTCGCAAGGCATTCCTTAATTCTCTAATCTTGAAAAATCCATCAAGAGCTAGATCTCTAGCCACAAAGGTATCCATGCCAAACAACCCAATACTTGAGCTAGCTAGAGAAGAAGCTTGCCATGATCCAACCTATCAGAAGATGCTAAGGGAGATCTCTATCAAGGATCAAAACCCGAAGCTATAGGCTAAGTATCAAGAATTCTCTATCGATAGTGGACTTGTCTACTATAGAACGAGATTATGTATACCAGCAAGCCAGTCACTCAAGCAGAATATACTTTGGAAAGCTCATGATTCCCCTTTCTCAGGACATCTTGGGTATGCCAAGACCCTCAATGCAGTCAGGAAGAGATACTATTGGGAGAGGCTTAAAGGCGACGTTCTCAAACATGTCACTGATTGTTTGTCTTGTCAACGTATTAAAGCCGAATATGTCAAAATGCCAGGAAATTTGCAACCACTTGACATTCCCCAAATGAAATGGGAATTCATCAGTATGGACTTTGTTGTTGGCCTACCCCAAGTTGAGGGAGGATACAACTCCATTATGGTTGTGGTTGATATGCTTACTAAGGTTGCACACCTTATTCATGTTAAGACAAACTATAAAGCCTCAGACATTGCAAGGTTGTTCATCAAGGAGATATTCAAGCTACATGGGTTTCCCAGAAGAATCATTAGTGATCATGATTCTCTCTTCACATCACACTTCTGGAGAGCTATCTTTGAAGCCATTGGGACTCAACTCTGTTTTAGTATAGCTTACCATCCCCAAACCGATGGTCAAACGGAGCGAGTCAACCAAGTCATTGTTGAGGATATGCTAAAGGAACATTGTTGTCATGAACCAAAAAGGTGGATTCAATACTTGCCATTGGTTGAGTTTGCCTACAATGCTTCTTACCAACTAAGCATTCAGATGACCCCTTATCAAGCACTTTATGGGAACGACTGTCGAAGTCCTTTAAACTTCTCGAATCCAACCCTAAGGGTTGAAGCTTCAAGGCAAATGCTGGAAGATATGGATGACCAAATGAAGTCAATAAGACACGACATCCAAACCGCCAAGGATAGACAGAAGGCATACACAGATTTGAAACGTCAAGATAGAACCTTCGAGGAAGGAGACATGGTCTTCATTCGCGTACACCCAAAGAAGAGTTCCCTATCCTTAGGAGATTGCAAGAAGCTAATTCTAAGGTATTGTGGACCCTACAAGATCCTCAAGTGCCTAGGACCCAATGCTTATAGACTACAACTCTCTGAGAACCTAAAGGTTCATAATGTATTTCATATCAGCCTACTGAAGAAGTATGTACCTAATCCTAGCCATGTACTTGATGATCAACAAGTTGTAATGCCTAGCCAAGGAGTCCTTGAGCTATGGCTTGATAGGATCTTAGATGTTAGGGAGAGACAATTGAGATCCAGAACCTTGAGAGAATGCCTCGTCCCGTGGAAAGATTATCCTGAGGAGGATGCCACTTGGATGGATGAAAGCACTCTCAACCAACAATACCCCCAGTTCTTCTCGAGATGAGGACATCTCGATTCCTCCAAGAGGGAGATAATGTAATATTCTCATTCGAAAATATTACTAAACTTGACTCCCTGCACGTGGCGTAAAACCTGTGCAAGGTTATCTCCCACATTGTAATTACCGACAGTTTAATCCAAACCCCACACGTGCAATAAAACGAGGCCTCCGCATTGTGAAATCAAGCCCGGGGATTCAAGACTGCATAACCATGGGGAAACACCCTTTTGGAAGGGGGAAAAATGGATAATGATGAGAATAAAGTAAAATTTTTTACTAATTCCCCCAACCGATGCATGACTAGAAGGAAGTGAATGGAGAAGGAGATGATGTGTTGAAGTTGGTATATGGGGGGAGAGCCATGCACCAGCCACATGGTGGCTTCCCTCTCCCCCCCCTTAAGCCTATATAAGAACACCCCTTAGTGGGGGATAAGGAGGATGGGACAAATGGCTACTGCCATCGCTGTGTTGAGGAGGAGGAGAAGGCTGCGTGAAGGAAGAGGAGCCTAAGAAGCTACCGTGCCTCACGATTGTGAAGGGAGGAAAGAGGGGGACGCTACCATAGCCGCTGTGCTGGGAGGAAGCCGCCGTGAGGACCGCCCAAACCTGCCGCTAGTTCCACACCATCCGCCACCAGGCCACCGTGAAGGCCGCGCTGCCATGCCTAGCTCGTCAGGCCGCCGCCATAATGCCATAATCCCCCCCTCGTTAGTCACCATACTCCTTCTTGAACTTGCATTTTCTTCCACGTGGGAAGTAGAAGCTTCCTAGAAGCTTCTTGGAAGCTTCCAAAGGCAAGGCTTAAGGCCTTGTGCGCATGGATTGACCCCGAGGGTAAAAATGCAGTCTCCTTAGGCCCTGTGCATACATTTCATTCTCGGGGCTCAAGACCCAAGTGTCCAAGGGACTGATCCCGTGCAAGAGAGAAAATTCGTAGACTCTAAGTCTTCGGGATGCGCATGTAACTCAAGGGAAGCCGCTGCAACCAAAGTACATTGCCTAACGATGGCTCCCAAGAAGTCGCAAGGCACATCTGCGGGAGGTTCCTCCCTGAGCTTACATGTGGACATCTCCCCAAGCTCACAAGCCTAGGTTTTACGATTCCGATTCTATGCAAAAGTAATGCATTAAACACGATAACTTTCATTGAATAGGAAGCACCTATGCATGTTCAAATTCACCTAGCCTAGTTAAAATGCAATTGAGGAAAAATTGCCTATTTGAACAATTACTAGAATTATTTCATGACATGCAATTGGGTTATTGGCATTTTCAATATAATGAACGCAAATTGTCTATCCATCTTATGACTTTAGTAGCATGTTGCCTTGTCGTGCATTTCAAAGTGACGAGCCTAAAACACCTATTGCCTATCATTATAAGGTTGAAATTATTAAGTGCACTTTTGACTAGACATGGAAAGAATAAGCGTATGTCACATTTTAGGAAATATCTTCATTGTAATGATTCATGAGGAAAAGTCGTTAACACCTGTAGGATGTTATCCGAAATGAAATAGTAGAGCACAAAAATGATTCTACGGACTTACATGTGGCATGTGCTTGTAAAATGGAATAAGTTAACACTAGCTTTAGTTTTGCATGAACTTCATTAACTACGTTGTAGCTAGGAGAAGGTTGCTTGTTGCATATTCGTCATGTGAAAAATTCTTTCATCAAGAGTTACATTTAGGAAAGGATGCCTGGTTTATCAAAGTATGAGATTCTAAAGCGTAGACAAAAAGGTTGTAGGCATGATTCTTTGATGTAAGTCCTAGTAGGTCCTATGAAAGTTATTCTGCAAATTATCATGTGTTTTGACATTTAGCAAGAAAATATAGGGTTATTGCAAATCTAGTGGTACATAGAAGCAATGAATCGCATGTTTACATGTCTTGTGACATTTTGCAACTATTTTTCTCCTTTAGATCAAGTTTATCATCTCTAGGAAGGGCTCGCCTTGTTGCAAGATAAGTAGATCAAATTATCTAAATCACCTAACCCGCAAGGGATTCGTATAGGCATGGTTCAATCGATACAATAAATACCCCAAGTGCTAACAAGGGTTTAGCACGCTAAGGATTGGGCCTAGTTTTGCACTTGTTGCCAAGTCGAAACCCTCATACCCAAAGGTCCTACCCACATTCACGGAATGTTGGGTCAATTGGATACTCATGCAAATAACGATCTAGGGTTTCTACCCTAAGGATCATTCGACCTAATGCTAAAACTCGGTTTGAGTTTGGAATCCCTAGGACCAAATGTTGTCGGCCTAGTGCAATTAGATTGGGTAGGGTAAGAAGACACCCTAAACCCTGCTTCTTATCTAAACATAATTCCTTGACCAGCAAACGTCGTTCAATGGGTGAAATGATCCCATGGGATAGATGCGACACTTGTGCAACAAGTTGCAATATCAGATGGCCTTGTGGTTTGATCACAAGAGCGCTTCGCCATTCCTTGGAATGAGGTTGGCAAGTTCTCATGCAAGTTTAACTTGCTTGAGGATGAATAGTCATCCTGTTACATCACCTTTCTTGGGAAAAATTGCCAAGTTAAGGAAATTTAGGTATTTGCTTGGAAGCAAAGGATCAATCAAGTTAGAGCGACATGGTTACTAGGATTTACTGTTAATTTATGAAACCTAAGGTATTGGTTAAGTTGGGTTAAAAGGGTATGGCCTTAGCCAAGGACAAAAGGGTGAACAAACAAACCCTTGGGGGATCTTTCCAAGTCGCAATTGATCCCGGATCCAATGCTGGATGCATTCGGAGAGAAGGATTCACTCCTTAGCAGTTGGCCAAATAAACAACCATTGGAGTGATTATGCTTGTAACAGTTTAGGAGCAATGTTTGCATTGTTTGCTCAAAGAACTAAGAGATGGAAAGTTAATTAATACTTCAGGTTGAAGGCCTGAAGGGAGAGGCAGCATCAGTTACCCCCGACTGTCAGCCTGACTCTAACCAAGGGGGTTGTTAGCCGCGCCGGGAACGTGGGCCGAACCCACTGCATGAGGTCTCTCCATTGAGCACTACTTGGAGCAGGAGGATGCTTGGGTACCAGGGGGCTGTAGCCGTAAATCCCTTGCCTTCCGGGCCCTGCACAAGAGGCCAACGTGACTCGGGATTGGATCTCGACACCTGCATACTAGTCTACGGGCAGAATCTTGGATTAGTAATCCCTATGGATTGCTGGATAGCTTTCGGGCGGATTATGGATTGCCTTTGGGCAGATTATAGATTAGCTTACGGGCTAAACTTTATGGATGTATTCCAAAGATAAATAAGATAACCTGTTAAAAAGGAACTTGTTTGACATTGTTTTTCTATGTCAAGTGCTAAGATTACATGAAGGAACCGGTGTCTAACTAGCTAAATAAGGAAGTTGCTTGATGCATGTCCAACTAAATGTGGTAGGTAATTAGACAACTAAAACAACCTTGAGGAAAGTGCGGTGGATGTGGCCATGGGTCTGTCCTACGGATGGGTGGTCCTGGTTGGCCGAGAGCTTTTCTCTATCGAAAGGGACAGTAAGGAGCTCTTCTCGAAGGAAATGAACAGCAAGGGCGCTGACGTAGGGTTTAGGTTACTAGAATCCCGATTTATGTTGTTTTAGGGGAACGGAATGGGACTATGCCTTTTGGGTAGAGAGGTTGAGTCTTGCATCCCTCTCATTTCCCATTCTCCTTGAACCAAGTGCAGCATGAATCCGCCTCGACCCTGACGTTTTTGCGTAAAGTAGTTCATCTGGGGTTCGATGCTAGCTGCCGTTTTAGGAGTTTGACCACTAGGGAAACCTTGATTCATGTCGATCCTAAGTGGGAATGGCCGGAATACTTCCGCTACGTGGCAGACTTGGAAAGACCTAGATCGCAAACCCCGTAACATTCCATGGGAGTGCCGGGCGAAGCCTTCTATACCCTCTTTTCGATGGGCTGCTAAGACGTGTCGTGAAAGGGAACAAGTGGACACGTTACAATTAGAACTATTATCAGATCCTAGTTAAATCTTGGAAGTTGCCTTAGATCAGAAAGGCCAATGCATAAAAGCTAATGAAATATGCTACCCAAGAGATTGAACTCTAATTAAAACTAGTAAGCTTACTAGTCCTAGGAAAATTGTATTGCTTTAACTTCTCCTCAAAATACCTGAAGTTAGTAAGGAAAAGATTCTAGATCAAAACACTCTAGGGAGGAACAAACTTCTCCTAGTCATGGCAATTAATGAGAACCCACAAGATTCTAAATCACTAGGACCAAGAACTATGCATGCATGCAATCCATCATCCAGCCCGTAGAAAATCTATCTACTAAGGCTGGAACCAAAAACTCCTCATGCAAGGATGCTACTATGTAGTCATTGCTCCCCTCCGGTATGTTCTTCCAATGATCTAAGACGTTGTGCCAAAAAACTTTTTGGCACAACTCTCTCATGCGAGCCATCACCCTCCTCTCCTCATCATTCATGATGATGGCTCCTGATCTATCATCGCGACTAGATATGCATATCCCTCTAGGATATACCTAAGATGGGTCCTCTCCCATCTGCGTCCATGCTCCAGGGCATATCCTGGAGACCCCTGTACATCCGATGTACCGACCGGGGTAATAACTATTGGAGTGGCACCCATAGAGGTGCCACCTGCAGACGACTGAGAAAAAGCCAGAGTAACTAGAGTAGATGTCCCCACAGGTGTGACAAATCCTGGAGGTGACGCAAATCCAGTTGAACGATGAGACGGAGACACCGCGTCCGTGCCTCCACAGCATCCACCTGAGCCTGAGCCACGCTTCCTGGAACAGCCATGAGAGCGAGGAGTCGCACCTGTATCCTATGTCGATTGCAGGCTTACTACCTCCGTATCTCTGGAGCATCCCCCTAACCCTGAAGCACTCTCTCCCTCTGGCCCAAGTCTGGAGCATCAATCTCGCCTGCTCGAAGCTAAAGCATTCGATTGCGCTGAAGTAGATCTAGCAGAGTGGCCTGACGATGTCCGAGACAGCTCCTCGTCTGCCATATCTCTGAATCTTGTGATCTGGTCTAGAGACATGTGCATGAAGATATCCTGCAACTCCTCATCACTCATCCCTCCACTCATCCTGAAAATGCAACCTGCACAGATAAAAAATGATGTTAGAGCACAGTAATATAAATCCTAAAAATATATATATTACTTAAAATGCATATCTTATGTACCCTTATAAGTGATTGGTCAACAAATTGAGTAAGTGGATGCTCCAAGTATGAAGTATCCTATGGTCCCACGTCAATCTCCTGACACAACTCTGTATACACTGGAAGGTCGATAGACATGTCACCACAAAAGGATGAGTCCACTTCTTGGACTCCTGTATTTCCATCATTGTTAGCTGATGCTGTCTCCAAGCTTTCGGTGGCCTCCACCCCTTGCAATATCGACCCCTGTATTTGCATATTTTCTTCATATATGCTCAGAACATCGCTTTAATCATATACTCTCACACTTCGGGGAGCTGAAGGTATAATATATCACCATCAAGGTTGTCAGGGGTTTGGATAGAAGATTACCTATTCACAAACACGTACAAGAGAGTTTAAACTATTGTGACATGTACCATGTCGTAATACAATTAACAAACAAATGAGTCCATGCACCTGTTCACAATGGGCAAGCAACATAAAGGCGTCGTGCAAATCAGTCCTTTTTTTTTTGAATCTATTTCGAGAAATCCAGATGGACCTCGTCCAAATGTTGCTCCTGCTCCTTCAAGTACCACTTTGAACCACTGTACATCGAATAGTATCATGAAGAAGCTACGGTAATCCACCGTAACAATACTTTGCAAGTTCCCAAAATACTCCATCTCATCTATAACCGTGTTTGGATCCATTGCTCGCCGTTGTCTCGCTTGCTCGAACCTTGCCATGATACCACAGTCCATTTTAGAGCGCATTTTGTCAATACGCTCAACACGAAAATGCCGTTTGCGCGACCGCACTACACTATATATTTTGTACTATACATTGAAATACTCAAATTAGATATTGCATATAAAATATAGATACAAAAAATCCTAAACACCTCATCACCTTTGAACTACATCCCCTCGAGAATTCCCACTCCTCCATTGAGACCTCTACCCCTTTGGGAGACGCTGTGGTCAAAGCTCAATGCAACCATCGCGTTGACATGAACCGTGGCATCTCCTCCATGCCCTTAGGATATCGAATTAGTTAATGACGTGAACAACATCAGAATTCGGATCTCGCTTCCTCTCAATCTTGCCTAGTGATTTGGTACTTGGCGAGTCATGTCTCCATAGAGGCATGGTGTAACATACAAAAGCGATTCACCTTCTCCTCCATTGTAGCATCCATTATTTTTTCTACCTCATTTCCAACCATCACATCTCCAGTCAGTCTATCATCATCCTTTAGTGACCATAGTATTTTGTTGTTTGGATCCACCATTGGTATCCATTGTGAAATGTGCACTAGCGCCTCAGACACCAACCAACCTTCAGCCATGCTACCTTCTGGCCGAGCTCACTATCACACAAAGCCTTTCAGGGTTTTCATTAACTGCTCTAAGAAGAACATCCATCACGTATGGATAGGTCCAGCAATCTCAACTTCATCTACAAGATGCACAAGAAGGTGGATTTGTATCATGAGCATGCTGGTGAGCAGGTATTTCTCAAATAGACAGACCGTCTCCACTGCTCCCCGCCTCGCGGATTCAATAGAGGATGCCTTAATCTCCTTCTATGAGATCCATTGCACCAAAGTCAACAACCTATAAATGGCCCTGTGTATTTCTGGAGTAAGACATCCCACGATCGCAATCGGTAGTACAAACTGCCACAAATGAGAAAGCATTATGAATAATGGCTACACTCCAAATAGCAAAATGCACACGCCAATTACAATCCATTCGTAGTACAAACCTAACATATCTTATGCCAATCATGGGATTTCAGCCCTGATAATTGGTCGTCTTTAGAAAATACAAACATGAGAGAACGCATCATGCCCGTCGGAGTGCGGATAGACTTGATTACTTGCTTCACAATGCGCTCTTCTTTAGTGGACAAAATCCAAGGAGCACAAGGTAGCTGCACTCGACCATCAGCACTCGATCGCGGCCAAAGCGCCTCCATCTTACCTACCTCCTTCAAATCCATTCGTACCCCTATAGTGTCTCTCTTTTCTAGTGATGTGGTCACATAGCAAGCTGCCCACATTCTTGAAAATATGCATGGGATCCAACAAGTGGTTGACCTGTAAGTGAGTCTAATATGGCAACTCATAGAAAACTAAGAACTGTTGCATTCCATTTGGATGTGATTCCGCGTGGACCATTTTCAACTCGTACGAGGTTGCGGCATTCATATGTGTTGGAGGTTGTCCAAGAAAACCTTTGGTAAGAAAGCGACATGTCCTTGATATACCATCTTCTTCATGGTTCGCGACCTTCGGGAGTCCAACTATGGCTCGCACAATGGATATGCATGATAACCTGAGGTAACCAGACCTGTTCCAACACCACGACCCAGTGAATACAATCTTGAATGAGATAAAATATAGATATTACCAACGAAAATAGAGGCCTATTCACTTGAGCACTCTCCGAATCCCGGAAAGTCATGCATCGTCCACATGAGAATGGCTCGAATATTGGCAGACCGCCGACCATCGCGCTTTCTCATATCTTGCACGATGACCCCCTCCTCCCACAAAATCTTAAGCTCATCGACTAATGGACAAAGATACATGTCCATATTTTTAACTTTGTAGCAGTCGAGGACGAGTAAGCTAAGGATGAGATGTACTTTCTTCGTAGAAAGCCATGGAGGGATATTGTAGTTGACAAGGACTATAGGCCACACACTGTAAAAAGTTGAGCGCAGACCGAATGGGTTCATGCCATGCATTGCAAGACCGAGCCAAAGATTCCTTGGCTCTCGGGAAAAACTTGGGAAGGTAGAGTCAATGTGGCTCCATGCACGTGAATCCGTTGATATTCATTGAACTCCATTCGTGGACCTATTCTAAGCATGCCACATTGTCAAGCTCGCCATGTCGGATGTACGAAACATGTGGTTTATGCGGGGGATAAGTGGAAAGTGTCTGAGAACTTTTTGAGGGATGGTTTGCCCTTGCAAGTCCAGTCGATACCTGTGAGCACCACACTTTGGACATGTCTCCATAGTCTCGTATTCTCCTCAAAACAGTATGTAATCGTTGATACATACATGGATGTTGTTGTAGTCCATGCCAAGCTTTCGTAAAACATCTCATGCATCATCACGAGACTCAGGCATGGTATTTGCAGGTAGTAATATATAATATTTCAATAATCTGAAAAAAATCATAAAACACCTTGAAAAAGCACAAATATTTTTAATAATAGTGTTAAAAAAAAAATCAACGAAGCGTATGTACAAGGTACCTGAACAACTCGGTCACACTCGCATCACTCCACCCGTATTTTGCTTGCACACTTAAGAGTGCAAGCAATGTCTTCAGGCGAGATACTCACCATCCATCATATAATGGTATGGATGCTTCCTCTCTAAGTGGATCAGAAGTCTCGACATCCATGGGAATCAATGCATTGATCATTGCCTCCATCTCAGGCTCCAAGTTTGTAGGTAGGTCTAGAAGGCTGCCTGTCTGCTCTGGCATTGACGGTATAGATTGGCATTGCAAGTGGTGGTTTGGCTCATGCATTCCATCCATCTCACGCCCACGAACTCTCCTAATTGGCCACAAAGGGTGCATTCCTCCTTGGGACAAGACGTCACCTCCCTGGATAGAAAATTTGCTAGCCAGACCCAATCTTATTGTATATGGTATTCAATTAGCTTGTGAGTACAATGAATGATTGATATTAAATTTTCTTATCATTTGCTGAAAATCTGCAATCGCCTGATCAATGATCTCAGATTGAAACTTGCCAAATCATCGTACGTGTTCTATAGAAAATTGACGTTTTCGTCTAATTTCTAGCTTGCATTGAGAGCAAGGACATGGGATACGCTGATTAAGATACGCCTCGCGATCTGAACAACATGACCTTCATCGCTTTCCATTTTGTCTACGTTACGATAAACAATTTTTTTTTATCATTCTTTTTTTTCTTAAATTTTTATCCTCTCCTTCCATCTCTCTCTCTTTTTCTATGTTATGACTACAACCACGACTACGACTACGACTATGACCACAACCATGACTACGACCACGACCATGACCACGACCACGACCACAACCACGACCATGACGACAACTACGACCACGATTACGACTATGACTACGGCCACGAACATGACCATGACTATGACTACGACTATGATGACCATGACTACGACCACGACCACGACCACGACCACGACCACGACCACGACCACGACCACGACCACGACCACGACCACGACCACGACCATGACCATGACCATGGCTACGACGACGACTATGACCATGGCTACGACCAGGACTACGACTATGACGACCATGACCACGACCCATGACCATGACCACGACTATGACGACCACGACCATGACTACGACCATGACCACGACCACGACCATGAATACGACTACTACTACGACCATGACCATGACTACGACTACAACTACAACTACGACTACGACTACGACTACGATGACCATGACCACGACCACGACCACGACCACGACCATGACCACAACCACGACTACGACCATGACCATGACCATGACCATGACTACGACTACGACTACTTATATAGAGATGAAGAGAGAGACAAGAGTTGAGAGAAGAGAGAGGAGAGAGAGAGAGAGATCTGACTAGAGCATTTGACACCCATAGTCAACACACCGTGGAAAACACAAGCACAAATTGACATTGAATTACAGTAAGAAAATCCACCACAAAACAATAGTTATAATACTCAAGATAGGACTTCAAAGTCTTATTGATTTCAATTAGTCATGGATGCCATACTATGGGTAGGTTGCACTCACTAAGAATAGGATTGGTGATTCACCTCATCTTCTCTCCATCATCATTAGAATTCTCCTTTACCATTTACAACTCACCCACCTTCTCTCTACACTATTGCACACTACAATCTCTATGAGGGCATGAGATTGGGATCTCTACAGATACCAAAGCATGATCTCTAGCTTGATGGTTGCATATATACTACTACTACTCGTGGAATAAACCTTAAAATAGTTATTATGCTCAAATATATGCTTGTTAGAGTAGAAATTTGTTCCTAAGACTATTCTAAGGAAGAAAGAGGATTAATGATAAAAGATTGTCCTTCCTTGCAAGTGATTTTATATTATATTTATTAATTAAAATTGATAGTTGAAGATGAGTTTCCTAAGAGATATTGTGGTGATGCTGTTTTAGTTTTGCAAAGCATATGAATGATGTTGTTTTAGTTTTTTGTATTTGTCTTTTTAAGAAGAGATTGATTTTTATGGAATATCCAAAGTTATTTTTGGATTTATGTTATGAAAAACGAATGTTTTTCATACTGATAGGCTGATTTCCTTCATTGTATACTTGCGTGGTGGAGGCTAGGACAAGCCCCATGTATGAGAGGTCTCTTTGCAGGAAGAACATTACGCTAGGAGGCACAAGTATGCTAGGGCTCTCTAGCCATATATCCCTTAGGTTTGTTGAGGATTGGCCTAACCCCTATGAGCTTAGGATGAGCTATTATAAGGTCCTATTTACTTTTCTCTCTTTCTCTTCCTCTCTCATTTCCTCTCCCTCCCTCACCCTCACCCTCTCTTTCTCTCTTTTCCTAATGATTTTTCTCTCTTTTTCTCTCTCCTCTCCCTCTCTCATTTTTCTCTCTCCTCTCCCTCTCTCATTTCCTTTTCTCTCTTTCTCTCCCTCTCTCATTTCCTCTCCCTCCCTCACCCTGACCCTCTCTTTCTCTCTTTCTCTATTAGGTTTTAATGATTTTTCTCTCTTTTTCTCTCTCCTCTCTCTCTCTCTCATTTCTTTTTCTCTCTCCTCTTCCTCTCATTTCCTTTTCTCTCTTTCTCTCCCTCTCTCACCCTCACCCTCACCCACACCCTCTCTTTCTCTCTTTTCCTATTATGTTTAACATATTTTCTCTCTTTTTCTCTCTTCTCTCATTCTCTCATTTTTTTCTCTCTCCTCTCCCTCTCCCATTTCCTTTTGCTCTCTTCCTCTCCTTCTCTCATTTCTTCTCCCTCCCTCTCCCTCTCTCATTTCCCTATTATGTTTAATGTCTCCCTCTCCCTCTCTCATTTCTTCTCCCTCTCTCTCTCCCTCCCCCTCTCTTTCTCTCTCCTTCCCTCTCCCTCTCCCTCCCTCTTCCTTTCCCATTTCCTCCTCTTGTCCCTCTCCCTCTCTTTCTCTCTCTCTCCCTCCCTCTCCCTCCCTCATTTCCTCCCTCTTCCTCTCCCTCTCCCTCTCCCATTTCCTCCCTCTCCCTCTCCCTCTCTCATTTCCCTATTATGTTTAATGTCTCCATCTCCCTCTCTCTCTCTCATTTCCTCTCCCTCCCCCACTCTTTCTCTCTCCCTCCCTCTTCCTTTCCCATTTCCTCCCCCTCTCCCTATCCCTCTCTTTCTCTCTCTCTCCCTCCCTCTCCCTCTCTCATTTCCTCCAACATGTAGTTGGAAGCTCTATTAACATCTTCAAGAACTTGGCTTGAAGCCTTCAACCCTTCTCTTATCTCTACCATCTCCCGAATCTAAACTCTTGAACCCCCATATATTATTCTCTCTCAAATCCCTATGATTGACCGTGAAGTACCTCTTGAACCTTTAAACATTCATTGTAATCTACTTATCTCTTGAAGACACATCTCTATCTATCTTGTCCAATTTTCTTGCCAAACCCCTATGGTGACCTTCAACCCTATGCATTTTGACAATGTTGTACACTTGCATACACTTGAGTGCATATGTGTGCACTTGAGTACATGTGTACTCATGCATGTGCTTCTATAGACTAGAGAGCACTAAGACCTTGCAACTAGATCACCCTTGACATAACCCACAACACTCATGCACACCATACTGCACTAGCTTTGCCCTAATACACTAGGCCTACTGAATTGCACTAGCACACTCGCACTCATACTTGCACATGAGCTAGTTCCATTTCTATTATATTGCTATGCACTAAACTCTACCCATGCACACTAGCTAGTGCATTGCCTTAATTCATAAACATGTGCACTATCCACACCTACACACAACCTTGCACATACATTTGAGCTTAAATCATAAACCTTTTGCACTCATTACCTATTCAAACTCACTCAAGATTCTAAGTGTAGACATAGTGCACAGCACCATGCCTCTCTTACATTCACTTGCAAGAGTGTTATTTGTCTTAAATCCAACCCCCATTGACCTTCTTCACAACGAAGGTTAGGAGGGAAAGAGGAAAGAAGAAGATGACTTCTTGTAGTGCACTAGAGTATGCTAGTGTGCACCTTTGCACATATGTGCACTAGTGTGCACACTTGGATATCGACACCGGCACTAGCACATACATATGTACTCCCACATGAACTCAAGTTATTTTGATTGCACTAAGCACCCATACCCTAACCAAATTTAGGAGCATTGCAAGAAACCTTGTATCTTGTCTTACTTAGTTTGGCTAGCTATATTGTGTGCGTGTAGATGCACTTACATGCACTTGAATTGGCAGTACCACTGATGCACATTGACACTAAAATACACAGACACAGACGCTTGTACGTGTACACACATGCACATGTGATGCACTTGTGCTAGTAACCTAGGAACCCTAACTTAGTACACATGTGCACTTGAGTATGCTCAATAGTACCCTAGTGTGCTTGTTTGTACTTGAGATATCTTGAATTTACTTGGGCACACATGTATTAAGAGGCACTTACACTCTAGCCTAGAAGCCCATGCAATCAAAACTTAGGTGCACTTACACTTGAGGATATTCTCACTTCGGCACATCCTCACTCCCATATACTTGTATACACACTAGTGTGCATTATCCCACTCCCATACACCACCTTGCATAATATCTTACACTAACCTCATGCACATCGTGTGCACTCATTGTTAACTTGAGTTCATTAAATGACCCAAGTGAACAAACAAGTGCACAACACCAAGCTACTTTATGTGCACATCCAAGAGTTTATTTTACCTCAAAACCAAACCACACCCACCTTGTTTGCAAGGAAGGATGAGAGAAGATGGTAACTTCCTATAGTACACTAGAGCAGGCTTATATACACCCATGCGCTTATGTGCACACCACACCAATATACTTATATGCTCTTGTGCATGCTTGAGTACACATGCACATACAATGACACACAGTCAAACCTTAATGCAATATCTCTAGAGTTAGGAACACATGAAAGACTCACCTTCCACCCTAAGTGTAGCACACAAGGGCTTCCTACACTCGCGCATAGTGCATGCATATGAGTGTACATACACTAGTACACACACATACTAATGCACCTGACTAGTCCACCTTAGTGCATTCATCATGCACTAGCTCATGCCTTTCACTTGCATATGCACTAGTATGTTACCCTTGCAAGCCGCATAAAGATCCCCTGATGAATTATTTGTTGCTTGCATGCTCCATCTCAGATGTACATAAATCGGCCAACCTCAATTCTCATACAAGCTGCATGCCATAACATTGATTTTCGGAACCATGATCCAAGAGAGCTATATAAGCGTCTCTCTTTCTCCCACTTTAACAATTGTCTTTGTTGTTATAGCATGAGCCCAATGCGCTCGTGAATAATGACTGCTTGGAATAAAACAAGCATCTTCTTCTTCATGTACTTGTTGATGGACATCCCCATCATTGTTGCACATAAGACCAATTTCAGCCACACAAGCTTGCTATCTACACTTCTATTTAACCCATTTTCAACATCAGTCTACTCCAAATTAGCATTACATGCATCATCATATTCCCTCTGAAGTTGTTGCTCTATGTCTACACTTTCAGCCCCCTTCTGAGCACTAGCACGTGTAGTGCATGTACCCCATCTTAATTTCATCCACTCTCTCTTTACAAACATATACACTACCTCAGTTAATTTGATTTTAGCCTCATTTTAGAAGAGGCATTTTCTAAATGATCAGTCAGCTTCTCCTGCAAAACAAGATCTCCAGCCTTAAAAAACAAATCAATTTTCAGACTCTCCAGTGATTGTTGCTCATTGGCATCCAACTACACATATCGACTTTCAAATTCACAAAGAAATGCTATAGCAACCAACCCTTTATTGGGCTTTTCAATCCAATTTGTAATTTCCTTTTTAGTTACCAATCCTGCATCTTCCAAGAAAAACTCTTCTCTCAAAGCTTTCTTAAAAGCAATCTAATTAGCATCTCTTCTATGTAACTCATCAATCCGATAATGCAATGCATGCATGGCCAAACGAGAGAAATACTAACTCCATGCATTCTGCGCTACCCCATGAAACAACATCTTTTCTTCATAAAACTGGATGAAGGCGAAAACATTTTGACTCTTAAACTTCTTCAACTCTTGTCCCACTGCTTGCAATGCATTCACAGCTAAGGAATCAATTCTTTTGTACTTCTTGCCAAGTTTTGGGTCTGCTATTTTAACAACTGCTGCTATTATTGTTGCTGCAACAAAGCCATTATATGTTGTAAAGCGTCATCACCACTTGAACGTGCAAAATCCCCCATCTTTACACACCTACTATTGCCGACTTTCACATCGGGTTCACTTGTTGGTGCGTTTGGGGTTGAAAGTCTACGATGGGGGTAAGAGATAGTAGGGTGAAGGGAGATTCTGGGAGAGAAATTGATGAAAGAGAAGAGGTTCGAAGAAATAGAAGATGTAGAAGAATACTCATACAGGTGAAGCCTATCAATTTATTTATGTATCCCGAGAAGATAAATCCCTTGTAGACCAAAAATATGCATCAAATAATAGCTTCTTCTCTGCTGCCCAGACCGCCAATCTAATGCTTCCATTGGATCCAAAAAGAGGGTAACATACTAGGACACCTAGCCAAAATTATCCTAGATCACTTCTTCTTCTCCCAATTTGGAGTGTTTGTTGCCTAAAAACTACGATCCCATGTCGCATGATTTCGCTATTCTTTCTTTTGGCATAAAATCCCTAAAAAATGGCTAAAAGCCACTTGTTTTTTTCTTTACATGTCATTCTATTCTAGAAGTTGTCTATAACTTTTGGATATTTACAAAACATAATATCAAAAATATCAAAAATAGGCTAAACTAGTCCAAAAATCTAGTATTTTTGAACCATCCACACTACGGACACTGACACTATAATGATTAATAAGGCATTGGCTCTCTAGATCAATAAGAGAGCCAAATGACGATGCACTTTAGAGTTTTTCACACTTTGTCTGCATAGCAGCATGATAACGTTTTAAATGTGGAAACAAATACACCGTCGACATTGCCTCCAAGTGCCCTTATAAGACAGACAATGTCAAATTTCTTGTATATATGTTATAATGGAAGATTGGTACAATGATCAGAGTGACTTACCTGTTGAAAATGAGGAGTGTGCTAAGGATGTGAACCAGGAGAAATTCTATGACTCATAGGATGGTTTTCCCTTTGAGCAAGGCGATTGTGTATCTAATGCTCTTGATTTGACATCCCACCTGGCTACCACCTCCCTTTGCTCTATCCTTGCATGCTTGGGTGGGTTCTAGGAGCCCCAACACCCTATGCATTCAAGGCACTATTTATGGAAAGCATGTATTTATCATTGTGGATAGTGGTAACACTCACAGTTTTGTCAATAAATCAACCATAAACCATTTAAAATGCACCGCTACAAAATTACAACACCCTCTTAAAGTTCAAATAGCAAATAGCAAATAGCAAATAAGAAATTAGCACACATGTGTGTTCAAGTAGAAAATAGCAAGGACGAAATTAGCACACATGTTCTGCAGTCCCTTTATTCTTGGCTAAGAATTATGGGGCATTAATTAACCTAATTTCATTAGACATGGCCCCATTAATGTTGTCTTGGGTTGTGATTTGCTGAAACAATTGGGAAATTTTGCTACTTCTCTCAGCTCTACATTGAACTTATGATGCATGGATAGCTCATCCACTTAGAGGAAGCTCATGATAATGTTGAATTTTAGCTCATCACAATAAAGCGACTCAAACAGGAGTTTAAGAAATGCTCACAAATCTTTGTCTTGCACTTGAATAAGTACAATTCAAGTCAACCCTCCAAAGTATCTAGAGGGATTCAGCCTTGCAGGCCCACCTTACTTGAGGAGTATGGTAATTTATTTCAGATGCCTATAACCCTTCCCCCTAAGAGGCAACTGGACCACCCACTTGATTTAGAGCCCCATTCCAAGCCAATGAACAAGCCATCTTATAGACTCTCCAATTGTGAATGTGAAGAAGTTGTAAAGCAAGTCAAGGAGTTACTTGAGATGGGTTTCATTGAACCGACTTCTTTCCCTTATGCATCCCTCGTCCTATTAGTCAAGAAGAAAGTTGGCTCTTTTTACACGTGCATTGATTACAGAGACTTGAAAAAAATCATGGTAAAGAACCACTATCCCATCCCACAGATTGATGACTTATTAGATGAGTTGAAAGGGGTAGTCTTATCATTAAGACTGATCTATGCTCTGCCTACCATTAGATCCATATGAGGGAGGGTGATGAGATCAAAATAGCTTTTAGGACTGATAATGGGCTTTATCATTTTCTAGTGAGGCCTTTTGGGTTGACTAATGCCCCTATCACATTTTAGAGCCTCATGAATAAAATTCTTCATCCCTTTCTATTCAAGTTTGTGCTTGATTTCTTTGATGATATGCTCATTTATAGCAAGTCACAAGAGGAGCACTTAGCGCATGTCAGAAGAGTATTTGACATCTTGAGAGAGCATTGACTCTTTGCTAACGAAAGTAAATGATATCTTCATGTAGACAACAATGGAGTACTTGGGTCAAATTGTTAGCAAAAATGACATGGCTAACCCCAATAAAGTGCAATTTATTAAGGACTAGCCCACTCCATCCACTACTTCATTAGGTGGTTTCCTTGGTCTCTTGTCATTTTATAAACACTTTGTTAAACATTATGCCACCATTGTAGCACCTTTGACTGATCTCGCTTAAAAATGAAATCATTCTTTTGGAATACTATTGTTGATCGTAGCTTTAAACAGTTAAAGGAAATGCTTACTTTTTACCCCATCCTCATATGCCCTAATTTCTCCAAGGAATATACAATTGAGTGTCATGCTAGTGGTAGAGGTATTGGTGTGGTCTTGTTGCAAAAAGAGAGTGGTGTGATTGCTTTTGAGAGTTGTAAGCTTGATAACAAGGAAATGCAAATGAATGTGTATGACTAAGAGATGTTGGTCATCCTCCATGTTATAAAGAAATAGCACCACTAATCGGATTGAAACTACTTCAAGCAAGTGTGAAAAGCAAGAAATGAATTAGTTATTTGGAGGTTTAGTGTTAAGCTTGATTAGTAAGGCCACAAAACTCAAGAACTAAAATGCCTAGGGGGAGATTGGAGAGAGGGGACATATTTTTTTCATTGCCTTCTCCGTTCCCCCAAAATGGCAATTTTCGAGCTACAACCATATTTCTCTTCCTTATCTTGGACATTGGCTACACGAATTGTTCACTCTTCAACACTCCAATTCTTACGAGGAATGATGTAGTATTCAACAAGATAAAAAATCTATCTTTTTGTGATCTCTTCTTTCTCTCTTACTATAAACATGGTTCATATGGGCTGAGAGAATGAGGGGGAATGGGTACCAATTCACGATAAAATGTGACAAGTAGATCAAGAAAGCATCAAGGAAGATTCAATAGCTTTAAATGAGTGTTAGGGGGACAGGTGGCTTCTTGTTTTCAAATTACGGTGAATGCATATATGGCTTTATATCTAGGTGGGCTTTCTCTTGGTTTTATGATGCATATGGGTTTTCTCTATGGTTAATTTTTTTTTCTAATGTTTGAAAATGGTTCATTCAATCAGAAATATCAACATGGATATCAAGTCTTAATCTTTCATATACTTTACACAAAACATGCAAAACATGTAAAAGTGCAGCTTTATGCTAAATCATCAATTTATGAGTTCCATTGTGGCAAATGGTGTTTCCATGGAGAAAAATGGGGAGTAATAATGAATCTCAAAAATCTTAAGTGTTTCACATAAAAAATAATGAGAAAAAAGAATTTTAATTACAAATAATTGTGAAAAATAGAAAAAAAAGTTTCATTTGAGAGAAAAATAGATATTGTGGATTGAAAATTATGAAAAACTAGGGATGTATTTGTCTAAGTATAATTCAGGTAACACATAATGATTTTTCAGGAGCTTACCCCCATTTGTATGTTTTAGTGCGTATTTATTACTTACATTATGAAGAAACATACATGGAAACACCACTTTACCTACCAATTATAAGCAAAACCCTAAATGATAGGGAGACTGGGGGTTTAATGTGCTAAATGTGGTTCAAAATAAAAAAAAATTATTGCACTTTTCATATAGGCTTCACTTTTATTTTGAGTATTAAGAGGTATAATGGCTCGGAGTATTCTAATGATACCTTATCATTGCAATAAAGTCGTTAGTGAAAGAAAAACATGAAAAAAATATTTGAGTACATTCACAATGTTAATTTCATTTAAGTAAAATGTTTGTGCATTCAAAGTCATTCACTTTACATTGCATTGCATCTACATGGTATAAAGAGAACTATCTCCTCGATGCATAACACTTGGTTTCAAACTATTGATGCACGATGAGTGTGAGGCTCCCTATGCTCTAGATTTAGTATAATCATTTCTTTGGAAACTGTTTGGTGAGGAATATACTATCTCCTAGAATGAGTATTGCGAAGAATGTACTTTGTTCATATGTGTTATATATTGAGATGGCACATCTTGGGGCCAATCCCTAGGATGTAGGAGAGTCATAGTAGGGCCACAATGATAGGTTGGGGGGGGGGGAGATGCTCCCTTTGTTAGTGTTATGAGGTGCCAACCACCCATATGTTTGGGTACTCCCTCTACTTGGAGTTGGGAAGGGTATCATGTTGGACTATAATCTAGAGATTGTATTTACAAATGTGTTATTTTGATAAATTGGTTTATAGTATGTATATGCTCATGGCTGTGAGGTCATGTGACTATTGGGGTGAGTATAGGACACCACTTAGAGCCCTAGAGCCAATGTCGATCCCATTTTTGGTCCCAAGAGGTGTTGCATTGTCGAGAGCTGCCAATAAGTGGTTCCTAAATTATGGTTAATTAAGGACTAGTTAGTTATTTTTTGCTAAAGAGCATCGAGATAGACCCATTATTTTCTAATGAACACCATCAACTAGAGATCTAAAAACAAGACAGAGAAAAAAGGGCTAAACGATAGGCTAAAATCTTTAGGAGGTATTCCCCTCAATGTAATAGCCTGATACCCCTACAAGAGAGAGGTTTTAGTGACCTTAGTGCTACAAACAGTCCATTTGAAGCAAGCTCTAGTACTCCTCTTCTCCTAGTAAGTCAACCGACTTCAAGTGGAGGTGTAGTCACACCCTTGCAAACTCCTATAGCAAATTCAGTTGTCGTTATAGTGCAACCTATTGCAATTCCTGCAGGAACATAGGATTTGCCAGCTCCTTACGTTTCCCTCTACCAATTTTTAATGGATTAGCAGAGGAGGATGTGGAACCTCATATCAGTGAGTTCCAAAAACTCATATTTAATTATCGAATTCAAGACGCGGGACATCTAATGATATTGTTTAACATGACCCTAAAAGGGAGGGTTATAATGTGGTATCATGGCTTAGAGGCCGGTACCATAACCACAATCAATTTATTTATATAGCCTTTCGAAGGGAATTTTCCCTTGAGAGAGGTCTTAGGTACATTACTCATGAATATATGTGTACATCATGTGGATTCAAAATAAAGTATTTTTAAAATACCATTTTATACCTACCTAAAGGTATAATAGAAAGGAGTTATTTATAGATTGAATAGAAAAGGGTTATGTTTTATTGAGGAAAAATTCACAGAAAAGGATATTTATAAAAAGGCCTTGAATGCACGTGATGTAGAGGATATACATATAGTAACTTTCCCGAGAGAGAGGTGGACAATATTGGCTATGTGTGCTAAATGTGACACATCAAGAGCCCTATAAAAATATCGGAGTATATGCTAAGAAGATGAAATAGGCCTTTCGTAAATTGGAAGCTTCTATCCTTATCCCACCTGTTGTCCAACTACAATATTTCTTGCATGGATTGGACTTCAATATCCAAGTGAAGTTGTGCAATGTAGTGAGAGGGGATAGCTCTGAATTCCACTAGTTATAAGTCCTCTGCATCATACATGATGTCGTCAAGGAGTAATGGACTATTGAATTAAATCACATTATGGAGATGTTCTTTAGTTAGTACTGTATTGATTAGTGGATGATGAAGTAACTCCTTGGGTAGGGTTTGCATGCGAGCCTAGATGATGGCTCATAAAGAAGTTGTCTCACAATATGTTGGGTCATATCTAAGGAGACTGATAAATTTGTGTTCTATAGTGGTGACAATATTTTTTCTTATAGTAGAAGCTTCATAACAAACGTTATACCGTCTTTTGAGGATGTAAGTTCATATTCCAAAGGTAGTGGAGTCTCTCGATGATAGAAAGGTCCTTAAAAAGGGTATCCTTAGTGAAGAAAGAAAGTATTTGGCATGCTTTTAGTTACAATTTGGATATCTCCTAAGTTAGTTGGTATTGTATAGAAATGTGTTACTAAAAGAGATATTCTTACTCCTCCAAAGTGGGGTGCCACTAGAAAGTGAACATGATCAAATTGACTTTAACTAGCCAAAGATCAATCATATCATAGTTTGACTAAGGTGCCAAATGTGGAGCCAAGCTACAAAAAATATTTAAGTTGGGGCTTGCGTGCTTAGGTGGGTAAATCTTAAATCATTTGATAGATTGACAAGCATTGTTGGGGTCTCTTCAATTCAGTTGGTGGAGATGATTGGTATTCTCTTACTTTGTTGAGAAATATGCCCATTTGATAGCCTCTTTGTATGGAGCAATAGGGCAAGACACAAATAGCTTGCTAGAAAGGATGTCTGAATCCCATAAACACAGTGGAGAAAAAGGGAACCATCATGAGCCTAAAAACTGATGTACCTTCTTATCATTCAATGATGGAATACAACTGTACTTTGTCCTTTCAGTCATAGTCAATGTCATACTCAACATTGTGTTTATGATTCCAAGCTTCCATCTTGGATCCTAATTCACTTGAGCAACAGTTGGTCTCTTCAGTCTATGTCATCAATGAACATTCTCTTTGTGTTCTGTCCGCCATAGCCATGCTCTAGATCCATGCATTTCAACATGGTATGAGAGCTCAATTGAGCATGGCCTAGCTCTCCTTTCACTCCTCTCAGCTCCTCTTCATCTTAGCTTAGCTTAGTTTGAGTGCTGGACCCCATCTCCAACTTCATTTGCATTTCTACCTTCAATGAAGCTTCCATGGTAGCCACAGCCAATAGCACCTTTTCAACTTGAAGCTTTCATATCTCTCTCCATAGGCCAAATCTCTCTAAACTTCCTTCTAGACAAGTTTTCTCTACTTCTAGATCTCCTCCCTTGCACCTCAATCATTGACATTGGGCAACTATAGCTTCAACATTGCCTCTTTTGAGAGTCATTGCCATAACTGTGTTTGTGGATAGCAACACCTATCTAACTTGGAGGAGTTGGATCTCCACATACATGCCATATCTCTCCAAGGTCTCTACTTGGGAAACATTCTTGAACTCCATGCACTCCTACTTGGCACATAACAGTGAGAGATTGGCCTCCCAATTGTTCAGCATTGTGTGAATTTGAAGTCGATGTGCCTAATCTGTGCCAGGTTCCGTCAATTGTTGTGATGCTGCGCGTTCACCACTGCAAATCTGAGGGTGAAGTTTTTTGCCAAGAAATTGATCACATTATAAGCGTCATTAGAAGTTTATTTTCCATTGTGTGTATCTTTTGTGTTTGCATTTGCATAACACACATGCGCTTATAGTCAGGCAAGGCACAATTTCTTCAATGTATTCATAATTTTTTGTAAACATCACTCGATTGATTGCATAACATGGATTCTAATTTGCAAAATGCATGAGTGATTGGGCACAACGTTCTTTCCCAAAGCATGTTCTTGATAGGGCACAATGCATGGAAGAATAGCTTCACATGAAGGTTTCCGTTTTGAAGTAGTAGTGACATAGTTTCCCTTTGGATTAACATAAACTTGACTGAAATTTTTCTCTCTTATGAGTAAAATCAAGGATGAACTTTCAAAGCCCCAAACATTGTTGTACTACCCAGAAACCACATTTGGAATAGAGATACAAAGCCCTCCTAACTCATATACATATTATAACCTTTTTGTTGGGCATGGAAAGCCGACTTTTGGGCCTAATACATCATGGTTTGATGTTAAAGTTTTCTACATCAAAGTTAGTTCATGCCTTCTGAGTGAAGCTCCAAACTCACTCTTTATTCTTTTCCCAAAGAAGGAGATGAACACTGAACTTGAGGTGAATGGTGGTAGAATCTCTCCTCTTGAGAGAACTTGTTCTTCCCTTCATAGGGATACGATCAATTTTGATTCAGCAAAAGTGACATATGTGAGTCCTAACAAACTAAGGACCAGAGGAGATCTTGCATTTGAAGTGAATGATAGAGATGATCTTATACGTTCTGGTATGCTCTCTTGTACTGATTGTTGAATGGATCCATCGCTTGTGGTCTAGGCACACAGCTCGGTGGGGACGTCTCCCTTGAACAATGAAGCAGGGTGGAATATGGACTGTAGTCGTGGCATAAGATCACAAGATTGTTGCCTTTTGAAAGACAGAACAAACTTTTCTATGGTGAGCCCTTCCACGGAAGTATATGTGGCTAGAAGGAGCTCTAGTCTTCTAATAGTTTTAACTCAGACAGTACATTTGACAGTGCGGAGGAAGAATACAAGGTGCTCTACATAGGACGCTATTCTAGAAGAGGAAGCTCTTGATCCTAACAAAGTTATGGCTGAATAGGTTGCCAAAGATGAATCCTATGCTAAAATTGCAATACACTCATTGATGGGTGACTTGCCACATAACATCTACTTCTCAGATGTGAGATTGGGTGGCGAAAAAGCTTAAAGCTTTTATTAAACGTCAACGTTAACCTAGTGGCCCACTTCGAATACGTAGTCACTAAGGACAATCGGTAGGGTTTTTTTTAAAGGCACTTCAAAGAAAGTAGAACGATATGCTTTTGATTCAAGGCTTTACGAGGAAGAAAACAGTTATAAAAACCACCAGAGATCTCTGCGAGAGGAGGGAGGCGACAGCCAAGAAGGCGACAAAGATCAAGATGATAGAAGACGCTACGGTGACGATGCTTGAAGAAGGAAAGGAAGCCGATGACGAAGAGGAAGAAGAAGCTGACGCTGAAACAAGGGAACTCAGAAGATGTCGAAGGCCGAAGGTGGCGAACGAAGTTGCAGTGATGAAACGCAGCAGAAGAGAAGGAAAGAAAAGATGATGAAGATCGAAGGTGATGACAAGGAAGGAAGTGTAATGACGGACGTAGGGTGATGAAGAAGAGGCTCTTTGTGCCTCAGTGTGTCTGTCTCCAAAGACTCTATCTCTCCTTGACTACCTGCAGCACCTTCGTTTCCATTCTCAGCTCTAGCTCCTAATACAGCAGTCATCAGGCACAATACATAGGATCTGGAGTCCGTACAGTAGCGGTCCACCGACTGATCTTCTCCGTTGCTTCCTTCCTTGGTTTTGCTCTGGTCATAATAATTTTGCACTGACAGTCATTGTGCCATGCCGCCATGCCATGTAGTGCCTTATCTCCATGATTCGGCACTTCTCCCTACCCAACAATGAAACGGATTATCGAGTTTACTCCAGACTCGCTACGTGGCACCGATGGACTTAAATTTCAAGGAATTTGTGATGATCGAAGCCCCAAGATTGTAGCTTCATATTGAAGGAACCTTCGCATGTTTAGTTCTGAAGCTGACTAACTATTCATGCTAACAGGCAGTTCTATCTCATGTCTCAATTGCAAGTGAAGGGTGGAAAAACTAGAAGAAGGCAGTAAAGGGAGTGGAGGCTTCGAGGGACGAGAGCTCAATCGAACTGAAGAAAAGATTGGAGATGTTCAAGGAAAAGGCTTTCTTATCCTAAATACTTGGAAGTTCCATATCTTCAATATACTTCAAATTACCTCTCTTTTATGATAAAACTATGGCAAAATTACCTTCTTAAGCAAGGAGCCTTGAGTACCTTCACCTGGCTTTTCTACAAAAGCTCAAGCAAAACATCGCTACCACCTTTACCTATTCAGATCTTCATGGCCATAAGTATTGCCCTTTCTTTCTATTGTGTCCCTTATGAGCTCCATGTTGAGGTCCTTAAACTCCATCTCGATTAAGCCCTTCCACTTAGCCTTTTGTTGCAATATTTGAAGGCTCAATTCTTGTGCTCCTCTAGCATCATAAGGAAGCTTATCTCCTTCTTTAATCTTCTTGAGCTTAGCTTCATATCCATGATGTCATGTCTTAAAAATTATGGATTCTTTATGTATTAACATCTTCAACTGCCCATTTTTATGCTTAACCATGTCAACTTATCCTCTCTTGAAGGCAAGAATCTTTGAATTTTAAAAAGCAGCTCGAAAGAAGGACATGTGATCTCTGCTTCCAATCAACAACAATTAAACATCTTCTTATTAAGGTCTTTAACATGTACAACAAGTATACATCCATGAATTTCTCTCGAGTTCTCTTCATCTCGCTTAGCGTCCCTGTGATGAGCGATATTCATGAACCACACGTGTATTATTCCATGCGACATCTGGTGAACCCGACATGAAACCATCGCTTCTAATCATCGGGATGGAAGACTCTTCAAATACTCAACCTACTTCATCATCAAGCACTTCTTCCTTTTCGACCAATGAGATGAAGACTTTTTTGCAAACTCTTTCTTCAGCCATTATGATGCAGAATCAATAGATGTAGTTTTCTATGCAGCAGTAGCAGTAGCACTTACATCAACAGCAGTTGAATCAACAACGAATGTTGCATCAAGAACAAGAGCATACACATGGTGCAACCAAAGCAATCGAGGCTTTGGTCAGTGAGCACAAATTATTTGATGGCCAAAATGTTTCAGCCTATCTTAAAGCCTTTGAAAGCCAGATGCACTTCTTCAAAGTTCCTACTAACTGGAGCAACTATTTCCTATGACTTGTCATGCTTGCTTTGCAGGTTAGAGTGACAGATTTATTTATGCAAGACTCAAACTAGAATGTTTTCAAGAAAGTGCTCAAAAACTAATATTTTCTTGAGGATTATGGTATTGCTACGCAGAAGACATTCAGAGAGTGGATCTTTCAACCCAACAAAAGTCTTGTCGCTTTTGAGTTGTTGCAAAAGTTTGAAGAACGATACAACTAGTTGGATGCACTAGATTAAAGAACCCTAAACTCGGAGAAAGTGGAGTTATTCTTGCAGGTGGTTGATCCTGCACTTCAAGGAAAGTTGAGAGAGCTTCTGAAAGACTGTATGTAGCCTATGGAATTGAAGACAGATTGGAAAGATGCTGTGGATGCGTGTAATATTCCTGCTCAAAAAATATTACTAAACTTGACTCCCCACACGCCGCATAATACCTGTGCAAGGTTATCTCCCGCATCGTAATTACCGGCAGCTTACTCCGTACCCCGCACACGCAAAGATGAGGCCTCCACATTGTGAAATCGAGCCCAGGGGTTCAAGACTGCATAACCGCTGAGAAACACCCTTTTGGAAGGGGGCAAAATGGATAATGATGCAAATTAAGCAAATTTTTTTAATTTTCCCAATCAATGCATGGAGGGAAGGGAATGGGAGAAGGAGGTGATGTGGTGAAGTAGGTGTATGGGGGGAGAGCCATGCACGAGCTATGTGGTGGCTTCCCTCTCCCCCCCTTAAGCTATAAAAACCCCCCCTTAGCTTTGGATTGGAAGGGGAGGAGCAGATGAATAGCGCCATGCTGAGGGAGAGCAGAGAGAGAGTGGAGGCCGCCATCGCAATTCCCAAGCCAGGAAGCTATCGCCGTTTTGACTCTTGCTGCCGCCACACAGATTCACTGCCACTCATCATCAACGCCACCATCTGATTCATCATCCTCATCACCTCCCTCTTCTCGATTCCCTCTCCACGTAAGCTCTAATTCAGAGCATAGAAGCTTCCATAAGGGGGCTACCTTAAGCACTGTTTTTGCATGGCCACCCCAGTTTCAAAAAAATCGGCTCGTAAAGCTCAAGTTCCTATGCGAAGAGGAGGTATCGATCTAGGGCAATCTCGGAGAGTGAGAGTAGAGGCTAGAAGGAATCCGCGGGGTTCAAGTCATCAACGATGGCTCCCAAGAAGTTGCAAGGCGCACCCACGGGAGGCTCTTCCCCTAACATTCAAGTGGATATCACCGTGGATCCACAAACCCAGGTTCCACGAATTTATTTTCCACATAAAGAAATGCTTTAAAGCACTTATGCATGTTTCTAATTCACCTAGCATAGGGATGATGCATTTCTCGCTTATCGTTAGTTCAAGTAATAGTGATAAAAGTACATTCGATAAATTATCTCTTTGAAAGATAGATAAGGATTGGTGCATGTCATGAAATTGGATTGTTTGCATTTCCAGAGTTGTTCGTCTTAAGAGATTAGCTGCATGTTGCTATTTTGGTGCATTTCCAAAGTAATGAGTCTAAATGCCTATTACTTAGGGAAAATGAATGAAATTGTTAAGTGCATTTTTGACTGGATATGGAAGGAATAAGCATATGTTGCATTTTAGGCAATATCTTCCTTGTAATGATTCATGAGGAAAAGTCGTTAACACCCGTAGGATGTTATCCAAAAAGAAATAGCAGAGCACGAAAATGATTCTATGGACTTGCATGTGGCATGTGCCTGTAAAATGGAATAAGTTAACACTAGCTTTAGTCTTGCATGAACTTCATTAACTACATTATAGCTATGAGAAGGTTGCTTGTTGCATATTCGTCATGTGAAAAATTCATTCATCAAGAGTTGCATTTAGGAAAGGTTGCATGGTCTATCAAAGTATGAGATTCTAAAGCGTAGACAAAAAGGTTGTAGGCATGATTCTTTGATGTAAGTCCTAGTAGGCCCTATGAAAGTTATTCTGCAAATTATCAGGCGTTTTGACTTTTAGCAAGAAAAGACAAGGCTATTGCGAATCTAGTGGTACGTAGAAGCAATGAATCGTATGTTTACATGTATTGTGACATTTTGCAACTATTTTTCTCCTTTAGATCAAGTTTATCATCTCTAGGAAAGGCTCATCCTTGTCGCAAGACAAGTAGATTGAACTATCTAAATCACCTAACCCGTAAGGGATTCGTATAGGCATGGTTCACTAGATACGGCAAATACCCCAAGTGCTAACTAGGGTTCAGCACATTATGGATTTGGCCTAGTTTCGCACTTGTTGCCAAGTCGAAACCCTCAAACCCAAAGGTCCTACCCACATTCACAGAATGTTTGGGTCAATTGGATGCTCATGCAAATAACGATCTAGGGTCTCAACCCTAAGGATCGACCGACTTAATGTTAAAACTCAGTTTGAGTTTGGAATCCCTAGGACCTAGTGCAATTAGGATTGGGTTGGGTAAGAAGACACCCTAAACCCTGCTTCTTGTCTAAACAAAATTCCTTGACCAGGAAACGTTGTTCAAAGGGTGAAATGATCCCATGGAATAGATATGACACTTGTGTAACAAGTTACAACATCGCATGGCCTTGTGGTTTGATCACAAGAGAGTTTTTCCATTCCTTGGAATGAGGTTGGCAGGTTCTTGTGCAAGTTTAACTTGCAAGAGGATGAGTAGTCATCCTATTATATCACCTTTTTTGGGGAAAATTGCCAAGGGAAGTTATGTATTTGCTTGGAAGCAAAGGATCAATCAAGTTAGAGCAACATGGTCACTAGGACTTACTGTTAATTTATGAAACCTAAGGTGTTGGATTGAGGGGTATGACTCTAACCCAGGGACAAAAGGGTGAACAAATAGACCCTTGGGGATCTTACCAAGTTGTAGTTGATCCCGGATCGAATGCTGGATGCATTCTAGGATAAGGATTCACTCCTTAGCAATTGGCCAAATAAACGACCACTAGATTGATTGTGCTTGTAACAGTTTAAGAGCACTGTTTGCATTGTTTGCTCAAGGAACTAAAGGATGGAAAGATATTTAATGCTTCAGGTTGAAGGCCTGAAGGGAGAGGCAGCATCAGTTATCCCCGACTGTCTGCCTGACCCTAACCAAGGGGGTTGTTAGCCGTGTCGGGAACGTGGACCGAACCCACCACGAGAGGTCTCTCCGTTGAGCACTATTTGGAGTAGGAGGACACTTGAGTGCCAGCGGGGGCTCTGGCCGTAAATCTCTTGCCTTCCAAGCCCTGCACAAGAGGCCAAGGTGACTCAGGATTGGATCTCGAGGCCTGCATACTAGTCTACGGGCGGAATCTTGGATTAGTAATCCTTGTGGATTGCTAGATAGCCTTTCGGCGAATTATGGATAGCCTTCGGGTGGATTATGGATTAGCCTACGGGATGGATTTTATGGATGTATTCCAAAGATAAGTAAGATAACTTGTTTCGCACTATTTTTCTATGTCAAGTGCTAAGATTACGTGAAGGAACCAATGCTTAACTGGCTAATTAAGGAAGTTGTTTTATGCATATCTAACTAATTGTGGTAGGTAATTAGACAACTAAAGCAACCCTAAGAAAAGTGTGGTGGATGTGGCCATGGGTCCGTCCTCCGGATGGGTGGTCCCGGTTGATCAGGAACTTTTCTCAAACGAAATGGATAGCAAGGAGCTCTTCTCGAAGGAAATGAATAGCAAGGGCGTTGAACTAGAGTTTAGGTTACTAGAATCCCGATTATGTTGTTTTAGGGGAATGGAATGGGACTATGCCTTATGGGCAAAGAGGTCAAACTTTGTATCCCTCTCGTTTTCCATTCTCCTTGAACCAAGTGCAACATGAATCCGCTTCAATCCTGACGGTTTTTCGTAAAGTGGTTCGCCTGGGGTTCGATGCTAGCTGCCGTTTTAGGAAATTGACCATTAGGGAAAACCCTAATTCAGGTCGGTCCTAAGTGGGAACGGCCGGAATACTTCCGCTAGGTGGCAGACTCGGAAAGGCCTAGATCGCAAACCCCGTAACATTCCATGGGAGTGCCGGGCAGAGCCTTCTAGACTCTCTTCCTAATGGATTGCCAAGACGTGTCCTAAAAGGGGACAAGTGGACACGTTACAATGTGGCTTCCACATTGTCAAAGAGACAGAGATGAAAGGCTCGCTTGAAGAACGGTATGCAAACACCTCTAGCGATGTCTTCTCCTACCTCGACTTCTCCTATTGCTCCTTCCACTTCTTCTCCTATTTCTCATGCTATGTGTATGTCTACTTCTATGCCTATGCCTATTCCTACTATAGTTGTCAGACCATCTGCCAAACCGGTTGCCAAAGAGATGGTGGATGAAATTTCAAAGAACTTGAAAGATCTTCAAATTAAGATGACCAGATGAGAACACCAACCACTTAACTGAGCCCCAATTTCTACCCCAACCTCTTCTACTCCTATGAATTCTTCCACAAATGATCGTTTTTGCCATTGCATGTGGTGCAATAGTCCATACCATGAGCAGAAGGACTATTAAGACTTTGAAGAGGCAAAAAGGCTGAAGTTGGTGGTCTGGAAGGACAAGATGATATGTTTCAGAGATATAGAGTGAGCAATTATACTAAATTTTGGTAACGGAGATATGAAGAAATTATTGGAGGAGTCTCTTTTGTGCTCTTCTTATGTGATGCGAAGTCAAGCCTGGTGAAATAGAGACTCCTTTTGTTGCTCTTTTGGATCATGGATCTGAGATTAATATCATAATGCGAGTTTTATATGATATTGGTAGATGGCCAGCTGATGTGGATCATGGTTGGTGCATGCGTGTGGCCAACAACACTACAGGAGATTTGTATATTGCTTATCCAAACATGAAGATTTCTATTGGAGATGTGGGTGAGTTTTATCATTTCTTTGTGTGAAACTCTTGTTCCTATCCTATTATTTTGGGGTAGCTATTTATTGATGAGGCTCGGATGGAGACTAAGGTTCTAGATGATGGGTCCACCTATGCATGGATCTGAAGCAAGGATGGAAAGAGAGTTTTCTAGTTCATGATTGTTTGTATCAACCATCAGTGGAATAAAGATTCTTTAAGGCATTCCCCTCTTCCAGCAAGAGAGTTGGAATAAAGATTCTTTAAGGTATTCCACTCTTCCAGCAAGAGAGTTGGAATTTTGCTAGGTACCAATGTATTGTGAGACGATAGTGGTATAATTTAGGGAAAGCTCTCGCCTACTGGTAGTGGCAGTTTTTCCTCATGTGTTTATGGTCTATCCAGAGAAAGTACTTTGTGTTTTCAGCATATTTCTGAAATGCCTAGAGCTGCCATGCAGTATGTAAAAAGAAAAGAAAAAGAATTGATGCTTGTAGGTGTTTTGCAGGAAGAAGATCGGATAGATGGTCTCTATGATGGCCTTTCATGCTCAGATACCATGGAAGAACTTTCAGTATTGCTGAATACTAATAATCAAGAGTTGTCATATGTCTTACATGTCCATTCTTTGGTGATGTATTGCAAAATTGTTGATTTCATGCTTCAAAAGAATTTGGGTGTTGAGGATTCTTAGCAAAAAGTATTCTTTGCTGACATATTTCAGCAAAAAGAGTTGGATGTTGCTGTTTATACATAATAAAATTTGTGTTTACTAGGGTATTTTCAACAAGGGTTGAAATTCGCGGCTTGTAGCAATGAAGCCAAAGTTTAGACAAAATATAAGACAATTGACAAGAAGGTTAGACCAGTTTTGCAGGACCGCTACGTTTGGATAGTGATGAGATGATTAGGAGAGCTGCTATGCAACCTCCTTTGTGAGATCTTGTAGGTGTCGCACATAATTTTTCAGCTGAGACATTGAAAGAGATGAAGATTGGGACTAAATATTTTCTACTTCCTGAAGAGGTAAGATGTTTTGAAGAGATGTTATGTAGAGATGAAAAAGATTTTTCCTTCTTTCCACATGAGATTGGATGCATTGATCCTAGGGTTGTGATGCCTATGGTTATTTTTACCATTTTGCATGTCCTTAGAATCTATAGTCTATTCTTATGTCGAGGGCTCACTTGCCCAAATTGGTAGAGCTTTTGAATGAGTGGATCAGGATGGGGATTCTAAAGCCATTTTGAGGTCCATATTCCAATAGATGGTTCACAGTTCCTAAGAAGAATGGGACACTCTGATTCATATAGGACCTACAACCAGTAAACAAGGTCACTATTTGAAATGTTGATGCAAGGCCTATTGTGGATGAGTTTGCTGAAGCTTTTGCTAGATGTCCTATCTATTCACTTGGTGATCTTTATTCTGGATATGATCAGTTCCAGCTTGCCCTTGAGAGCAAATATTTGACTACGATGAAGACACCCTTAGGCCTTGTCCGAATGTGTTCGCTTCCACAAGGAGCTACTAATTTGGTTGCCCATATGATGAATGGGATGAACAAGGTTCTATGAGATTTTATTCTGGAGCTTAGCATGCCCTTCATTAATGACTTACCTATCAAGGGTTTCTTAGAGAAAGAGAGGGATGATTCTTTAGATGACCATGGATGCAAGTTCTTTGTGGCTTCACATATTAGAGATATTGAGAGGATTCTTTGCAAATTAGAGGAAGTTAATTTGACCTTGTCAAGGTTGAAGTCTATTTTTGGAGCTAGAGAACTTTTGATTGTTGGACATAAGTGTGGGTATTATGGCAGGAATCCTTCTCGTGCTACCATAGAGAATATTGCAAAGACTTGCTCTTCTACTTTAGAGGTTTGCAAGTTTCTTGGAGCTTGTGTGTTTTATCATATTTGGATTTCTCATTTTGCTTATATTGTAGATGATCTCTACCAGCTCTTGAGAAAATGGAAACGTTTTTCTTGGGAGCTAAAACATACTAAAGCCATGCAGAAACTGAAGAAATAATTGAGAGCTACTCCGACTCTTTGAAAGGAAGATTATGAGTGTGGGAGACCTATTGTTCTTACTATTGACACTAGTCCTATCGGCATTGGATGGGCTATTGGCCAAGACGATGTAGATGGGAATATGTATGCTACGCAGTTTGGGTGAAAGTACTAAACGAGCGGCAACGTAGGTATTCACAGGTTAAGAGAGAGATCTTGGGAGTTTTTACGGCTCTCAAGAATGACATGGAGTACTTCGTTAGTGGTGTTGTGGTAGTCGAGACTAATTGTTTTCCTCTTCTAGGTATGATCACAAGTTGTTTTACTCTAGATATTTCCATGCTTAGGTGGATTGGGTACATAAAATCCATGAATCCTGAGTTCAGGCACATAGCAGGTAAAGACAACCAAGTAGTCAATATGCTTTCACGAGAGAGGTATGATGGTATAGAATTTTCTTGCATTGATGATGCTGATGTTGAGGCTATTCTTGCAGCCATGCATGCTGATCATATTTGTTATGTGTCTGCTTTGGAAAGCTTTGATGAGTTTTTGTAATCAGGAGAGTATTTACAGATTGGACATTATTTGAGTACCATGTCTAGACAGGATGGATGGACTGATGCAGACGTCAAGAAGATTAGGTGAAAAGCTTATGGTTTCTTCTTGTGAAGTGGGCTACTTTGGAAGCATCCACGAAAGCAAGGAGGACAGCCATTGAGAGTTGTCTGTGATAGAGCTTCACAGGTGCGGATCATGAAAGAATTCCATGAAAGTCTTTGGGCTAGGCATCGAGTTGTTTGGGTGACCTATGAGAAAATATCAAAGAGCAATATTGGTGGAGAGGCATGTACAGAGAGATCTCACAGTTTGTTGAGACATGCCTTGATTGTCAGTTGTTCACTTCAGTGAGCCATAGAGATGAGCTTCATCCTACCTACCTGCTATGTATTCATTACAAGTGGATTCTTGATTTGATTACTATGACTATTGGTCTATGGTAGATGCGATTCATTGTTTTGGCACAAGAAGATCTCACAAATCAAGTAGAAGCTGGAAGAGCATTATGAAGAATGAAGTCTATTTCAGTGGTTTTTAAGTTTCTATTGGAGGATGTTATTTGCAAGTATGGATGTATTGGAAAAGTTACTGAAGATAGAGGTGAGTTGGATGATGCTGAGGATAGGGAGTTTTTCTCTCTCCTTGGCATTAAACTTGCTCTGACTTTGGCATATAATCTAGAAGGCAACAAGAAGAGCGAAAGAGGCCATCCGCCAATTGTGAAAGTTTTGGCCAAAGCATATGGTGGACGGGGTCTAGGTTGTTGCCTTATGCCTTATGGGCTGATTGCACTTCTCACAATGTGACTACAAGTAACATGCCAGTTGAATTGATGTATGGGCAAAATCCAGTCATGCCTATAGAAACTTGCACACTTACTTGGAATGCTTTGCCGTGGCAGCAATAAGAAGAGATGACTAGAGAAGATCTTTTAGCTCTTCGAATTCGTTAGTTGGAGGGAAGATCTGAAGATATTGAGAGATCAATTCAAAAGCTCAAAGAGGATAGGATTCGCAACAAAGACCACTTTGATAATAGACACAAATTGAGGGCCTAAAGAGATCAAAGAGGGAGATTGGGTGTTAGTCTATGACATCAATTTAGACAACCAATATTAGTACTATTTGGAAGGTTTGAGACGATGGTTTGGGCCCTATTTAGTGCAGCATGTCCATGACAATGCTACATATTTCTTAGTAGAGCTTGTTTGTATGACCTTGCAGATACCAATTGCAGGGAAGAGAATCAAACTATTCAAGAGAAGAGATGATGCAGCCTATGTAGTTGAGGAGTTGGATGATGTGATTTATGATGGAATTGAGCCAAGAGATGATGAAGATGAAGATGTGGACATTGTAGTTACTTTTACAGAAGATGAAGAGATTGCATTGACCGTGGAGCTTGTTGGTGATGAGGATGGGTATCTATGGCCCATTTGGAGGATGTGCAGAGGTTTGGAGGGGGCGGATGTCGTGATGTTGTGCGTTCACCACTGCAAATCTGAGGGCAAAGTTTTCCGCCAAGAAATTGATCACATTATTCAACTTCATTAAAAGTTTATTTTCCATTGTGTATATCTTTTGTGTTTGGATTTGCATAATGCACGAGCACTTATAGTCAAGGAAGGCATAATTTCTTCAATGCATTCATATTTTTTTGTAAACATTGTTCGATTGATTGCATAGCATGGACTCTAATTTGCAAACTACATGAGTGATTGGGCACGAAGTTCTTTCCCAAAGCATGTTCTTGATAAGGCACAATGCATGGAAAAATAGCTTCACATGAAGGTTTCCATTTTGAAGATGCAAGTGACAGGGTTTTCCATTGGATTGATTGAATTTTTGCTCTCTTGTGAGAAAAATCATGGATGAACTTATAGAGACCCAAACATTGTTGTACATAGAAGCCACATTTGAAATAGAGATAAAAAGCCCTCCTAACTCATATACATATTATAACCTTTCTATTGGGCATGGCAAGCCCACTTTTGGGCCTAATACATCATGGTTTGATGTTAAAGTTTTCTACATCAAAGTTAGTTCATGCCTTCTAAGTGAAGCTCCAAACTCACTCTTTATTCTTTTCCCAAATAAGGATATTAACACTGAACTTGAGGTGAATGGTGGTAGAATCTATCGTCTTGAGAGAGCTTGTTTTTCCCTTCACAGGGATAGAGTCAATTTTGATTCGGTAGAAGTGACATATGTGAATACTAACAATCTAAGGACCACATGAGATCTTGCATTTGAAGTGAATGACAAAGATGAGCTTATACTTTCTGTTACGCTCTTGTATTGATTGTGGGATGGACCATCGTTTGCTGGTCCAGGCACATAGGCATCGCAAAGAAAGCAGAATGATATGCTTTTGATTCAAAGTATTATGAGGAAGAAACTGGTTATAAAAACCACCAAGTATCTCTGCGAGAGGAGGGAGGCGACGACAGCTAAGAAGGTGACAAAGATCAAGACGATAGAAGATGTTGCAGTGACAATCCTTGAAGAAGGGAAGGAAGCTGACGACAAAGAGGAAGAAGAAGGTGACACTGAAACTGGTGAACTCTAAAGACGTCGAAGGCCAAAGGTGGAGGACGAAGTTGAAGTGACGAAACGCAGCAGAAGAGAAGGAAGGTAACGATGACGAAGATCGAAGGTGATGACAAGGAAGGAAGCGTAATGATGGATGCAAGGTGACAAAGAAGAGGCTCTTTGTGCCTTGGAGTATCTTTCTCTTACAACTCAGATGCAGCTCCTAATCCAACAGTCACAAGGCAAAACACACAGGATCTGGAGTCCGTACAGTAGCGGGCCACCGACCGATCTTCTCCATTGCTTCCTTCCTCAGTTTTGCTCTGGTTGTAAGAATTTTGCACTGATAGTCATCGTGTCATGCTGCCATGCCATGCAGTGCCTCATCTCCATGATCAGTCGCTTCTCCCTGCCCAACGATGAAGTGGATTATTGAGTTTACTCCATACTCGCTATGTGGCACTGATGGACTGATATTTCCAAGAATTTGTGATGATCAAATCCTCGAGACTACAACTTCATATTGAAGGAACCTTTGCATGTATAATTCTGAAGGTGACTAACTATTCATGCTAATAGGCAGTCCTATATCATGTCTCAATTGCAAGTGAAGGGTGTAAAATTTGGAAGAAGGTGGTAAAGGACTTGGAGGCTTTGAGGGATGAGAGCTCGATTGATTTGAAGAAAATATTGGAGGTATTCAAGGAAAAGGCTTTCTTATCCTAAATACTTGGAAGTTCCATATCTTTGATATCCTTCAATTTACCTCTCTTTTATGCTAAAACCATGGAAAATTTACATTCTCTTATAAGTAAGGAGCCTTGAGTACCTTCACCTAGTTTTTTTGCAAAAGCTCAAGTAGAACATCGTTGCCACCTTTACCTTTTCAAATCTTCATGGCCACAAGTATTGCCCTTTCTTTCTATTGTGTCCTTTATGAGCTGCATCTTCAGGTCCTTAAACTCCATCTTGATTAAGCCCTTCCACTTAGCCTTTTGTTGCAATATTTGAAGGCTCAATTCTTGTGCTCCTCTAGCATCATAAAGAAGCTTATCTCCTTCTTTAATCTTCTTGAGCTTAGCTTCATATCCATGATATCATGTGCTTAAAACTTATGGATTCTTTATGTATTAACATCTTCAATTACCCATTTTTATACTTAACCATGTCAATTTATCCTCTCTTGAAGGCAAGAATCTTTGAATTTTAAAAAATAATTCGAAAGAAGGACAACTGATCTTTGCTTCCAATCAACAACAATCAAACATCTTTTTATTAAGGTCTTCAACATTTACAACAAGTATACATCCATGAATTTGTCTTGAGTTCTCTTCATCTCGCTTAATGCCCCTGTGACGAGCGACATTCACGAACCCTGCGCATATTATTCCATGTGACACTGTATAGTCATTCTCTCTCCACGTAGTGTAATTGCCACAGAGACCATAGGGCTTTGGAACCTCTACACTTAAGATATCACTCACTTAGAGGGTTTTCAACATGGCTACCTCTGTGAGCTACAATGAGTGAAAAATCAGATGCCTATCTTCAAACCCTAAAGGGCAGTCATAGCCAAGTTTCTTCAAGCTCATAAAACACTTCAACTTCACCTACTAGAGTTCCTGCCACTCTAACCTCAGCTTCTAGCAAACATTTAGGCATCAAACCAAGAAGGAGGGGACTCAAGTGACAAGATAAGTATCAAAAACTTGACATCTAGTTCTTCACAGCTAGTATCTCTTGATACTAACCTAGTGCTTTTTGTCACTTGTGTTTTTTAGCACATTCAAGATCATCTAGGTTGTTCGTTATTCTCAGTCATTTGAAGCTCATTTACTATCATGGAACGCTAAGCATGAAGAATTTTAAATGGATGCTTCTCATGAAGAGTAACATGACTCATGCTGTTCATCTATACTACATGGAAGAATTGTTTGTTCCACTTGCAAGAATGGATAGAATTACTTGTTCTAAGGTACAAACAATGATCTTATTCGAAGATTTTGCTGACATTCTAGCTACCTTGGTCATTATGCAACTGAAGATTGTGACCTCTTTGCTTTAGAGGAACATGGACATGAAGACTAATGCAAGCAAAGTTAATGAAGAAGAAGACTAGACATACTAGAAAGAGAAAGACCAAGAAAAAGAAGACCATGAAGACAAAAAAAGCATCAAAGAAATCAAAGTGGACTACATCAAAGAAGAAGACAAAGAAAAGAAGATCTATTATGCCTACCATGACATATCTAATGAAGAAAAACACAAGAGCCTGTCGATCCTTGTGTCCATTTTTCACTAGAAATTTTTATTGTATGTCCTTGCCATTAATGCTCTTGACGTACACCTTGTAAAAATCCTCATGTAGCCTATGCATAAAAAACCTCTACACACTTAGTGAGGCCTTGTAATAGCCCCTCGATGTTAGCCATGTTTTTTTTTTGTACCGACAAATGGCCTTTTCTCTAGCGACAGCCTCTGACATTTACCGTTTTTGTAGCATACCCACACTTAACAAGGTTCTACTCATGACAGCCTCTATACACTTAGTGCATTTTTCATGGTTGTGATTGAGGAGAGCTCTTGAGAAATATGTAATCACACCCATGTGATAGCCTCTTTGTATGGAGCAATAGCACAAGACACGAACAATTTGCTAGAAAGGATGCATGAATCCCATAAGCACAGTGGAGAAAAAGGGAACCATCATGAGCCTACAGAGTGCTGCACCTTCTTATCATTCAATGATGGAATACAACTGTACTTTGTCCTTTCAATCATAGTCAGTGTCATACTCAAGATTGTGTTTATGAGTCCAAGCTTCCATCTTGGAACCTAATTCACTTGAGTAACATTTGGTCTCGTCAGTTTATGTCATCATGAAAATTCTCTTTGTGTTCCACCCGCCATAGCCATGTTAGATATACTCAATGTCCTCATAAGGTGCCACCAATGATCCATGGTGCTCAAAGTTATAAGGCCCCCATTATGAGGAGAAGCTAAATGTGAGCCCGGACATTGGTTGAGTCGTGACTTGTATATCAAATGAGGTCTATGTGACCGGATGGCAAAAAGGTGACCATTGTGGGTATAATCTTTAGGTTGGATTGAGTAATTAAGCTCGTAGAAACTCGAGGCACATTGCATCAAGTTGCGGGGTAAGGGAGTTAAAAAGGGACCCGTATTTCGGGGTCCGAGGGCCACGGAAGCGACCCTTGGCTGGGGGTTCCCCGATGGTAAAGGGAATATTCCTTGGAATATTTCCTAGCTGACTAGTGGAGGCTTATATGGTAGATCGGTCAGGCCGACCTAACCATCTTCACGGGCTATAAAAGCTAAACCCCTTTATAGCCATTGATAATCTATCTTTCACCCAATCAGAGTTGTTCCAGCTAGCCTTAAGCTCTTCATCTATCTTCTGTCTAGATTGCCATCTAAGCTTCACTATGGAAGCGCACGGGTGGACAGAGCCATCTCTATATCAGTTGTTTGGAGCTAAAGAAATTTTCTAATTCTCCTCTTATTTATTGTGTACTCTTTATCTCTATCACTTTCTCAGATTCTGTTCGTTGCACTGTGTAATTTTTACATGGTATTAGAGCCCAGGGGGCTCTAGGAATCAAAGAGTGCACAAGAGGCAAAGACTTCAACAGAAAAGAGGAACAATATCGTCTTTCAGAAGCAGTTCTAGTGCATCAAGAAGCGGTATAGGAGGTGGTGCTACTATACCAGCTATTCAAACACTAAGGATTTGCCCACCAACCTTCAGTGAAGGCAAGCTAGATGGTATAAACTATACCTTATGGAAGTTCAAAATTACAACTATCCTTGATTCTTATGAGCTTTTGGAGATTGTACTAGGGACTGATGTAGAACCACAGCCTACCCCCCACCCATTTAATCCTAGTGTAATGATTCCTCCGGATGGGCAAGCAACAGAGAAATAAATTTCCACAAGAAAGCAAGAATAGAGCACAGGCTTCTCTAGACTTGGTGCATGCTGACTTGTGCGGAAAGATGCCTACATGGGCCTTGGGGGGATCTTCTTTTTTTATGTTGATTGTCGATGACTACAGTAGGAAGATGTGGGTGTACTTCCTTCGTGATAAGGCTCAAGCTTTTGGTAAGTTTAAAGAATGGCTAATGCTTGTTGAGAATGAAATAGGGAAAAGTGTAAAGAAATTTAGAACAGATGGTGGTGGTGAGTTCAACTCAAAGGAATTTGAAGACTTTTGCAAGAGCAAAGGGATCAAGTGTCAATTGACGACGTCTCACACACCTCAACAGAACAGTGTTGTGGAACACAGGAATCGCACCATTGTGGAGATGGAAAGATGCATGCTAAAGAGCAAGGGATTGCCTAACCATTTTTGGGTTGAAGCTGTTAATACTATAGTCTACATTTTCAATTGGAGTTACACAAAGGCTCTCAAGGGAAAAACACCTCATGAGACTTACATTGGTAAGAAACCATCGGTCTCACACTTCATAATTTTTGGATGTGAGTGTTATGCACATATTCTAGATGAGAAGAGAAACAAGTGACAACTAAAAAGCAGAAAATGTATCTTCTTGGGTTATAGTGATGAGTAGAAGGCTTACAAATTATATGACCAAGAGGGAAAAAAGATCATCGCGAGCCGCTGTGATGTGGTGTTCAAGGAGCAGCTACATACAGTGGAGGAGGAGAAGGCAAGTTCTTCCACTTTATCATCAAGCGAAGAAGTAGTCCACTATGAACCTATCTTGAGAGCTGTCCCTATCCTTAAGGAGGAGGAAGCATCATCTTCAGATGATGAGGAAAAAGTTCACCAACCTGGCATCACCCCACTGAAAAATCCATTGCCGCGTTGGGTGAAGCAACTCTATGACCACAATAATCCTATGTCCACATCTGTTGAGGAGAAGGCAGATGGACCAAGGAGGTCTCAGAGAATAGAGGAGCAAAGGAGGGCTTCTGCTCACATAGTCAATCTGGCCTTGATGGTTGAGATTATGAGAGAAGTAAAGGAGCTAACTGACTTAGAAGAAGCACTTACAGATCCAACATGAAGTCAGATATGCAAGCCGACTATGATAGCATAATGAAGAATGACACTTGGGAGCTAGTGGATCGGCCAGCAAAGTGGAAGGTTATTGGCACCAGGTGGATTTGGAAGGTAAAGTACAAGGCTGATGGTACTTTAGAAAAGTACAAAGCTAGATCGGCTGCACAAGGTTTTTCACAGGTTGAAGGGTTTGATTTTCAAGAGTCATTTGTTTCAACTGCCAGAATGACTACTATTCACACAATACTTGTAGTGGTTGCCCACAACCAATGTCCAGTTTACCAAATGGATGTTAAGTCAACGTTCTTAAATGGTGACCTCAAGGAGGAGGTGTATGTGGCTCAACCACTAGGGTTTGAGACCCCCCATTCTGAGAACAAAGTGTTTAAGCTGAAGAAGGCATTGTATGGGCTAAAACAAGCCCCCAGAGCATGGTACCATTGGATAGATAAGTTCTTTTTAAGATTAAACTTCAAAAGATGTGCCTAAGATGCTAACTTGTATGTTTACAGGGATGGTGAAAAGTCTGTAGTGATTGTCCTATATATGGATGACCTTCTTATTACAGGTGACTATGAAGATATGATTAAAAAAACTCCAAAGGCTTTGAGTTCTGAGTTTGAAATGATAGACTTGTGCTTGCTGCACTATTGTTTGGGAATTGAAGTCTGGCAAGAGCCAGGAAAGCTCTTTATCTCTGAGAAGAAGTAAGCATGGGCTTGAAGGCATTTGGCATGACCGAGTGCAAGGAGATAGCTACACCTATGGAGGTGAATGCAAAGTTATTTGTTGAGGATACATCAGCACTGGCAAACATTGGGAGGTATAGGAGGATGGTCGGTAGTCTGATCTACTTGTGTAATACTAGACTAGATATCAGTTTTGCTATTGGTGTTTTGAGCAGATTCTCAAACAAACCTCATGAGAGTCATTGAAAGGCTAGGATACAGGTGCTTAGATACTTGAAGGAAACTCTTGACTATGGTATCACATACAGTTCCGAAACTTCTCTTGTGGGGAATTGTGACTCAGATTGGGCAGGAGACAATGATTCCAGGAAGTCAATTTCTGGTTATTGTTTCTCTTTGGGTTCAGGAAATTTCTATTGAATTAGTAAGAAGCAGCCAACAGTGGCATTGTCTTCTACTGAAGCAGAGTACAAGGCAGCTTGTTTTGTTGCATGTGAAGCAGTATGGTTGAGAAGTATCCTATGGCATATGGGAGTGTAGGATGAAGAACCAACTGTGCTGAGATGTGACAATCAGAGTTGCATCGCCATTGCCAAAATCCAATGTTTCATGCATGCATCAAACATATATAGATCCAGTATCACTATGTGCATGATTTGATGAAGGATGGGATAGTGGAACTAGTCTACTGTCCAACAGAGGAGAATGGAGCAGATATCTTCACCAAAGTACTTACGAAGGATCTGCTTCAAGTTCATATTCAGAGACTCGGCATTGGGCTGAGGAGATAGTTCACCTATGGGTGGACATTGAGGGGGGGTGTTAGATATGCTCAATGCCCCATCCCCATAAGGTGCCACCAATGATCCATGGTACTCAAAGTTGTAATGCCCCCATTATGAGGAGAAGCCAAATGTGAGCATAGACATTGGTTGAGTCTTGACTTGTATATCAAATGAGGTCTATGTGACCGGATGGTAGAAAGGTGACCATTGTGGGTCTAATCTTTGGGTTGGATTGAGTAGTTAAGCTGGTAGCAACTCGAGGCACACTGCATCGAGTTGCAAGATAAGGGAGTTAAAAGGGGCCCCTATTTTGGGGTCCGAGGGCCACAGAAAGGGTCCGGGGGCAGCGCCCCTGGCCCGATGGTAAAGGGAATATTCCCTGAAATATTCCCTATGGTGACTAGTGTAGGCTCATATGCTAGGTCGCTCAGGCCAACCTAACCACCTTCACGAGCTATAAAAGCTAAACCCCTTCATAGCCATCGATCATGTATCCTTTTATCCAGTTAGAGTTGTTGCAGCTAGCCTTAAGCTCTTCACCTATCGTCTGTCTAGATCGCCATCTAAGATTCACAATGGAAGTGCACGGGTGGACAGAGCCATCTCTGTACTAGTTTTTTGGAGCTAAAGAAATTTTCTAATTCTCCTCTTATCTATTGTGTACTCTCTATCTCTATCTCTTTCTGAGATTCAGTTCGCTACGCCGTGTAATTTTTACAAGCCATGCTCTAGGTCCATGCATTTCAACATACTTAATATGGGTGAACTTTTTATAGGTAAAAAAGGATATCCTTTTGTGAGGATAAGTTAGTGATAGGCAAGGTTGTGCCAGCAAAAGTGGTGTTCAACTTAGAGGATTGTATGGGCATATTGACTAGGGTGGCAATAGGTGGAAAAGGAGTGACTAGTGGGGTGAGAGCCAATGATGAACCTTTCCTCAGGTGAGAATGTGGAATGAACATTTAATGGGGGTATGGTTAGTAGGAAAAGTGTTACATGTTGGTTTGTCTAAGTTTTGGGACATAATTAGAGTGGTTGTAATGATTTGTGTACACAAAATAGCCATACATTCTCATATGTATGGTTTTTGAATCCAGAGCATGTGATTATAGTCATAATACCCTTTCAATTCAAGAAGGAAATTTGGAAATCATTGAGCTATCGTGAGTGGGTTATAATGGGATTGGAAACATTGATAAACATGTCTTCACTACTGTTTCCCTAGGTTGCATTGTGAAGAGAGATGGGAGGAGGTTTCGGGCAATCACTTCCACTAAGTCAGGCAGCTTTTTGCTAGCTTGGTCATTTAAGAGTTGGATCAAGAGCATTGTGATTTTAGGTGTTGAGTGGGACAAAGATTGAGGGGTGATCTGAGTAGGCTTAAATCACATCTTTTTTGAGCTGAACATCATGATTATATGTGCATTCCCCAACTGTAGATGGATGCACTTATCAACATAGTCAGCATTATACTTGGTGAAGAACTTGAACATTCATTCCAAAAGGGTATCATTGTCACTCTCTCTGGAGTTTGGGAGATATAAAAGAGGAGTGGGATGCTCTTAGTTGTCTCAATGATGACTATTAATTTACATTTTCCAAGCAAGGAGTAAGGACATCCTCAATAGGGAATTATCTTTACATTTGTCGAGATTGCAACTACACCTAGCCTAAGCTTTTCCAATAGTAGTAGGAAAGGTATTATAATCTCACCGTTTATCAATAACTACATCAGTCCTCGACTTAGCTATTGTATGGTACACACAAAGGTAAGCGGCTAGAATGAAGGGCTCGTCTTCTATTTTTTAACTCCTAATTGTTGAAACATCTTTAATAGGACTAGTTGGATGCGATTAGGAGTGTGGTGTAGGTAATTGTGGCTCTTATTGCTTAAACTATTCATAGAAGGTCTATTTTATTTACAACAGGAGACTTTTCTTATTTTCCATGGGTGGTTCATGGGAAGGGTGTGTAGGTGGATAACACTTCTTTATTTTTCTGCCATTCAAATGGCCAAATATCTAGTGTTTGTAGCTTGACATTCCCTATCTTGATGATTATGTGGATGCAAAAGGGTTTGAGGCCTCATATTTTCAGCTTTTGCTCATGGCCTTTAATCAAATAAAGAAGTACAAGATCCCCCTTGTCTAAGATTACTTGACATACTTCTCAAACCAAGCCTTTGGTGAGTCTTTCTCACCAAGCAAGTTGTGAGTACCTAGTAGAAGTGTCTTAGTCAAGTACTCAAGCTCTTTGAGGTGATGTTTCCAAAGCTTTAGTGCTTTCCTAGCATTCCTAGTTGGCAATGTAGAGGCTAGAGACTAAGAGACCTATGGGCATGATGACATCTATATAAGTAAAAAATGGAATTTATCCTATGATAGTCTTGTAAGTTGTCGAATAGGCTAGAAGCCCTTGTGGGACACTCCGATGAGGCTAGTTGATGTATAGAGACCTCAGTTATGAAATTAGGACCCCAAGCTTGCAAGTTGATCCTTGTGGGGACGACTGATACCTTCCGTTATGGGGTGGACTCTAGGAAACCTATACGATAGACCATGTGCATTCTCACGAGTGCTGGGTGAAGTCATCTAGGATAGTTCTCGGATGGACCACTATAAAGTGCTGCCAGAAAATTGTAAGACATGCATGTGACATGTGGTATTAGAGCATAAGTGAAATTAAAAATATCTATGGTTTATAAGACCAATTGTTCTAAGTAATAATCAGCCTATGAGCAAGGTACACATTTGCATTGAACTCCACGGATAACGAGTGGAGAAGAGAAATGATGAGGATACTCGATCGCCTATATGATCCATCCCCTGTGAATCGCCAAGGAAGATGGTTATGGGATGAGAGTTATTGTCACATCGAGGTCGATCAATTCTTTAACATGCAGACTAATCTGAAATTCCTTGAATGGATGGAAATTTTAAAAGTAGTTGAGGCCTTTATATTTTGTCCATCCAGAAGGAATCCACTTATGATTACCAATGGTTGGCTGATACGTCTAGACCGTTATGTCTATGATAAGGTATTGAAGGTAAACCTAGCCAGCAGGATTACAATCCAAGGGCATCGCAAGTACGAAGATTACCATATCCATGGTTTTCCAAATTTGCCATTTCCACAGTATAGGTTTCTGGACATAGATAGCAATCGGCCTACTTTCTTCTACATGAATGTAACTAATATCCATCCCTGAAAAAGAAAGATATAATGATATCCTGTTTTGGAAATTGTACATAGCATCCAGTCTATCCTATCGATGTTGATGTATCTCTACTTATAAACATATGCCATTTATAAATATCCCTTGTAAAAATCATAGATTATGGCTACTAATAATAAAAGATAACAACGACTAGATTTTGTAAAAATATTGTGCTCTTTGGCCCATCATTGTTTTACAAAACTAGTAGGATATGTTAATGTAGAAACGAGCTGAAAAGTTTACGCACTATACTAATTCGTGAAACTTATGATAGCCCATGATAATATAGCTATTACTAGTTTTATTGAAATCCAAGAGAAGAAGTATCTTCTTAAAAAGGTTAAGCCACCATGGAGGACTACTCATTTCTCCTCAAAAAGACATTGAAGCCAATGCAAAGATTTGGATTGAGACCATGGAGGACTACTTTACTGCCATAGAAACTACCCCGCCTAATCAAGCTATGATCGCTAAGTTGAAATTGATTGGTGAGGCACACCTATGGTGGAAACAGTGGTGTAAAGGCCAAGGACGTGCTATGAAATCTATGACCTAGAAAAAGCTGAAAGAAGCTATTTGTGTTCGATATTTACCACCAGCTTATGGCACACTAAAAATGAATGAGTTCTTTGACTTAAGATAGCTGGGAATGAGCCTAGAGGCATATTACTCAAAGTTTATCTCATTGCTTAAATATGTGTCTTCCATGACTATTTCTCAACATCTAAGTTTTGTCACGGATTGAATGCTCCTTTGAACACACACCTTGAATCTATGCGCCCAACTAATCTGCAAGATGATTTGATTTGCACAACACCTCTTGTTCAAGAGATTTAGTAAAAGCCAAGCAATAATACACTCTAGAATCAAACCAAAGGGACTTCATGGGGCTATGTTAAGTGAGCCCAAGGTCATTGTCTACCTGTTCAAGGAAAGAGGGCCAAAACAAATGCAGTTGTGAACTTCATACCTATGGGAAGTAATTTAGGAGTACCTAGGTGTTTCCACCCTAATGAGCCATGCCACTTTAAAAGACAGTGCCTAAAGCTTGGCCAAATTTCTCGTCAAGTATAGTACAGAGGCTAGAACCAAGCTTCAATTACAAAAGCAAAAGTATCTACTATAATTACAAAAGCAAAAGCATCTGCTATAATTCTTAAAGAGCTTGAAGAAGAGGAAAATCCAACTATGGATATCGATATAGAGAGGGCATCAGTTCACGCCACCCTCCATAAGAAAGGTCCAAATTGCCAGTTTTCAATGATTCAAATACCATCAGATAATCAAGGTAAGTCTGTTAAAATTCTGATTGACTGTGGAAGCACACACTCATTCATGTCACCAAAGTGTGCTAAGAAATTAGGTATAGACACAATACTTACATCTAGGTTGCTTGTGGAACTTGCCAATGGAAAAGAAATCATGTTTACTCATAAGCAAACTTGCAAAGTGACATTTAGCCTGTAAAGCAATCTCTCTGAAAGGGGATTTAGGATCATGAATTTAGGGGTCTATGAATGCCTATTGGGTATGGACTGGCTAATCCCCAATTACACACATATTTAGTGTATAAAAGGCAAGGTGACTTTTCAAAACCTAAAGGGGAAAAAAGTGATGACCCAACATGAGGCAAGAAAACCCAAGGTTCAACTAGCCAAATCATCACGCATAATAAAAGGGTTTAAAAAAATATTACCTATGTATCTCATAAAATTAGATAAGGTTGAGCAGAGTAATCAAGACGAGGGAGAGCCATATTGGCTGAAGGAATATGATGGTAGTTGATTGAATTACCACCTTGAAGAGAAGTCGATCACGAGATCAGACTTGAACTAGGAGCCACTCCAATCGCTAAGAGTCTATATAAAATATCTTTCCTTGAAGTAATTGAGTTGAAAGAGCAACTCAAACAGTTATTGGATCAAGGATACATCAAACCCAATAATTTGACATGGGGAGTCCCACTACTGTTTCAAAAAAAAAGACGGAACTCTCTGCCTTTGGATTAATTACTAAGGTCTAAACCAAGTAGCAATCAAGAATAAGTAACCGATCCCAAGAATAGACGAGCTACTTGATAGGCTGTAAGGGGAAAAAGTCTTTTCCAGGAATGATCTCTGATCTGGTTATTATCAAATAAGGATCAAGGAAGAAGATATCCCCAAAACTGCCTTCCATACCAGATATGGTCATTTGGAATTTCTTGTACTGTCTTTCGGTCTAACTGATGCCCCTGCTACATTTAACAGATTAATGCATATCATTTTTTGACCTTATCTTGATGATTTTGTCTAAGTCTTCTTTGATGACATCCTAACATACTCTAAGAGAGACAAAGAGCATGAGCTACAATTGCACATTGTGTTGGACACAATGAGAATGCACAAGATCTATGCGAAGAAAAAGAAGTGTATATTTTTCAAAAGGCAGATGGGATATCTCATATTCATAGTATCTACAGAAGGAATCTCTATAGACCCTACCAAAGTTAGAGATGTTCAAGAGTGGCAACCACCAACGACAGTTAAGGAAGTGAGAAGTTTTTTAGGGCTGACTGGATGGTATAGAATTTTCATAAAAATTTACACCCTAATAGCTACACCTCTCACTAATTTACTGAAAAAGCAAATTGCTATTGTGTGGACGTCCATTGAGCAAGCCAATGTTGAGACACTCAAGAAAAGTTTGGTAATAGCACCCATTTAAAAACTACCTAACCTAAGTCAAGAGTTTGAGGTTGTAATGGAAGCAAGTTCTCTTGCACTAGGTTGTGTGCTTATGTAGCAAGGTCATCCAATGGCCTACTCCTCATTGAAATTGAAAATCCATGAGAGGAATTACACCACCCATAATCTCGAGCTATTAGTTGTGATCCATGCTGTCAAATCGTGGTGACACTATCTACTTAGAAGCAAGTTTACTTTGGTCTCACCGACCACAAAAGTCTCAAATGGATCTTTACTCAACTAGACCTCAACATCAGGCAGTCTCGATGGATTGAAGTCTTGAAAGATTTTGATTTTGAAATCAAGTTCAAACCTAGAAAAGAGAATGTGATTGTCAATGCATTAAGTCATAAAGCTTTTCTGAATGCACTTATCATGGAAGAGCCATCTAAAGGAGAGATTTTATCCACCATGATATTGATCCCTAGTAATCCAGTCATTGAGCTAGCCAAAGAAGAGATAGACAAAGATACTAAGTATTAGCTAATTCTTAGAGAAATCCTAGTTAAGGATAGTGATCCTAAGCTTAGAGTCAAATACCAAAATGTCATTGTGAATGATGGACTTGTCTATTTCACAACAAGGCTTTGCATTCCCCTCAATCAAGTGCTGAAAAATAAGATATTTAGGAAAAGGGTTATGTTTTATTTAGGAAAAAATCACAGATAAGGATATTTATAAATAGGCCTTGAACGAACGTGATGTAGAGAATATACGTATAGTAACTTCCTTGAGGTTAGTATATCCACAATCACCATGATTAAAGTATACCCATAATATCTTATTTTTCAGCACTTGATTGAGGGGATGCAGAGCCTTGTCCATTCTCAAGACACCCTAGCTTCTATGAATTCCCATCAATGAGGCCCATGACTCCCCATTCTCAAGACGTGATGTAAAGAATATACTTCTCAAGAGATTGAACAAAATGTTAATTAGGAAAAATTAGGTAGAGTCGAGTGTTCACTTACTTAGGGTCAGCGGGTCTTAAAACCTTGATAAAAATTTATCTTAGGGGCAAGGTGCGGCGACTGTGCCAGAACTCTGTTAAGGTTCGTTGAATCCTAACTAGTTACTGGGAAAAAGTCTTGCACTCCATAAACCAAGGGTAAATATGATTGCTCCAATTGAACAAGAAGCCCTTGTGGGACACCTGTGATGGAGCTAGCTAATGTATAGAGACCTCAGTTGTCAAATTAGGACCTCGAGCTTGCAAGTTGATCCTCATGGGGACAGTTGATACCTTCTATTATGGGGTGGACTCTAGGAAACCTAGATGATAGACCCCATACATTCTCACAAGTTCCAGGCAAAGTCATCTAGGATAGTTCCCAGATGGACCACTAAAATGTGCTGCCAAGGAATTGTTAGGCAAGCACATGATACCAAGTGCGCTCAAGAGATCTCGAGTGCAAACAAGCACACCAGGGTAGTCTTGAGCATATTCAAGTGCACACATGTGTACTAAGTTAGGGTTCCTAGATTACTAGAACAAGCGCATCACGTATACATGTGTGTACATGTACACACATCTATGTCTGTGTATTTTAGTGCCAATATACATCAGTGGTACTACCAATTCAAGCGCATCTAAGTGCACCCACATGTACACAATACACCTAGCCAAACTAAGTAACACAAGATACAAGGTTTCTTGCAATGTACCTAAATTGGGTTAGGGTATGGATGCTTAGTGGAATCAAAGTGACTTGAGTTCACATGGGACTGTATATGTATGTGCTAGTGCCAATGTCGATACCTAACTATGCACACTAGTGCATGTATGTGCACATGTGCACACTAGCACACTCTAGTGCACTGCAAGAATTCATTTTCTTCTTTCCTCTTTCCCTCCAAACCTCCCTTGCGAAGAAGGTCAATGGGGTTTGTATTTGAGACATAAAACTCTCGCAAGTGAATGTAAGAGTGGCATGGTGTTGTGCACTATGTGTACACTTAGAATCTTGAGTGAGTTGGAATTGATAATGAGTGCAAAAGGTGTATGCGTTAAGTGCAAATGATTGTGCAAGGTTGTGTGCAAGTGTGGATAGTGCACAAGTTTTTTGGACTAAGGTAATGCACTAGTGTGCATGGGTAGAGTTTAGTGCATAGCAATATACTAGAAATGGAACTAGCTCATGTGCAAGTATGAGTGCAAATGTGCTAGTGTAATTTAGTAGGCCTAGTGTCTTAGGGTAAAGCTAGTGCAGTATGGTGTGCATGAGTGTTGTGGGTTATGTCAAGGGATGGGTTTGATCTAGTTGCAAGGTCCTAGTGCTCTCTAGTCTACAGAAGCACATATGCCAGTTCACGTGTACTCAAGTGCATACAGGTGCTCTCAAGTGTATGCAAGTGTACAACGTTGCATCACTAGGTGATGTAAGTGCATGTGCGAGGCCTCCAAGGAGGCCTCACTATTTTCCCCTACTTCTCCTCCGAACTTCCCTTGTGAATAGGGTGAGCACGAGTTGGTATTGGAAGAGAGAGAGACCACATCACATGTGCACTAGTGACTAGATAGAGTGTAGTGTCTCAATGCAAGATGTTAGTGGATGTGCATGTGTGTGGGGAATGCAAGTGCAAGAGGTGCTTGAGAATTTGGATGCTATGCAAAATGCAAGCCTAGCTACACAAGGGTACACACAAGAGCACACATGTGTTTTAGTGCAAGTGTTAGTGTGCCAGAGTGCATACGAGTGCCTCATTCCAGGTTGCTTTAATGCATCGGCCCTCCCTTGTGAACAAGGTGGGCACCTGACCAAGGAGAGAAAATAAAAGAGTGATTGGTCATAAGCTCTATTTGTAGTGATTGCCTAAGATTATGCCTATGTACAATGGTGTGTGGTGTAATGTATGAAAATTTCAAGAGATCACAATGAAATGCAAGCATTCGAGCATCTGAGTGCACATATTATATGTGTCAATGCGTGTGTTAGTGCCAGCGTCAATGCACTTGTGTTAGTGCAAATATCAATGTGTGTGCTAGTATACAAGGCTAGATGAGTGCAACCTGTAACGTACTAGTGTATCTATCACTACAACAAAAAGGCCTCATAGACGCACATTTAGACGTGGTTTTTGAATATAGAGAAATTCTTACGGGCGCGTCTATCCACCCGTCTATTTGCGCGTCTATAATCACATGTATCAACGAATTTACACGCACAAATAGACGCGCAATAGATGCACATATACACACGCATATAGACATGCTGGTTGACGCGCTTTTACTAGCACTGATAGACGCGAACGGAAAACATAAAATGACATTTTTTAAAAAGATGTTTAATTTCTTTTTTAAATTTGAATTATAAAGCGCGTGTATAAGCGCGTGTAGTCTGTATTATAGACGCGCGTATAAACGTGAATTATCTGCAATTTAGATGCGCAAAATAGAACTGAAAAAAAAAACCAACCACATGCTCTCTGGTTTTTTTTTTTCCCCCTCCCATACATCAGATTGTGTATTTGGGAAAAAGACAATGTATCTTACGGGCATGAAAATTGAAAATAAAAGTCCATGTATTCATTATATATCAAAAGCATTTACAAGGGAAGTTTAAGTGCTTGCGACCTAAAGCGTGGCCGCAAGTAGTAGGCTCAAAGAGATATCATACATATAGAAGAAAAGAAGGCCTCATGAGGAGGTATGGTGCTCCTCTACGAATCTGAAGAGGAAACATCTTCGCTAGTACCACCATGGCTACTAGCGTCGCTATCCTCCTCCTCACTATGCTCCACATTCGGGTTCACCTACACACATAAAAGATCAGGGTTACTTACATAGACAAGGTGGAGAAAAAGTTATAATTAGCTATACTTTTAATAGGAAAGTAAGAAAAACATACCTCCTCTGGTTGTCGAATCCTCATGGCCCAGTTGTATTGGTCCTCAGTGATGAGACCCTCCTCATAAAAGTGAAGCCATGTCGCTGTGCGATTATGGCCTCGATGGTAACCTACCTCTCTAGGAGTAGGTGTCCTACCAATGATGGTAGTTTGCAAAACATTCAGAGATATACAAACAATTATGAGTCACAATATATTAGACTAAAATATATAAATAATTGAAAAAAATATAAATTTAAAAAAACTAGAAATCAAAATATACTTACAAACTCTGCCTCCACGACTCTCTGCCGCGCGATCTGCAATGCGACGATCCCACGGTTTCCATTTGGATCCGTCGCGCTTCTATGCACTGGCGACTCTTCACTTTCTCAGCTGCTTTCTTCTTGGCTTTCTTCCACTCTATGCGGTGGCACATAGGTGGTTGGCTATAGACTCCACGCCCCTCCTCTAGCCTCTGCAATGAGTCCCTGGCCCGTGTCATGAGGTGGGATCTTTTGTTGTGAAGCATATCCCTCACTTTTGTACGTCCCTAATCATTCGAGAATCACTGACCCTCAGGATTTGGATACCTCCTATGGACTGCCCTCAACACCTCCTGCCACAAGCCGCTTTTCTGATTTTTGAAGGCAATGAAACAATCTTTATACGTCACATGTACGATGCTCCTCATGTACGCCATTACATCCCTTCCCTCATCATCATGAAAGATGACACCAGCATTTGTAACTCTATAGTACTAGCGCACAACCTCCTCTACGTGATCTACTGGTGAGGGTGATCGCTCGCCACCTCCTAGGCAACCCCCACACAAGCCTCGTCCTCCCCCTTGACTCTCCCTCCTCCCTCTCTGTCGACTACCTCTACCTCGCTGGACGCACGAGCTTATGCAGATGCACGTGCTTCTGCAGATGCTTGTGCTTCAGCCGATGCACGTGGAGCATGTGGAGTACCTGCAGATGGAGTACTTGCATATGGAGTATCTGCATATGGAGTACCTGCATGTGGAGTACCTGCATGTGGAGTCTGGGAAGTAGTGCTAGGCAAAGACGCCAGAGGCGTCCCAGACATGACACTGAACACCTCGTCCGCTGTGGGAGAGCAGCCAAGGTGTCTGGTCATCTCTCCCATGAAGTCTTCCCTACTAGGAAAACCTCCAAAAAATGCATTGACCCCCTGCCAAAGGAGGCCAATGTATCATTCATGCGATCCACATCCGGGTCATTGCTAGATGAACGAGGATACGACATCTGTAAAAAAAACACAGGAAAAAGACAAATTTATTTGCATACAAAAAATCACATATTACCTACATTTTCAAAGAGCTTTCTTTAGACATTGAGCATAACACTTAAGTGCTAATGCTTCTCTTAAACAAGAAAACTGAACACAAACATGGGATTGGTCACATTCATCATTGCAAAAATATATTGTTTACTGTCAGAATTGGGAGACCTGGCGCATTTATCCCTGCGTCTAAATTGCAGGTTAGACCCGCCCTCAGACGCGCCCCAGTGTGAACCTTATGTCCAGCGTGTCTATCTACGCATCTAAGATGCAGCACAGACGCGCTGTCAGATGCACATTCCAGGTCAATGTGCGTGTATAATCACGTGTAGACTGCAGGTCAACCTTCTGTGCAACGCGTGTATCATCGCGTGTACACTGCAGAGCACACGCGTACTAAGACATGCTCTCAGACGCTCTGAGAGAAAACATTTTTCGCATCTATGTCTGCGTCTACAGTGAGATGTAGATGCGCTATCAGACGCTCTCGGTCGACCGATTTTAGGCTGACGATCGCCATTGATGATTTACAAAATGCAATACATAATGGAATCACAAATCCTAAATACACAGACAGAGCAGAGAGAGGAAGAGAGAAACAAAGAGAGAGAGAGAGAGAGAGAGAGAGAGAGAGAGAGTCACCTTGGGTGTTTGGTGTGGCAGGTGGTGGCACTTCTTCCTTCTCCTTCTTCCTCTCCTTGGTAAGTTACCCTCCCTTGATGCTTGCTTACTTGCTTGCTGCTTCTTCTTGTTCTCCTATTTCTTCCTCTCCTTGGCTTTCCTTTTTCCCTTCTTGTGTGTTTGAAATGAAAGAAGAGGTGAGTCATGAGGAGGTGAGGCATGAAGAGACTAGGTGAGGCAAGTGGAGATGAAGTCAATGGATGTGCCTCGTAAGGTTTTGTGACATTTTTCGATTGTTCCACGTATAAAAATTATGTTCAAGTGAGTCTATTGGAAAGCTCATGTCATGGCATGCTAGTCATCGTTCAAGTGATGGAAAATGGAGGATCCCTACAGACACATCGGCATGGCAACATATAGATAATTTGTGGCCCGTTTTCAAAGACGAGCCAAGAAATTTGAGATTTGGTTAAGGTATGGATGGAATCAATCCATTTGGCATCAAAAGCACATCATACATTGTATGGCCAGTGGTATTGGTGAACTATAATATTCCTCCATCCATGGCAATTAAAAAGGGACATGTGACGTTGTCCATTTTGATTCTTGGAAAGCACAAGGTAAAAAACATTGACATTTACTTAGAGCCTTTGATTGAAAAGTTAGAAATGTTATGGGAAGGTATTGAGGTGCAAGATACAAGTGCATCTGCATCCTCTAGAGATTTCACATTGAAGGCCATGTTGTTGTGGACCACGGACGACTTTCCAGGATACGGAGAGTGTTCAGGTACATGTATATAACTCTATATTTGAAATTCAAGACTTGAATCAATTGCATTTTATTAATTCACTTGTTTTTTCAGGTTTAACCATGTCAGGATATCATGCATGTCCTATTTGCGGTCCCTCTCTAGTTTCCTCTAGGCCGGCACGTTTAAAGAAGGTTATCTACGACAATCATTATCGATTTCTTTCTATTGACCATCCCAAATATGTTCTCCCTACTAATGGAATGACTCCACAATTTCTAACCATTCGAGATTGGAAGGAGAGATGGATTAATGCCGACAGCCACCCTCCACTCGGCATGAGTCGGTAAGAAGTGCATTTCTCTTGATTGACTTTAAAGTATTTAGCATGATGAATTGTTTACATAATATATTGTTTGTTTGTTAGGTTCTCTATATTTTTTCGTCTTCCATACTGGACTGAACTCAAGATCAATCACTGTTGGACCCCATGCACATATTCAAAAATTTTGTATCTACATTATGGGATCACTTGATAGGGGCTCATGATTCAGTTAATGTAAGGGAGGATTTACGTAACATTGGTTGCATGAGACGAGCCTGGCCACGCATTGGACCCAGAGGAAAGATTGAGCTACCCCATGCACCTTGGATGTTGTCAAAGAATGAGGAAAAAATAGTGAAGGAACAAATATATAGCTTTCGAACACCCATAGGATGTATGAGATGTCTCAAGGGAGCCTTTAAAAAGAAAAAGAAAAGAGGTGTGGAGCAACTATGTGGTTTGAAGTCCCATGATTGGCACAAAATGATTCAAGTAAGGGTATCTCTAACCATGAATATAATAATTAGTGGAGTAACTATGTGTAAACTTTGGGGTATGATGACTTTTTCCTCAACTAATCATTTGATCTATGAATATTGTTTACATTCAGTTCATACTTTCTACTAGCATATCCCATTGTCTATCCAAAGATGTATGTGATATCATTTACAAGATGGGAGAGCTTGTAAGGTGTATATATATTGTATTTTTTTATTATATATCTTTGAATTTCTACACAAAAATAAACAATTCTCAAATACATCTTGACTGATACGTGAGCTCGAAGGAAATTGATCCAAACACATTGCAAGATGCTCGAGTATTATCTATTGAGGTGGTTTGTTTGGTGGAGGAAATTTTTCCTCGATCCATTTTGACTACTCAATTACATTTACTCGTACATTTGATTGATCAGATCGCACTTTGTGGGGCAGTTCATGTAAGGTGGATGTTTTTTCTTGAGCGCTTCATGAAAACCTTGAAAGATTTTGTGAGGCAAAAAGCATGGCCTTAGGGAAGCATGGCTAAGGGTTGGTTAGTGCAATCATCCCTTGTTTATATCTCTGAATATCTTGCTGAATTGGATCCCTCTCAACCACGACTATGAAAAGATGATGAAGACTTGAGGATGACCTCTATAGTACCTCAAGGAAAAGGAATGAGTAAAGTGCTAACAAAAGAAGAACTTCGTAAGTTAAATAGTTTTTGTGTGCTCAATAGTGATGTAATGAGCAAATGGGTGACACTATATAATGAAGCAAGGGCAAGAAGAAAAAGTGAAAGATAAGAATTTCACACTAGATATGGACGTAATGTCTCATTTCCAGATCATCTAAATGCGCTCCCACGTCATATTGATATAGATTGGTTACAAGAGGAAATGGAGAGAATGGAAAAAGAGGAGAAAATTAATATATCTCAAGAAGAGTGGGAATACGCACGAGGTTGCTTATCAAAGGTGAGACATACTATCAATTAATTTATTTCTATATGTTTTATTTTATATAAATAATTAACAAGTTTGATCTTTTATCTTTTACTACTAGTGCACATTATTCAATGCACTTTTGTGTGAGGGTAAATATCTTCAAACTCAACGTATAGATGAAAAGAGAAATACCCAAGATCGTGGTGTCCTTGCTCACTTCGAGGATGCCAATGGTACCGTGGAAGGTTATTGTGGCTTGATCCAAGATGTTCTGAAGCTTGACTTCAGACGATTCTTTATATATGTATTGGATGTGAAGTGGTTTAAAGAAGTGGTAACAAATGGTGAGCATTGCACAATCAGACGTCATCCAAGTGGTTTTGTAATCATTGACTCTACAAAATTTCACCAAAACAAGAATGACACATTAGTACTACCTCAACAATGCGAGCAGGTATATATGCAAAGGCTAATTTTTTTATATGTATACATGTGATACATATACACAATATAATAAGTACTTAAGCTTTTTGCTTTTGTTTTTCAAATACAGGTTGTGTATCATTCAATGGTAAACAATAACCGATGGTGGTATATCATCCCTATATCTAATCGTTCAAATCCAATATATGGTACTATAACCGACATGGAGATAGCAGATAACAATTCAACAATTAATGATGATGTGCATGATGACACCATAATGGATGATTTGCGTGATATAGTACAAGATGAACCTCGCGAGGATGTTCAAGGAAACGCAGAAGAAGACAATAATATGATTGTCGATGATATTGATGAAGTTATTGAGCAATATAGCAACACATCTGATAGTGGGATAGACTTATATTTTTCGTTACCTCTTGGTAACATAGACCTAGAAGTAGATAGTTTAGCAAGGGCTGATCTCATTGAAGATGAGATGGATCATTCACTGTAACATACTTAATTTGCTTATTAATTCAATGTGTATTCCTAATTCTATGATTTTTATCATGCGCACACGTGCATACTCAAGAATCAATAGTCAATTTTAAAGCTAAATTGAATTTTCCATAATAAAAATGAAGTATCTTTTATCATCTTCAAGTACGTAGAGAAATTACGAGATACATATTGCAATGCTTGCTACTAATTGTAAGGTTTTTGTCGCTTGCCACTAATTACTTATATCAGGCTTGTCAACTGGAGGAACTGCCATTCATTAGAGAGCAATGAAAAAGTAATTATTAACTCTATTTTTTAAATTCAATGATTCAATGTGTATTCTTAATTCTATGGTTTTTATTATGTGCACATGTGCATGCTCAAGAATCAATTTCAGGTGGTTAAATAATTATTAACTTTGGTTTTTTAATTATGTGAATTGCTAATTTTAGGTGGTTAAATAATTGTGTGTCTGCTGGCGCGTCTATATTAGCATCTATTTGCGTGGATATATAGACGCAAAATTCGGGTCTATTTACACACACTTATAGACGCACCCGACTTTGCGCGTCTAACATGCACGTCTATGCCTCATTTCTGTTGTAGTGTATGTTGTGCATTGTGTGCAGGCAATAATAACAAATGCAAAAACTCAAAACTCCACAAAAATCAAAGTGTTCAAATCAACCATAGTTTGACCTTTTTAATCATATGGCAAATCAAGTAGATGGAGTAAGATCACCACCCCGAGTGGCCTCTTTAATGCAACACTCCCCTCCCCCAAATTCAATGATGATGATTGAGAGACAAGTAAACCATCATAAAAGCATACCTTGTGTGAGAGTGAGTATTCTCTCTACCTCTTGCTGGCAATTCCTCTCCCTTAGTGGTGGCTATGGATCCTCTTGCGATGGAGGTTGCTATCCCTCTTCTTGGCTGTTATGCTTCCTGCTCGGCAATGGCTTTGCCGGCTCTTTTGTGGTAATGGCAGTGGTGCTTCGATAGTGGGTGTGAAGGTCATGGTGATGGGTTGTATGAGTGGGATGGAGGAGAGGGAAATGTAGTGGTGCACATAAGTGGAGAAGAGGGATTGATGAAGGAGATGGCGATTATAGGTTGATTGAGGCACACAGACGTTGATGGTGGATATGATGACAATGACTCTCCTAGCATGCAACTCACAATGGTAATATGGAACGACTTTATTCGGTGTGCAGTGGCATCCTTCCTCACGTGCAACACGACTATAGTGCTTCCGGCTGCACAAGGACACGTTCAACGCTTGCAATGGGCGATGGGTTGTGTGAGTGGGATGGAGAAGAGGGAAATATAGAGGTGCACAGAAGTGCAGAGAGGGATTGATGCATGGAGGACATGGTGATTATAGGTTGATTGAGGCACACAGACATTGACGGCGGGGCTGAGGATAAATATCAATATGGGCCCCGCCACGGGCCCATACTTTTCCATTGGTATGACTAGAAGCGCCGGTTTTAGGCGTGTGTGTCTCTTTTTTCACTTTTAAAGGATTTAATAAAATTAAAAACCTTCACTACCAACAAACGTACGCGCGCTTAGAGTGATAGAGCTCCAGAGTGCTTGCACAAGGGTGCGAGTTCAAATCCTGCCGTGTACAGCGGGCATGACCAACCCCCCTTTTAGGGGCCTTTTATATTTTAATTAATTTCCCCTGAGTGACTGGGTGAACCCTTTCGCGGGGGCCTTTTATATTTTAATTAATTTCCACCGAGTGACCGGGTGAACCCTTTCGCGGTGGTGGGGGCCATGCCGAAATCTATCGTCAGCTGACGGCGGAGATGATGACGATGACTCTTCCAGCAAATGTCACAATGGTGATAACCAACGATTTTATCCGGTGCACAGCGGCTTCCTCCCTCACGTGCGGCACGACTATAGCGCTTCCGGCTGCACAAGGGCACGTTCAACGCTTGCTATGGCTACCCGACCACAACCCCCCCGCGGCTCTCAGAGCAAGTTGGCGATGGTACAGCCCGGCACGGCCCAAGCGCTAGGATGCGGCCTCGTATCACGTTGATGGCGGAGTGTAATAGCACCCATGGAGATAGCAGGGTTGGTGGCATCAATCGGAGGCTTGGTGGCCCTGCAGGCCTTGTATGTCATGTCTTCGCGGCTAGCAGGTGGACTCCAGACTCTGCAGTGCAGTGTTACGCAGCGTGGCGGCCACGGCCGAACTCCAGGTGGAGCTGCACAAAGCCATGCGGGGTGGCACAAAGGTGTGCAGCGCTGCGCGGTAGCTGCACAGTGGGTCGACGTCGTGATGTCGAGGCAGACAACGGAGAAGGTGTTGAAGGAGGCGGACGATGGAGAGGGAATGGAGGAGCCGCCATGCTGCAATCACGCCGACTCCGATGTTGAGCTCTACATGAGCTAGCATCCCCTACTTGCCTTGGTAATGTGGCACGATATTATTCAGTAGTTTGTGATCAACATGAGGATACACTAGTGATTCTATAGCTAGACTACACCCACATAGTCCATCCTTGGTTATCGCACATTCATTGTGCCACCTCTTCTTCCCTAGTGGATTCACACTTAATGCTTGTATTTATATACATTGTCAAACTTTCATATTAGTCTTTTATCACGTTATAGACTTAGTTGTTGTGTGTGGAAGAAGAAGAAAGAAGAAGAAGAAAGAAGAAGAAGAAGAAGATTTTATCCCTATCTCTCTGTGTTCTCAAGTTTTCATTGCTTTTGTTTGTGTATACTCTTATGTGCTTCATCTCTCTCCCCTCTTATCTATTTTCATGGTATCATAGCCATCCCACGGCTACATAAAGTTTAACTAAAGCTGAGGTAAAGGTGTTGGAGCATGGAAGAAAGCAAGCAAGCAACGAGTAAGAAGCTCTTCCACCTTGCTTGATTTGCCTTAGGTTATAGCATATATGACTTCTAAGACTAGTAGGGCTACAGCCTTCAATTGCAATGAAACTTGATGAGCAAAAAAAATATTCCTTTTAGCCTCCATTCTGGACATGAAAGTGGTCCCAACAAAAGTTTTTGGGTATCCTATCAGCTTTGTTTACCATTTACAAGTGCACATGTTATAGATTTCAAATATGTAAGATTTCAAGTATTTTTTCAATTGCAAATATAAAAGACAACTATATATAGATTGCAAATTTCAATTACTGTGTTGTGAAGTCAATGAAAAAGGTTGATTGCTTAGTTTTGTTACACTTGGTATCAACTTGCTTGCAGATTGTAGTTTTTTGCAAGATTTTTTGTTTTGTCAAAATATTTAACAATTTGAACCATATTGTTAACAAGAAGCTTGATAAAAACAAATATCCTAAACATAAGTTCAAGATTACAATTTTCTTAAAAAGCAAAGGTATTTGAAATTACATCAAAGGAAATATGGCAGTAGAACCTAAAGTTAATGCATAAAATGATATCGCAAAACATGTAAAGACTAAGAAAGATTGGAAGTAGACACAATATCATAAATTGATTTTCTATCACTGTTATAGATAATGTGATGGGCTATTTGTAGGAATCTAAAATCTCTATTATTACATAAAAGAATGTCTCAAGGCTGTTCCAAATAAATACAAAGGCGAAAAAGCTACAAATCAAGTCAAAGCTAAACCAAGCAAAAAGAGGGAATGCATCCATTAATGATTATGCCTTGAAGATCAAGAGTATTGTGGAAGCTCTTGGATCTATGAGTGTGGTCATCCATGATGATGATGTTGTGCGTATATACTTAGATGGATAGGGAGATGAATATAAGAGCTTTAGGCCATCTATGAATACACGGGATGATATCCTTAATTGTGCAGACTTGATTTCTATGCTGATACTTGAGGACAAGAACCTTGACTTGGATTCCTCTTCTTCTCAAAGTAAAAACAAGTGGGAACATGTGTTATACTCTACTAGCAAAATTAGAGATCGTACATTAGGGGAGTTTTGAGGTCTTGTTGCCTTTTAGGAGAGATATCTAGACCAATAGGAGCAAAGCCTCCATAACAAAACTTCTATCTTAAAAAATGTTAAAAACTATATATATATATACATATAATATTACAAATTTGTATTATAAATATCTATTTTTAGCTGCTTATATTTGTTATTATGACATTCTTTGCATTAATGGTATACAATCTCGGTCACTTTTTTTTTATCCCTCTCCTATTTTTCCCTCCTTTGTGGTAGCCTAGTCCTCTCTCTCTCTCTCTCTCTCTCTCTCTCTCTCTCTCATGGATACAAAAAATTGACATTCAACAAGGTGTGCAAGATCCCAAATCACATCCATTTTAGTGTTTAACTCATTCCAAAAAGATAGAAGATGGATTCCTACTATCAAGGGCAGTTGGACCATCATGTAGTAGCAGGAAAAATGTTGAAAAACTTGAAGATAGGAGAGCTCGCTTATCTATGCTTGGAAGGATAGAATTTTAGATTTCAATCTTGGAGTAAATAAGAATAGTATAAAAGAGGTACTAGCGCAACATGTATTTATGCATAGAGAGCTATATTTGAAACCTAGAATTTCAAATCTTTGAATGCATACAGTAAATTGTAAGAATTTGATTCTTAAAGTATTTCTTTTCTTGAACTTTATTTAATTTTTTCCATTATAATATTTATTTATTTGTCTTGTAAATATCTACCCCTCTAATCTTAAGGACTGGCAATTGATCGAGTCTATTGTTGATGTTATGCATGGTTCGATTGGAAAAGAAAAGTATAAAGCCAGAAAGAAGATAGAGCTTGTAGAGAAGAATATTCTTTTATGACCATTCTTACATTATCCCCATGTAGCGCAACCAATGGGGATTAATATCCCCCTTTCCTTTGCCACATTTTTCAAGATTTGAGTGGCCTTTGCCAAGTCTAGTTACTAGTGAGGACTATAGATGTAGAATATTTTCTAATGAGAGAATTTGTCATCATGGTGGATCATGCTTCATCTATCTTCCCCAAACACTGAAGAGGTATATCAATCCAATCTTAATCTCTTTCTTAATCCACTTGCTAAGCTTAATTACTTTTTTTTTGAGAGATTATAGTTGCATATGCTCTATTAATTCAAACTTTCATTGTATGCATGTACCCACTGAAATCAATGCTCTAGTTTCTTCCCAATGCATCATGATTAACCCTAAATCAATTGCTTTGCTGACATTAACTCTTCCCTGATCTTGTATGCTTTCAATTAATCCCAAGTGAGTAATAAGCCTTTGTAAAAAGAGTTAGTAGCAACTAGTGAGTCACTCGACTACCAAGATAAGCCATTCCCAAGCTCTTGTTCATCCTTGCACCTCATGAAACAGTCCAATGTTTCCTTTACAATGCATCTCATGCTAATTGCTTAATGTAAATGTCTGCTTCATATACTCTAACTAAGGAAAAAGACGGATGTCAAGCAAGGTGATAAGTTAAAGAGAGGTGACTCTCCCTTACTACTTAAGAGCCTAAAGGGGTGCAAAGCCTCCTAGTGATCCTGAGTGCAATACTTGTATGTAGTTGTAGGTACACTCCCATGGTCACCACCACTCTCGATTAAATTTCCCCTTTTGGACACCCTTTCAATGCTTATGGTATCCATGTATGACACTTGAGATGTATGGAATCAAAAGAGATGTATGGTATTAAGCTCCACTTATGCAATGATGACACAGTAGAAAAACATATAAATCTACTTGGGATGTTGTTTATAATGATGCTCAAGCCCCTGGTTGCCAACTATGACCAAATGATATCAAAATGTGATGAAGAAATTGAGCAAATGGCCCTATTGAACTCTAGGACTCACAAACCCTAGAGTAACTCACCACTCTTGTAGCTCAGTCTACTATCACTCCATCCCAAGAAAAGGTGAATGAATCCAAGTGCAAGTCTTGATGGCCTCCACCAATGGAACCACTACATGGTCCACACAACATTCTTGGATCCAAGGGTATTTCACCTTTTACCTATGAAGTCAATGAACCCTCTCATGCTCATGATGAGGCTCTGGTAAGCTCCCCCATCACCCATGCAGCTAACCCTTGAGTGAGACTCTCACCCACCATTAGTAGAAGCTCATATACTCTCCCTTGGAGTCCAAATGGAACTTATATGACTCAATCCCATCATGGAAAATATGGTATTAATGGCCAGCATGGAAATCATGGGTAGCATGGCAATAATGGACATAACAGCTATAATGGGAATCATGGGATAAATGCATAACATGGTATGTGTGGACAAGAAGGTATGTATGGCCATCATGGTATGTATAGATAGGAATGTTTCAATGAGCAGTAAGGGCCTCATGATCTCTGTGCAAGATTCTTCTCACTAAGTACAATGGGAAATCTCCCTCACCATCAGCCTTTCAAGAATGTATATCCAAATTAGAGTTCTACTTCAATATCTATCCTCCATGGATGATCAAAAAATTATGTTTGCTTCTCTCCACTTGGAAGGATTTATATCTCTCCACTTGGAAGGATTTGTCCACACATGGTGGCACTATATCAATCGAGAGAATCATCGGTTTATTGATTGGAAATACTTTAAAATGCACATGGTTCAAGTATTTGTATCCCCCATTGAAAAAGAGTGCTTGGCACAACAATAGTACATGCTTGACCAATTCAATCTTACTATACAAGAGTACATAAAAAACTTTATGAACTTGACTCTATATGTGGAGAGAATAAGTGATTATTCAAAATTGCACAAGTGTATCTATGGATTGGAACCAAGCCTATTTGTGAATGTCATGGCTTAAAAGCCTACTAGACTATTTAATATAATTAAACTGGCTAAAAGATATGCAATAAAGTATCATAAGAATGAGAGTTTTTAGTAAGGTTATGGACAACCCCATACCCCATTAAGTTCAACCCCATATGGGGATGGTTGTAGAGGCAATTCGATAACTAATAGCAATGCCAAAATACCCACTTATCACCCATTCCATGCTAAAAGAAAATATGACACTTTTGGGTTCATTCCCCTAGATGTTGTGAAGGAACAAAAGGAAAAATGCCTACATTTTAAATGTGGAGACAAGTACACTGTTCACCATGCCTCCAAGTGCCCTTATAAGACAACCAAGGTCAATGTTCATAGTATATATGTAATTAAAGATTGGTATAATTATGAGGGTGACTTACTTGTTGAAAATGAGGAGTATGCTAAGTATGTGAACCATGACCACTTCTATGACTCAAAGGATGGGTTCCCCTTTGAGTAAGGTGATTGTCTATCTAATGCTCTTGATTTGACATCCCACCTGACTACCACCTCCCTTTGCTCTATCCTTGGATGCTTGGATGGGTTCTAGGAGCCCCAACACCCTATGCATTCAAGGCACTATTTACGGAAAACTTGTATTTATCCTTGTCACAGTGGATAGTGGTAAAACTTACAATTTTGTCAATAAATCAATCATAGACAGTTTAAAATGCACAGTTACAAAACTATAGCCTATAGATTTATTTCAGATGCCTATAGATCTTCCCCCTAATTAGAGGCAAGTGGACCACCCACTTGATTTAGATCCCCATTCCAAGCAAATGAACAAGCCATCTTATAGACTCTCCAAGTGTGAACGTGAAGAGGTTGCAAATCAAGTTAAGGAGTTACTTGATATGAGTTTCATTGAACCAACTTCTTCCCCTTATGCATCCCTCCTCCTATTAGTCAAGAAGAAAGATGGCTCTTTTTGCATGTGCATTGACTTCAAAGACTTGAACAAAATCTTTGTAAAGAACCACTATTCCATCCCACAGTTTGATGACTTGTAGGATGAGTTGAAAGGGGTAGGCTTCTGACTAAGATTGATCTATGCTCTGGCTACCATTAGATCTATATGAGGAAGAGTGATGAGATCAAAATAGCTTTCAGGACTCATAGTGGGCTTTATCATTTTCTAGTGATGCCTTTTGGGTTGACTAATGCCCCTGCCACATTTTAGAGCCTCATGAGTAAAATTATTCACCCCTTCCTATTCAAGTTTGTGCTCATTTTCTTTGATTATATTCTCATTTACAACAAGTCACAGGAGGAGCACTTAGCACATGTCAGAAGGGTATTTGACATCTTGGAGAGCATCGACTCTTTGCTAAGGAAAGTAAGCGGTGTCTTTATGCAAACAACAATGGAGTACTTAGGTCAAATTGTTAGCAAAAATGGCATATAGAGGCTAACCCCAAGAAGGTGCAATGTATGAAGGACTAGCTCACTTCATCAATTACTACTTCATTAGGTAGTTTCCTTAGTCTCTTGTCATTTCATAAACACTTCACTAAGCATTACGCCACCATTGCAGCACCGTTGACTGATTGGTTAAAAAATAAATCATTCTTTTGAATGCTACTCTCGATCATAGCTTTAAATAGTTAAAGGAAATACTTACTTTTTTCCCCCTCCTTGTATACCCTAATTTCGCCAAGGAGTATACGATTTGGTGTCATGCTAGTGGCAGAGGTATTGGTGTGGTCTTGCTGCAAAAAAAACATGGTGTGATTTATTTTGAGAGTTGTAGGCTTGATGACTAGCAGATGTTGGCCATCCTCCATATTATTAAGAAATGGCACCACTATTTGTATGGCATCCACTTTTAAGTAAAGGGCAACCATAGAGTCCTCCAATACTTCGTGACTCTGTCTAAATTGACTCCTAAGAAAAGGAGGTGGGTGGCGATATTGCAAAACTATGATTTTGAGATTTCTCATTGTTGGGGCAAAGATAACATCGTGGCTGATTCACTCTCTTAGATGTGGGCATGTAGCATATTCTCCATTTCAGAGCTACATAGTGATTGAATTGATGACCTTCAAGAACCTTATTTGTTGGATGAGAACTTCAACCACATATTTAAAAAATTACAACATGGGATAATAGTGACTGAAAACTTTGGATATTAGCTCCAACATGGCCTTATTTGGTCCTACGGCAAGATTGGCATGTCCCACACTTCTCCTTTTACACAGAAGCTCATGGAAGAGATGCATTCTTGCTCTACTGCTAGTCACATGGGTGTTTTCAGAACATATGACAGGATTGTCAAGAGCTTTCACTAGAAAGGCTTATGGAGGGATGTCAAGGATTTTGTGACCAAATGTATTCATGCCAATAGAATAAGGACAACATGCTTTGGCCTGTTGGCCTCTTGCAGCACCCCCTACCTATTCCTCAAGGGAATTTGACACATATCACCATGGACTTCATCACGGGCCTCTCTGTTGTTACAAAGAAAGGATGGAACTATATATATATGGTAGTTGATTGTCTCACCAAAGCTTCCCACTTTATCCCTTATTTTAAGACACAATACACTACCTCTAAGGTGGCCACTTAGTTTATAAAGTATGTATTCAAATTGCATGGATTACCACAAATCATAGTGCATGATCAGGATGCCAAGTTTATGAGCAACTTTTGGCAGATAGTTTTTAGGTTTATGGGCAGCAAGCTTGCTCCATCCATTGCATACCACCCCTAAACATATGGCCAGACTAAAATGATAAATAAATGGTTTGACATGTACCTAGAGTAAATTTTCCATGATATACAACACAATTGGCATATGTGGAACCACTTAGCTAAATTTGCATATAACAACTCCACCCACTCTAGTATTGGTGTTTTCCCTTTTGAGACATTATATGGGTATAAGGTTCTCCTTACTATAGTCTTATTCAATAATAAGATCAACCCTAAGAGAAAAGTGAAGTTGGATCGTATGCGTGCCCTACTTCAAAAACGCAAGGTGAATCTTCAAAAGTCACAAACTCACATGAAACTCTAGATTGATGAGAAAAGAAGGCATTTGGAATTCCAAGAGGGGGAGCAAGTCTTCTTGGAAGTGCCTAAGTTCTCTTATTCCATTCTCAAAGAAGACAGTGGCAACAATAAGCTTGCCCATCATTTCTATGGCCCCTAAGGGATCCTCAAGAGAGTTGCTGACTTGGCCTACCGATTAGAGCTTCCCCCTACCACCAAGATTCACAATGTGTTTTATGTCAGCTAGTTGAAATCACTCATTGTCACCTCAATGGACTAAAGAACTTCTCTCCATAGACAAAGAAGCTATCATTCATTACATCCTTGAGGCTATCATTAGGTAATGAGATAAACACTTAAGATCGCGATTCATCAAGCAATACCTCATCAAATGGCAAGGCCTACCCTTGGAAAAAGCCTCGTGGCACCTAGCCACTATTGTCATTGACTATCCTTACCTCCAAGATGCCCAAGGAGATAAAGACTAGTAAGATATGTCCCCTTTTAACCATATTCAAAGTAGATTTTTGCAGTTGATTTAAAGCACAAAAGTGGCCCAGAAGATGTAAAAGAGAAAATTTTCATGGAAAATGAAACAATTATGGATCAAGGAGTTGGAGTTTTCTTAGGTGCATTTTGACTTTTGGAATCCAACACAAGTGTCTGTTTGCTAATCAAAGTTCATTTGACCCTCCATCTAATGGCCACAAGGTTTGACAACCATTCTCTTCCTTCTCCTAGAGATTGGCTACATGATATTTTCACACTTCAACACTCCAATTCTTACAAGGAATGATGTAGTATTCAGCAAAGTTAAAAATTGGTCTTTCTCTATCCTCTTTCTTTCTCATAATAAATGTGGTTCATATGGGCTAAGAGAATGAGGGGGAATGGGTACCACTTCATGACAGAATGTGAGAGGTATATCAAAAAAGCACCAAGGAAGTGTCAACAACTTTAAATGAGTGTCAGGGGCTTTCCATTTTCGAATTACGGTGAATGCATATGCAACTTTGTATCTGAGTTAGCTTCCTCTCGGTTTTATGATGCATATTGGTTTTATATGGTTAAAATTGGTTTCTAGTAAATGGCTTATTCTGTCAAAAATATCAACATGGACAGTAAGTTTTAATCTTTCATATACTTTACACAAAACATGTAAAACACGTAAAAGTGTGGTTTTATGCTAAATCATCAATTTATAAGTTCTAAAGTGAAAAATGGTGTTTCCATGGAGACAAATGGGGAGTAATAATGAATCTCAAAATTCTTAAATGTTTCACATAAAAAATATAGAGAAAATAAAATTTTACTTATAAATAATTGTAAAAAATAGGAAAAAATAAGTTACATTAAAAAAAAAGATATCGTGCATGAAAAATTAGGGCTATATTTGTGTAAGTATAATCAAGATAACACATATGGATTCGCTTGAGATCACCTCCATTTTTATATTTTAGTGTGTATTTATTGCTTACATTATGAATAAATATACATGGAAACACCACTTTACCTATCCATTGCAAGCAAAACCCTAAATGGCAGGGAGAGAGGGGGTTTTATGTGTTGAATATGGTTCAAAATTAGATTTATTTATTGCACCTTTCATATAGATTTCAATTTTATTTTGAGTATTAAGAGGTATAGTGGCTCAGTAGTCTAATGTTGCCTTATCATTGCAACAAAGTCGTTCGTGAAAGAAAAGCAAGAAAAGAATGTTTGAGAACATGCACAATGTTGATTTCATTTAAGTAAAATATTTTTGCATTCAAAGTAGTTCACTTTACATTGCATTGCATCGACATGGTATAAAGAGAACTATCTCCTGGATGCATAACACTTAGTTTCAAACTATTGACCCACGATGAATGTGAGGTTCCCTATGCTATAGGTTTAGTATAATCATTTCATTGGGGAGTAATTTGGTGAGGAATATACTATCTCCTAGAATGAATACTTTGAAAAATGGACTTTGTGCGTATATGTTATATATTGAGATGGTGCATTTTGGGGCCAATCCCTAGGATGTAGGAGAGTCATAGTGGGGCCACAATGATAATCTCAGGAACCATATGTTTGGGTACTCCCTCTACTTGGAGTTGGGAAGGGTATCATGTTGGACTATAATCTAGAGATTGTATTTACAAATATGTTCTTTTTATAAATTAGTTTATAGTATGTATATGCTCCTGGCTTTGAGGTCATGAGATTATTGGGGTGAGCATAGGACACCTGGCTAGAGCCCTACAGCCAGTGTCGAGCCCATTTTTTGTCTCGAGAGGTGATGCATTGCCAAGAGCTACCAATAAGTGGTTCCTAAATCTTGGTTAATTAGGGACTAGTAAGTTAGCTTCTACTAAAGAGTATTGAGATAGATTTGCTAATTTTTTATAAACACCATTAAGTCGAGATCCAAAAAAGAGAGAGAGAAAAAAGGAATAGAGGGTAGGCTAAAATCCTTAGGAGATATTCCCCTCAATGTAATAGCCCGATACCCCTACAAGGGAGAGGTCTTAGTGACCTTAGTGCCACAAACAGTCCATTCGGAGGAAGTTATAGTACTCCTCTTCTCCTAGTAGGTCAACCCACTTCAAGTGGAGGTGCAGTCACACCCTTACAAACTCCTATAGCAAATTCGGTTGTTGTTATGGTGTAACCTATTGCAATTCATGGAGGAAAATAGGATTTGCCAGTTTTAGGTTTCCCTATACTAATTTTTAATGGATTCGCAAAGGAGGATGTGGAACTTCACATCAATGAGCTCCAAAAAATCATATTTAATTATCATATTCAAGACAAGGGACATCTAATGATAACCTTTAACATGACCCTAAAAGGGAGGATTATAATGTGGTATCATGGCTTAGAAGCCAGCACCATGACCACAATCAATTTATTTATATATCCTTTCAAAGGGAAATTTTCCCTGAGAGAGGTGGACAATATTGGCTATGTGTGCTAAATGTGACACATCAAGATCCCTATAAAAATATCCGAGCATATGCCAAGAAGATGAAAGAGTTTTTTCATAAATTGCAAGCCTCTATCCCTAAGCCACACTTGTTGCCCAACTACAATATTTCTTGCATGGAAATTTGGACCTCAATATCCAAGTTCAATTAAGTAGTATCCCTATAGTAGATATAGATTTCACTATAAATCAAGCAGAGAAAGTAGAGTCCTGCTTACAACTGGCCTACACATTCAGGGTAAATCTAAATTTGAGCATTAGTCTTGGAAATAAATTGGGATTGGTTAGTGGAGATCAAGGTGTGACAAGTACCCCGATGACCAACCTAATGGTAGAAGAAGCATGATGCAAAATTTATCTTTGTTGCCAACTCCTCCAAATATTGTCAAGCTAACAACTAGCCAAATAGCTCTTTTTGTAAACCAAGGTTTAGTAGAGTAGTACCCTCTTTGCAAATCATGCAATGTAGTGGGAGGGAGTAGCTCCTAAAGCCACTGGTTATAAGTCCTTTGCATCAAACATTGTAGAGCAAGTAAATGATATAATGAAACATTATACGGATATGATCAATGAGTAATACCGCCAAATCACTATAAATATTAACTTTTTAAAGCACTAACAAAGTCTCATGGGTATTAGAAAGCTTGATGAGTGGTGTGGTGGGCAGTATTTTCCTTGTAATTGTCCTAATGTCAAATGTGATATATGCAAGAAGTCTAGTCAAGTCTAGTCACTTCACCACTACATGTTGGAGTAGGGTTAGTTCTCTCCAACAAGCTAGTCAGCAACCTAGGCTTGTAAGCCATCATGTGAATGATGAGAATACTAAGGGGGAGGGTCCTAAGCAAATTTTGCAAAGGGGTGAAGAAACACTTGAGGAAATGCTCAGTGGGGTATGTTTGGTTGAAAATCTGCCAATCAGTGAGAGTTTATCTCCTAACAATGTTAGGGTAGTAACTAGGGGTCAGAAACTCAAAGATGATTAGAAAGATGACCCTAGTACAAACAAAGTAATCCTAAATCTAACAAGGATGATAAGAAGGTGTTGGATGCCTAGGCAGATCCTCTTAAAGTGACGGTATTTTAGAGGAGCATGTGATCAAAAGAAAACATAAATCAAAAGAAAAAGAGGATACTAAGATTATCAAGAAGCCAAAAGAGTGGCTGGTGTGGAAAGAGAAGACATTAGTTTCAAACTTTCATGAGTTTGACCTAGCAAACATGGTATGTGAAGTCAAACAAGATGTGAATATACTACAATTAATCCAATTGTCATTGAACATTCATAAGGAGTTTAAGAATATCCCATAAATGGGTTATGTCATAGAACCTTTTGGTGTCCATTGAGTGGGTAGTAAATGATAGGATTGTGTGGAAACACATTTCCCTAGGTTGCAGGCATTGGAGAGCCTAGGTCTAGCAATCCAAAAGGATTTCACAAAGGTTTTAAAAATGGCTAATGATAGCCTAAGGAAATCAGAAGGAATGGTAGCACAAGTACATGTGACTGTTTCTAATATTGAGTGCATCCTTGAATTCTATGTTATCTAATTCGCTAGGAGCCCAAACAATCAATTGTTACTTGGATATTCATGGATATTACATTCTAATTGTTTGTTGGATATCCCAATACGTCAAGTGATTTTTGGGTATGAGTTAAAGAGGATAATTCTAATGCATACCATGAGCACCCATTGGATGAAAGGGCATTACCTACCACTACAGAATGGGAAGCACTTGAGAAAACCTCAGCTATTGGAACCTCAAGTTTCAGTGATTTTGAAGAGGATTCTATTACTAAGGAGGTTTACCATGTTTAAGTGACCCAATAAAGGTAAAGGATAGGATTTGTGATGTTGATGTGATAGAGTTGGATCTTGGGACTCCCAATGATTCTTGCCCCATTAAACTCGACAATATGCTATGTATTGATTAGCGTGCAGATTATGTGGCACTCCTATATGAGTTTAGGTTTATGTTTATATAAAGTTATGATGAATTAAAGGGGATTTTTACCTCTATTTCCGTGCATATGATCCCATTGAAAGAAGGTAGTAAACCAGTGAGGTAGAAGGTTAGACATATGCCTTTTGAGCTGAGAGAACCTCTTTTTGAGAATTTGATGTGTTTAAGAAGGCTTGTCTAATCTATCCCGTTGTTGAACATATAGAATGGTGATCATTGGTAGTAATAAGAAAATAAAAGAACAATCAAATCTGCATCTGTGTCGATTTTAAGGAGTTGAGTAAGTAGATGGTGAAGGACTATTATCCTGTGCCCTTTATTGATTAAATTTTAGATCAACTAGTAAAGCAAGAGATATACTCTTTCTTGGATTGATTTGTGGGTTATAATGAGATGGCCATAGCTAAAGAAAATAAGCTAAATACTACATTCATTACAATTTTTGGTACTTTTACATATCATGTGATGGTTTTCGGCCTATGTAATGCTCCTAGGTCTTGGCAAAGAATGATTGATAAGATATTTATTGATATATCTTCTGAAGAGCTAAAGGTTCTCATAGATGATTTGGGGACAACTACCATGGTTGATCATGGATAGTTGATTGTTCTATGCATATTCTTTGAGCGATGTCATGAGTATTTCATAGCGTTGAATCCTTGGAAGTGTATAATTGGGGTGCCTTATGGTTTGCTACTGGGTCATGTTGTTAGTGTAGCTGGTATTGCCATTGACCCTAAAAAGATAGTTGTTAATGTGGCCCCAAGTCCACCCACTTGCCTTAAGGAACTTCACATTTTTGTTTCATCCATGGGGTACTATCGTTGATACATCAATGCATTGACTAAAAATTCATTACCCTTTTGACGAATCTTTTATCTCAGCCATATTTTTGAATGGACAAAAGCATGCAAAAGGGCATTTGAAGATGTTAAAATGGAATTATCCAAAGCGCCAATTTTAAAAGCTCCAAAAAGGAATGAGGATTTTTATATATTCACAGCTGTGACAAGGCATAGTATTAGTTGTTCCCTATCCCAAATTTGGGAGGCATAGCTTTATCATCCCATTGCATCCACAAGCCAAAAGATGGGAATTTTAGAACTTCATTATGGCTATTTAGAGAAGATTTTCTTAGCTATGATGTTCACCACCAAGAAGTTCAGGCACTATATTCTTTATGAGAAGGTGGTGTTATTCTCCTAGGTAGAGGGATTGTGCTTATCAAGCTTCAACCCCTTGATCACCTAGTCAGCTGGTTGATCTCTTTGCACAAGTTTGACTATGAGATTAGGAGCAAGCCACAAAAGCTGTAAGGTATCGTAGAGTGTCTAATAGATTTTGGTGAGCCTAATAAAGAGTGGATTGATATTAACACCATATTGGAGAATATGGGAAATTTCCATAAGTTTGGGACACGTGGTCAAATCTTTGGATTTGTCATAGCTTGAACACTATAACTCCAAATCGAGCGCTCTATAGATCAATAGATTCCATTTTTCAAGCGCTTTCCAATGATAGGTCACATCATATGGTTTTGAGAAACTTATGGGCATGTTATCTGGGTGTCACCCTTTTAGTATTCAAAAAATGGGAATTTGTAGATTCCCAAACTCACTAATGTTGTGCTTATTAGTGATTGCAATGATTTATGAAAAATTGATACAACCTCTATTTTGTCATGGTATACATCTATCATGCATTATCTATGAATAGAAAACCTAGTAGAAACTATTTCTAAATCCAAGAAGAGGAAGATTAAGGAGCAAGCACTTTCCTTTTCAATATATAATGGGTGTCTTATATAGGAAAGGTGCGGATGAGATTTATCATCATTGTGTGGTGCCTAATAAGATCCCCTTTATTCTAGAGAAATGTCATGATTCAACATGTGGAGGCCATTTTGTTGGATGGATCACCGCCCAAAAAGCTTTATGTGCTAGCTATTAGTGGCCAATATGTTTTTTCATATGTTAAGAATTGTGATGTTTATCGTAGGGATAGGATACTAGGAAAAATCATAAGGGGTTGCTTAATCCTATTCTTGTGACTTTTCCCTTTGAGAAATGGGATATATCGATTTTGTTGAACCTATGCATCTTTTGTCTACTATGCAGAAGTGTTTTATCATTGTGCAACACAACATTTTACAAAATGGTCTCAATCTTGAGCTATGAAAAAGGACAATGCCAATAGTCTTGAAGGAAACAACTAGTTTTATTATGGAACAAATTGTCTGTTGTTTTGGTCCACCTAAAGAACTAGTGTTTGATTGTAGAATATAGTTTCTAAATAAGATCATAGAAGCCTTGATTGAATCTCTAAAAATTAAACATAATAAAACCACCCCATATAATCTCTAAGTGCATGGACAAGTAGAGAGTACCAACGAGTAGCTTATAGGGATTTTATCCAATATTGTATTTCAGGTTAAGTGCCACTAGGATGAGAAACTTCATGTGACTATCTAGGCTTATAATACTATGTTCAAGAGAGTAACAAGCCATATCCCATTTAAGTTGGTATATGGAAAAGAGTGTCTTTCCCTTGGAAATTGAGTTATCTACTCTGAGGTTTGCGTTGAACCATTCTTTGGGTGAAGCTGAAGCATTGCAAGAAAGTTTGATCTCCTTAGCACATCTTGATAAGATCCAATCTTAAGTTTATTACTTCAGGTCCCCTGTGTACCTAGTGGACTTTTGGCAACTTTTGGCATTTTTCTTGAGTTCTGACCATATTTTTGCACCTGAATCAATGTGATTTATCCTGCAGACTGTCAATTACTTCCAGTTGACCAAGTTGTAGATTTCCATAGACTTATTTTTCATTAATATACGTGGTATAACTGAAAATTATATGCTAAATACAAAAGAACTTATGTAACTAAGTTGGTTATTGGATAACAATGTCTGAATTCTGTGTGCAAATTCCTCATATAACTTCCAGTGAAGTTCTTCTGTGTTCATAAGAATCCCATGATTTATGTTATAAACAGTAAACTCTTTGACATTCACCCCCTCCTAACCTGCACATCCTCTAGCATGTGCCATTTCATAAGATTACAGGTCAAGGAGGGTCTTCTTCTGGTATATCTTCATCTTCCTTCTCTAAGTCTTCTTCTTCTTGCATGTCTTCAAGTAGAGGGCCCATATCTAAGTCATCAAGTTCATAAGTTGAAGATTCTCTTCATTTGAAGAGCTTGATTCGTTTCTAGGCTATTGGTATCTTAATCATGGTCCCATCCATTTCAGCCAAAGAGTAAGTAGCATTATTATGTACTACTTTTACAACATATGGTCCAAACCATCACTTGACTAACTTCCTATGAGCACTATATTGATTGTCCAGGCTGCTATCATAGACAAGTACCCAATCATTCTCTTGAATAGCTCTTGGACAGAGTCGATGATGCTTGTTAAACCTCTTCTTATTCTTTAATCTTGCTGTTTTCAGCCTTTCAATGGCTATTTTGACATCTTTTGGCCTTCTTTCGAGTTGCCTTATGCGCAGAGACAGCAACTCTTCTCTATTCATGCCTTCATCCCAAGGTAAGATACTCCATGTGACAATGGATTCCTCAATAGGCATAACAGGTGGCTGTCCATATATAAGTTCAGCTGGCATATATCCTCTCACTGCATATGGGTAGTTCTATCAGCCCACAATGCAAATGGTAGCATTTTAGGCCATTTCCTCATCTTTACTTTGCATGATTTTGCTAAAGCTTTAAGAATTGGTTGATGACCTCTTTCACTCTTATCTTACCATTTCCTTTAGGGTTGTAGGGTGAAGTAAGAGATAGCTTAATTCCCAATTGAGCAAAGAAATGGCGAGCCTCATCAGCATCCAATTCTCCTCTATCAGCAGTTACTTTAGCAACACATCCATACCTGCAAAATACTTCTTCAAGTAAAAATCTACAAATAGCATGAGTAGACTTTGTTGTCAAGGCTTTTCCTTCCACTTGATTTGTGAGATCTTCTCTAGCAAGTACTAGATATCTCATGTTCCAAATTCCTGTAGGCATGGTTACTAAGTCAATAACCCATCTATAGTGAATGGAAAAAGGATAGGTAGGCTGAAGCCCATCTCTATGCTTTACCATAGAGTACATTTGACAAACATGACAAGACTCAACAAAATGCTCAATGTCTTTATACATGTTTTGCCACCATTTTTTTTTTTTGACAAAAGTGCCCCATATGCCTCTATGACCGGCCAATAGGCTTTCATGAAATTCTTGCATGACCTGTCTTTGAGTCTTTTTGTCTCCTAAGACACAAACAGGTGCCCTTCCTTTCTTTTTCGCATGCCTGCAAAGGTAACCATCTTTAAGAAAAAAACCATAAGCTTTTCTCTTAATTCTCTTGAACTCTTCATTAGTCCAATCTTCCTTCTTTATCATAGTGCTAAACAATTGGCCAATTTTTAGCCAATCATCTGCATAATATTCTTCTTTAAAATGTGAACAAACCATAACAAAACATTGAACATGCTGTTTGCTAGCTGTCCATTGTTCTTCTTTGGTTGTTTCATCCTTCCTTGTAAAATTTGGTTTAGCAGCTGAACCTGTTGTACTTGCTGTAATTTTTGTTGTACCTGCATTTTTGACTGTTGAATCAAGATTAGATTCAGCTATACTTGATGTTTTCAGATTTGTACCTGCATTTACAGCATCATTTATAAACTCAGATTCTTTTTCATCCATAATTTCTTCTTTATGCCTATATCTGGCACGCGAAAGCATGTCAACAACTGGATTATCTCTACCTCCAATATGTTTCAAATCAGGATTTAAGGATTTAATATAGGCTATCCATCTTATCATGGCTATGTCGCGAGTAGAACAGTTGGAAGCATACACATTCAGACAAGGCCTAAGGGATTCTTCATTGTAGTCAAATCTTTTCTTTCAAGGGAAAGCTAGAATTGATCATATCTAGAATAAAGATCACCAAGAGAATAGATAGCATGACTTGCAAAATCCTCAGTAAACTCATCCACAATAGGTCTTGCACCAAGACATAAGTTCTATTAATCACTTACATTATCGATAACCCAGCCTTCTTCCCAACAAGTTTAAAAGCATTGGTATTTCCTTTGACTTAGGGTTTCCTAATCCCTAGAGCTCTCCACTTGCCTTTGAAGCTTGGAATTATAGTTTGTAGTTAGCCCAATCCCTGAGTTGGGTTGATGAAGGTAGTAGTTCCGAGACCGACCCCAAGGCATCTTAGTTTTAGCCCTTATGATTGTTTTTTGCGCTAACTATGCATACCATCAAGATTCCAATCTAGCAGACATAAGCTATTAGCTCATTTTGTTAGCAAGAGCTTGGGCAAAGCTTAGAGTTTTTGGGATGAATTTCCCCTAGGCTAGATCACTTACCATGCCATCCCTCAAGTGTGCAAGCTACAACAAATACCTTAAAGGTGATGAAAATGCCCCTACTATTATGAGGACAGGCACTTGACAATGCTTGAAGCCTTATATGTTGTTTATGAATTTATTCCATAGCATCTAAATGCATTTAACTTCTCTTGAAACATTAAGCATTTAGAAAACTCAATCCTTTGAATAGTCGAGAGGAAGTTTACATTTTCAAAAAACTATTCTCACGTGGTAAAGTTTGGAATCTAATGTATCGCATGCAGGAAATTAAGCAAGCATCTATCAAATTGGGAATACATTACTTATGACTGGTAGAGGTAATCATACAAGTGGTAATGAAAGCGGGGTGAGGGCATGCCGTGAACTTGTCCAAAAAGTGGGAAATGGAAGGTCAGAGGTCTTGTGCTACAAAAGTCAAAGTGTGGCAGAATTGACATTTTAGATCAAAGTGAAGTCATACATGCCATGAATTCTGTGGCCAAAATCCACACCATGGTGCCACAGGTAAGCCATGTAGGTGATTGATAGGAAATAGTTCCTTGATTTACAACATTTGGAAATTAATCATGTTGTGTGGTCTCACATTAAACTTTCTCCACGTGAAGTCAGCCAACTCTTTGTGTTTTCTTTTGGGCTTGTTGATTCTTTTTGCAACAACATGATATTCTTCTTCTTGGACTTTTACTACTATTGATGGAGGTGGGAGAGGGCTCTGTTCACCAAGTTGGGCCTCTTTGTTAGCACTTTGCTTAAAATTGAGCCGTTCATCCCTTGGTGGTTCTACTTGAGCTGCTATGTGGCTAACTATTCTCGTTGCTCTTGTTATTCAATTTTGAGCTACTTTAACTCCTCTATCAAGAGCCCTACTTGGAGCAAAAGTTGCCTTTCTTGCGCTAGCACATTTGGGCTAGTGCTAGTCCTTGGGGTGTGCTCTTGGGGCCCATATTTTATGGCTCTCCTTGAAATCTCTAGCTTCCTCTTTAGCCCTTCCATAGGGTTGTCATCCCCAGCCTGAGTTACATGAAGTACAATATCAAGGAAGGTGCATTGCTTGACCTCTAGCCTTGCCTTCACTACTTCACCCCTTACTTCCACCATGATTCTCCTACTTTCTGCTAGGGCAAGGAGTTTGGCTAAGTCCTGGCTAAGTCCCTATCTCTTCCAAGGTTCCTCTCTTCATAGGCCTTGGCGTTCTACTCTATCTTGCCTGGACTCAACTCTGCTATAGATCTTGTGACAGTGTTGTCACCACCTCTTCTTGTTCTTTCCATATTGTCAACATCTTCTTCTTGTCACATTTGTGGCAAATCAACTCTTCTTTTAGTTGTTCTTATGATGGACCTAAAAACGGGCCGGCACTGGCTCATGCACTAGCCGGACCTCGTCACTATGCACAAGACAACCCCTCGGCCTCGCGGCCAGGAGCGTCTATCAAAATCTCTGCCTTCCTAAACATTGCGTTTGTAATACGTTGTAGTCCAACTGATCCTAACCCAATATTGCTCCTCAGAGGGAGTCCCTTTCACATAGCCAAAAAGCTCGAATCACATACACATGGGGTTCCTCCTACGGCTGAATGCCGTCAACCCTCTGCGACTCTCCTACACCTTGGGGATTGGCCCCTCGATGCATCGCTCAACATTTAGACACTTCGCACAAACGTCACTCAAGGTACCAAATAAACGTATCCAGGAATGTACCATTTTCCTTACTTGACTTCCCCTTTATGATCCCACGACTAGCCTACAGCATAGAAACCTCACGCTCTCAACGGTGGGTCAAAGGCCTACTGAAAACAATTGCTATACATGTCCAGGAGCTAACTCTGATACTTTTAATTTTCTCTAAATGATCATGCAAAGAGGTGGATGCCTAGTGCTCAAACATTTTAAAAACCAGCAGCGTGCAAGTGCAAAACATCTCTTTCATGCTTTTCTTTCTAACCGCTTTGTGCTTCGCTGCAACACCTAGCACCGAAGTGATCTTCGTGCTACTAGGTTTTAATTTTTATCATTATTATTCCGTCCTAGATGCGATGCATATAAAATCAGCAAATTATTCCTCATGCTCAGCGGCATTTAACCATTTTTTCCACAACTCCACCCTTCCCCGTTGATAGTGCATCATTGCATTCATTTCTTTCAGGGTTTCCTTGTCATTTTATGTGGAGAAAGGAAGGAAACACGCACTAAAACATATAAACAAGGCTGAACTGAAGCATAACTTCATGCCCCAGCCTTGCTATACATCAACAAACATAAATCCTATTTTTCTATATTTTTCGTAGCCCCAAATGTATTTTTCCCCTATTTTTCATGGTTTTTTAATCATTTTCCCGCCATTTTCTTGTATTTTTTAAATTGCTGAAAATGAAAACCAGTTTGTGGGCTGTGGCCCTTAGTTCATTTGCAACAAAATTGAAAGATTAGTTGATGTGTATCGACGGTTTTCCCCATTTATATGCCCAAAACCCTTGTTTTTCCCCATTTTTCATGCGTTTTCGGGTTTCTTGACATTATTTCGAGCCATGAAATGCATGTTTTTTCATAATTTCTGGTTATAAACAGTAAGAACTCAGAAGAATCAGCAACATAATCAAATCTTAGTCCATATGAACGGCATTCCATCAATCAAAAGCATAAAACACTAAATTTTCTTTGTAATTTTTTAGTTTACCGCTTAAACGCGTGTTTCGGGTTTTTTTTCCATGGCTGTAGATCAGGAAATCCAGCAGCCTTCAATGCTTCTGACGGTCACACACCATTGTCTTCAGCCCGTGGAACGATCCGATCCGTGTCGGACAAGCCTTCATCGTCCTTTCTTCATTGCTCCTTCCCACACATGAACTTGCCTTTAGAAGAGAGAGAGGGAGGAGAGAGAATGACTAGAATCAGAAATTTCAAACCAGGCCACCATTGTGCGAGCGAAGGGCGGCGATATGATCAGCATACGGAGTGTAGGCAAGGGCCAATGTCAAATAGGGGGGTTGTTTGCAGGCAGGGAGAAGCACCACCAAGATGGGAGCGTAAAATTCGGCGCCATCTCTGATCACGTCTTCTTCATCTTCTTCACGATTTTTTCATCCACATTTCATGTGGCATAAAATTTGGGCCCCAAAGGTCATGCCCACTTTGGCCAAAAATAAGTCCACCTTTTCAAATCTTGACCGGTTTGTGGCCTTTCCCCCGTCCAGACTCGGAATCGAGCTCTGAAAAATCCTGGGCGTCCGGCTTAGCATCCCGCATTGGCCAGTAGCTCGTGTCAACCCGCACGACTGTCTGAAAAATTATGAAAAATGAACAAGTGTCGCTCGGGCGCCTTTAAAGCACTTTGGCGCTTAAAATCGTCCTAGATCGAGCCGCCGCCTTTGACGGTGAATATTTTTCCCTTGATATTTATAATTTTTAGCTATTTTTAAGCACTTCCCGTCACCTAAATTCCGCTCTCATTGGCGACCACGGGATAGGGCGACTCAGCCCGTCGAATCCACGAACATATCTGCACATAAACAACCAAAGAAGCATCAAATTGATACAAAACAATTATATAATAAAACTCAGCACAATGCTCCCCCTACCCCTAGACAGAACCAAGGCATGACATCCACAAGGAGGAGGCCTAGCATCATCTAATAGAAGATCCGAAGTGAGTCACTAACCAGCTGCTCCAACACAGCCAAACTAAAAAGAACTGCCAAAGAGGTTGCCCTAAGTGGTAGTCTGAACTACTTACCAACTAAAGACAACACCACTAGGAACTCCTACAAGGCGAGGACTCCTATAGCCCGATCAGGAAGTATTTTCTTTCAGTACATGTCTTCTTTTAGGGTTTTTATTGGATGAACATACTTGGGCATGTAAAAAGGAGGGAGCTGAGCGTAGTGACCCAAGGAGAACAGGGCATCGGTCTCAGGACCTGTCTCGGCACCCAAGAACCTACCAAGCCCTCGCAAGGCGACACTTAATCCTTTTCTAACGCTCACTTTTATTTTCGCTCCAACCTTCCTGGTTTTGTCATTATTTTTCCAGCAAGAAGCCACCCCGAGGAAGACAAGGTATCGGCCCCGGGTCTGACTCGTCCCCAGGAACCTACCAGGCCTTCGCAAGGCAATGAGCAACTGCTTATATATTTTCATTTCTTTTCTTTTCATTGATAGGGGTTAGAACCCCTTTTTACACACCTTCGCATTTATATTCATCTTTTAGGATATTCAGGATTTCTTGACATCATTATTATTATCTTCTAGCAGGCTTCTCTAACTGCCTCACTACTAACAAGAACTCCTAGAATGGCTGCCTAGCAGGTTAGCAGGACAGGGCCACTAGGACTTCCTTCTAAAACAGGTCTTTCAATGTCTAACAATGTCTTTACAGGAGGCAATGACTACTCCGACCTCCCTCAAACATACTTAGCCTAAACCTGGGACTGCATGCCTTGGTTGCCGGTCCCCCAAAAAAATAGATCCCCTCGACAAGTACAAATACACATATAACAGGAAAGAAAGGTACTCGTAAAGGAGAAATATCACCTGGAGTGGCCACAAGAAGCTTCCATCGCAGCAAAGGCTCCTCCAGGCTCCACAAAATTCCACAACCCGCGAAACCTGTCCAGCACCACACTAAACAAAAACCCAATTAAATGCACCCGCACTAGACAGGGAAATGGCCCTCTTGGCCTAATGAATTCAGACATGACTTTGCTACAAAACTGAATCGGCCCTCTTGGCCTAATGAAATCAAACAATACTATGCAGAACATCCACCTGGAAACAACCATGATAGACATCAAAGCATACTATTCCCAAGGGAACAAAGGCGCATAGCCCTAAACTAGGTGCATTAAATTATGACCTATCCCTCCTGCGTATATCGCAAGAGGTGTTCGCATCACATGGCGTCGAATCAGTCTGTGGGTCCCCGATAATAAAGGTAGATGAGTCTCGCTTACCCTCTGCATCACCCAAATCAACCATCGTCTGCCAAAGAGGGCATGTTCAGAAAGCATACCCCACAAACGACCAGGTCCTGTCTCACCATCAATAGATATATCGGGACAAGGGCCACAATTAAAGAAGAGGTCCTCTTCATACACAAGATTAGCCAATGAATCGGCAAACTGATTCCAATTCCATGGAATCAGCTGAAAAGACACTCTATCGAATTCGTCTAGCAGGGCTATAGCAGTGTGATGGTACATACAAAAGATCGGGTTCCGCACCATGTACGTCCCATTGAGTTGATTTAAAACCAACTGAGAGTCCCCTTTCACCAACAACTGGTGGATACCACCCTTTTTTGCAATATTCAAACCCATGATCAGGGCTTTGTATTCGGCCATATTATTAGTAAAATTCGCCCCGAGATAAGCAGCTAACTTCATGACAATGCGTCGTCGGGGGTCGCGGATGACAACTCCTACACTTCCTTTTTTGCATGCACCCCTGGACGCCCCATCAAAGTACAAGGTGTACGTCCATAAAGGGTTTACATATCCTGCCATCCTGAACTCTACTCGTAATTATGGTAATTGAAATTCAGCATATTCAACGAGTGGACTGTAGGCTCCATCCCTCCATCATCATTGAATTCGACAGGGATGCTCGTCAAAATTTGTAGGCAGTGATGGCAGAAGACCTTGATTTCCCAAATAAATATCCCGCCTTCTTGCTTAATCACCTGGTATCCTTTGCTCCACCAAATGAGCTTTCCCTGATGATATCTCTGTTCCAAATATGGGTGTTCTAAATAAGGGATCAGACGACCCATCAACCTCTATCACGATTTCCTTGCAGATGTTTGATCAATCTTGCCTAGACCTGCAAGGCAAGGCAGTCATAGCATTAGTACAATCAGAAGTAATAAGGTTTAATCTTATTAAGATTAACCTTATTTTTAAATTCTATCCCCTCAAGGTCAGCTAACAAAACTGTGGATTTATTCTTTCCTATTCTAACGATCTTATAGGGCCCATCCCATTTGGGTTCTAGCTTGCCTGGGAATAATTCTCGTCGTGCGTCATAATACAGAACAAGCTGTCCTTTCTTGAAGGTGTATTTCTTGGCTTTGAGGTCGTGTAGCTTCTTCATTCGGCGCTTCGCCACTTCTTGGTGCAATAAGCTCTGCAACTTAAGCTCATCTAAATGTGCCAGTGTCGTCAAGCGCTCAAAAAGAGCGCCTTCATCGCTCAAAGAATGATTGATGGCAAACCGAATAGTCGGCAGCTCAATCTCTAAAGGCAAGACACACTCCTCCCCATATACTAACTTGAACGGGGTATGGCCAGTGGCTCGTTTGAAAGTCGTATTATAGGCCCACACTGCCACGTATAACTTTTTATCCCAATCCCGTTTCTTTTCCGACATAGTTTTGGACAGGATGCCCACAAGCTGCTTGTTGGTACTTTCGACCTGCCCATTGGCTTGCGGATTATATGGGGTTGTCTTGTTATGCTTGATGTTCCACAACTCTGTCAAACCTTTGATCACCTTATTTAGGAAATGGGTTCCGCGGTCCGACACTAATTCTTTCGGCGGACCAAACCGGCATATTATCTACTCTAAAAGGAAACTAGCGGTTTCTTTAGCATCATCTTTCCTTGTTGCACGTGCTTCTGACCACTTTGTGAAGTAGTCAGTTGCTACAATGATGTACCGATTTTGCGTAGTCGATGACGGAGTAATAGGACCCACAAAGTCTATTCCCCACTTTTCAAATGGAAGTATCGCCATAATAGGGGTGAGTGGTCGTTTCCTATTCTCTCGACTATCATGTCGTTGGCAAATATCGCATCGCTTAACATACGCAAACGCATCCTGGAAGATGGCAGGCCACCAATAACCTGCTCTTAAAGCCTTTTGTGCTGTAAGCCGTCCAGCAAAATGGCCACCACAAGCAGAATCATGGCACTCTTCCAAAATGAATGGCACCTCGTCCGGCGTCACACATCGGCGATAGATATCATCAACCCCTTGCCGATATAATGTACCTGCGATCAAGGCAAACTTTAACGCTTGCTGCTTAATTTTCCTTTTCTCAGCCTTAGATAGTTCGGATCCCGCCTCTCCCGTTGATAAATAATGCGTTATTGCAGCATACCAGGAGGGAATAGATGCCGTATCTATTTTAAATATCATCTCCATGTCACTACCTTCAGCCACAGATTCTTTCGGCTCCCCAAAGTCCACTAGACATTCCACGATGCCTTGCAACCTTGGTGGCTTACTCTTGATTTCATAATCAAATTCCTGCAAAGTGATCAACCACTTCGCTAAATGATCAGGCGGCTGTAACTTGTTCATCAATAGTCGAAGTCCCTCCGCCTTCGTATAAAGCACGACTTTCTCATAGAGAATGTAATGCCTGAACTTCTTGGTCCCAAAGACCATCGCTAGACACAGCTTCTCCATGTAGGTGTAATTGATTTCGGATACCCCCAGCTTCCGACTAGCAAAAGCAATCGGGTGGTACCACTTCTCTTCCCAAAATTGGGCTAAACAGCAGCTGATACTATACATGGTGGCTGCTGAAAATATATAGAACACCTCACCTCTTTTAGGTGCTTTTAAAACGGGCGCTCTTGCTAGCTCTTGTTTCACATCCTCGAATGCTACCTTACAAGGGTCACCCCATACAAACGAACAGCTAAAGGACAATAAATTTGTAAGTGGCAACGTTCTTTCTGCTAAGGCGTTAATGAATCTACGGTAGTAACCAACCGAAGACAGAAAGCTATGAACTTCTTTCGGAGTGCGTGGTGGACCCATGGCAACTATAACTTTGACCTTCTCAGGGTCTGTCGCAATTCCTACCGAACTGACCACATGACCCAGCAATAGCCCATAAGGTACTCCAAAAGCACACTTCCGTGGGTTTAGGGCGATGCAAAATTGTCTACAGCGCTCAAAGCATTTTCTCAAAATGATCAACTGCCTTTCTCTCACGGTGGCGGCCCCTAAGTCATCAATAAACACCCTCAACTCTTCAGGGGATATGTCACCGAATGTCTTATCGGCTGTTCGTTGCCACGAACCAGGCGCATTGCATAAACCAAAAGCCATCACGTGGTAAGCAAAAGTGCCAAATACAGTGATAAAAGTTGTTTTCAACTTGTCCTCTTCTGCAATTGCCATTTGGTTATATCCTGCAAAGCAATCCATAAACGAATATATCTCCCTACCCGCTAATTGATCCAAAATCTGGTCAATAAATGGCAATGGGTAGTAGTCCTCAACTGTCTGCTTATTCAGCTCCCTAAAGTCTACACATAAACGGATCTGATTATTCTTCTTCTTTCTAATCACAACTGGCGAACACCATTCCGTGTGTTGCACAGGAAAAATCAAACCCGCTTTTCGAAGCTTCTATAACTCTTCAAACAGCCCGTCCCTCAATTCGAAAGGCATACGCCTTACTTTCTGCCGTACAGGACGACTGCCCTCTTTCAACGGAATTGTATGAACAGCAAGACTAGGAGGAATGCCTCTCAACTCATCATAACTCCAGGCAAAAATATCATGGAATTCCTGGATCAAGGCCACATAGTCCTCCCTTTCTGCTGTGCTGAGCATAGAGCCTAATTTGATTGGCCGCGAATCACCAAGCGTACCAAGGTCTAGCTCGATAACATCTGCATCCCTTATACGATCTTGGCCCTCTATCGGCTCATTCAAAGTGACCTGATAGATGTCCTCCGTGGTGGATCCCTCTTTGGACTCATCACTCGATGATGTCTCACTAGCAGATAAATCTTCTAATGTCTCCAATTCTGTAGAAGATAGAGGAGCTCTCTCACTCTGCGGGGACTCAGGATAAGCATCAACCACCACACGCTGGGCACCTCTGCCGAATATCAATCGACCGGCGAGTATATCCACTTGGGAATCCGCTTGCAAGATCCAAGGTCGTCCAAGTAATACTTGGTAACTTGGCCGCCCTGCAAAACGAATCACCCTAAAGTCCAACATGCATTCTACATTTGCAACAGTGACATGGACCTTAGTAATACAGCCTTCCGGCTGTCTCAAACTGTCATCTGCCATTCTGAGAATTGTGGAGGTATCTTTCTGAATCGCAAGACCCAACCTTTCCATCAGTTCAGAACTCATAATGTTAACAGATGATCCCGTGTCGACAATGGCATAATCTACTAATATCCCATCGACATAGGCTGCAACCCTTGGGCAATGCTTCTCAGCATGCTCAAACCAGTCATCACCAACGCGCGCAATACCCAAAGGTTCTACAATATACCCGGTACGTAGGATCTTTCTAAATTCCTTGCGTACTCCTGGGGAAAGCTTAATAAGCTGTAAGAGGTTCACATCCGGCTTGACTTCGCAAAGAAAGCTCGCCAAATCGAATTCATGATAGTTCGATAGAGCTCGCTTTTCACGCCAAATCATCCGCTCTTTAGGTCGCTGAACTGGCTTTATTGCCTCTTTCTTAACTTTCACCTTCTTCTTTGGTGCTTCCTTATCGGCTTTACTCTCTACGGGCTTCAAAGGTCCCCCTTCTAGGGCAGGATCCAAAACTTGCGTTCCTTTGTCGCCTTGTTTAGGGTTTCCGTCGACAGGCTTATCCATGTCGGCTTCTCTACCCTTTTTACCTCTTGTAAGAACAGCTCGTAGATTAGAGGTTTCAGCATCATTAACGCGTACAGCCTCAATCAAACTAACCCCACTACCACTTGGTAGCTCCTCCACTGTAGTCTTTGGTCGTTGAAGTATTTGTTTAGGCCCATTTTATGGCTGGGAGTCATTTCCTTGGGCACGATGATTAACAGGCCCTGGTTGCCGACTACCACGCTGGAGAGAACTGATCTTACTCCAGCAAGTAGCTGCTAGATGGCCGGATTTTCCACAAATGTCGCACTTAACATTTGGGCAATTCCTTGGATAGTGCTGCCCACCACACCATTTGCAACTAAACCTCGAAGGTGCACCCTCCTCTGGGTATCTACTTCCTATTAAATTTTGTTGTTTTTTAAGGAAGTTGACATCAACGGCTATTTGTCGATACTGCTCCGTAATCATGTCGGTATAATGCTTCATCATGTCCTTAACCTCGCCAAGAACATTGGAAGAACTCGACTCATAGCCTTGGTCATTACCATGTCGCTCCATCGGCCTAACAATTCGATTAGGCACTGGTTGTTGAGCCACAGGCATGGTATTAGAATTGACCGCCTGGCCTCCACTACTTGGAGCCATTTGACTGCCCGTAGGCATCGACATGCTAGGGGGAGCTGGTAGTAAAGGGACATTCTGCATCATGTTCCCTCTCC